>NC_091978.1:123069475-123371156 GCF_044704955.1 Pristiophorus japonicus | reverse complement strand
AGACAATTGGAATTTTCTGTTATCACTCTGCCCTTTCCCTTCCTTTATTGTCCAATTATTGGTATATCTTACTTTTAGATGTTCCACAAAGAATGAATCTTAAACTGGACAGAATTAGTCATGTGGCTTTTGAGTTTATACCTGTGAAATTCATAACCTCTTTTACAAGCAATGTTTATAAGTGTCCCAGCAAAGGTTGCCATTTCTGTTTCTATTTTGAATGTTAAAAAATATTTTTACTTTACACTGGGAGCACCAAGAATGTTATTTTACTTTGTTTATCAGGTCACAACAGAGAGGTTTTTGAAACAATGATGTTAAATCTATTTTTTGATAGTTATATCAACAAAATTTGTATTTTGTTCAACATTTTCCCTGGTTCATAGGCACCCAGCCCTGTGCAGATGCATGGTCACGGAATCACAGAGGGAGGCCTTTGATTCCACCATGTCTGCTCCAGTGCTCCAACTGGAGTTATTTATTCTAATCCCATTTTCCCTGTATCAATTTATATTCTTCCTTTTAGAAATACCTAATTCTCTTTTAAATTATATTATAATATCTGCTTCATAACTACTTCAGGTAAAACGGATGTTTTCAGAGCTCTGGCCATACCAGCCATGTAAAGATTAACTGAGGTAGAACATCTGACAGTTTTTGTCCCCATCTCATTGGCTAGGCACTTCACGCACTGCTAGCTGTTGCAGTTGATGATGCAGTCAAGCTCAGCATCTGAGGAGGAAACTATGTTCAGGTATCAGTGATGTCAAATCCAGGACTGCTGGCTCCTGATACTCTACTGAGTTATTTCATTAACAAAGTAAAATAGAATCTTCTTCAAATGAATGCCTTCCCTGATGAGATACTAATTTAAAAAAAAATAAACGTAGAGGGGTAGCATCCTTTAGCCCTGCCGTACCTACATATATCTCATATTTTAATCTGTTGTGCAGTTAAAGGGACAGACTGGGGCCAAAATTGCCCCATTCTATAAGGCCCGTGGCCACCTGAAAGTGACGGCCTTGGGTCGATGCGGACTGTCCACAGAGTCTCCGCAGAAGGGCTGCCATTTTAGATACTGCCCTCCTTCAGTTTTGGAGCAGTGTAGGGGACTGCCCCTCCCCTCTTGGGTGCCAGGCTACTGGCTCGGCCGAAACCCTCCCTGGTGGCCCAGTGTTTGCCGCTAAAGTGGCTGCAGAGTTCGCAGAAGCCCTCCCCTTTAACTGAAGGGGAGGGAGGTTGTGACGCGCTAGCGTGATGACGTCATCAATGCAGCGCTGATGACTTGGATCATCGGCCACTCCGATCCACCCCCACTTCCGCCCCGTTAGTGGCAGCAAGTCCGACTTGACCTCACTTCCGCCCCAATGATGAGACCACTTCCGCCCCAATCCAAAATATCCCACCAAGACCTGAATTTCTCCGGATTGTTGAAAATAGTAGGTGCGTCCCGTTTGGGGCAGAGGGCAATTTCGGCCCCACTGTCTTTGTGGAAGACAGTTTAGAATGAATGCTTTCGCTTGGTGAAGTCAAAGTCATTTACCATTTTCATCACTACAGCATACATAACTCATACAGTAATGCATTTTGACATAATTCATGTCACCATATAATGTGTTTTATATAAATAAAAATTATTTGACATATACCTTTTCATGAAGATTGATACTCTTTAATAGGTTCAGTATTGCATGAAGAGACACATTTAAATAAAACTTCAATATTGTACACGCCCAACTTAGTAGCAAAACAAGTATCGGATTTCTAAGCGCAAGTATGAATTTGGCAGATTTGGCACTAATCTTCCATCTGTACCAGACAAATTCAATTCTTAAAACAATGTTTTTTTTCTAATTGCAAAAACCTTGTGACTAATTCTGAGGTGGAATTATGTGAATTTTTTAACCTGAATAATCTCTTTGATCCCAGTCTAGTACCTTTGTATAAAGAATGATGGATAAGCAAGAATAATGATAAGAAAATAATCATTTTGAGAAGTTCAGATAATATTAAGATCAAATCTAGAGTGGTCTGTTGTCATCTGAACGCTTAACAAAAATTATTTTCATTGGAATCGCATTAATCCATTATTCTTATACTGTATAATATATATACATATAGCAGTGTCATAAAAATTTAAATCAATCCTATCAGAGCTATGTGGAAGGAGGGACTTTATTCTGGTGGAAAGTGCCATTGATGTCCTCATCAACTAATGTGTGTTATGTCTTTTTGAAAGATTCAATCTGTGACGTAATCACCATAGGATTGCTAGAACTGAATGTGTAGTACAGTACTGGGAGATAACACTGCTCTATATACTATACAGATGTTAACATTCTTCTGGTAAATATATGTTAGATATATTGCTTTGCAAGTAAAAGTAAGATTACTCCTGAGGAGAGCTGCATGGAGTGATGAATTTCAACCTTGTTCAGCATTCAGTGGTCTCATCATTGGAGCTTTCCTGTTTTGGATGACGATAGCATTTCTGCACCAAAATCAAAAAATATAATATTTACTGTGATTTTAATAGATGTTGATATGTTCCATGGTTCTATAATGACTGTAACATTACATTGTTTTCTGTACATCTGTATAGATTTGTGGTAACAATCAGTGGAATTAACCTGGTATAAAAGGGATGTGTGCTATATGTTTTGAAAGCCGACTTAATTCACTCAGTCCTGAAAAGATGAAAAGGAGTGATGTCGAGTATGAAGCCCTGTAGACTGACAGTGAAATACAGTGATATTGTTGGAGGAAATGCTTCCTGCTTTTTTACTCTTCTCTCCTTAAACTGGTTGGACCATGGCTGATACAAACTGTATCTTCGTGCTTGATGTGCTGCATAAAGTCATAAAGAAAACTGTTCATTTTTATTCACCATTAATCCTGTGTACTGTGGAGGTTTCCTGTGCAGTAGAAAAATCCAAACTTTATGTAATAGTATATATGTCCTGAGGAAATATATTCAGGAAATAGTAGTTGATAAACAGCGTGTTACCTCAGGAGGATGTATTTTGTTTCAAAAAATAATGTTACAGCATTAACTTAATTTAAAATGCATTTTATTAATTATATCGTATGTTTTCGAGTTCTCATTTCCCGACCCCCCAAAAAATCCATCTTTCAAATGAGTGGATAACAAAATCATTAGAATCGGTTATCTTCACAGAATTGTTTGTAGCACGTAAAATTCTGACTGTTCATTTGCTGGTCAAGTACCACTCTGTCGGGCTGATTGCACTGAATTAACAAACATGTACCTAGGATGTGGGTGACACTGGCAAGTATTCACTGCCCATCTCTAGTTACTCTAAGGTCATGAGTCAACCACAAACTGGGACTGGAGTCACGTGTAAGTCAAACTGGGAAGGAGCGGTAGGTTCCTTTCTCTGAACCATGAACCACAACAAATCAACGGGTTTCATGGTCATTTTCTGATGCTTGGCCACAAATTGCTAGATTTATTATTTGAATTCATGTATTGAATTCAATGTCACTACTTTTCATGGTAGCAGATCTGAGCTGGCTGTCCTTTATAAACTCATGTATTTCTAAATGCTCACTAATTTACTTGAATTATGGATTCTAAGAGTTTGTCCACAACTAACAAGTCTATACTTCTTGAACAAAGATGTTACATGGACTATTCTTCAGTCCAATTGTGCAGCCAACTCGATTAACTACATGCAACTGTCACATGTACAAACATTTCCTAGTGAGAGGGAACAGGAATCTTTCAGTGATTGGCTATTAATACAAGCTATTTTAATATTGATACAGTTAGTATAGATAACTTCTTCACGGCAAATCTTAGAGGGACAGTTTTTTCTTTTCAGGGAGTTTTTGGGCAAGTTCGATTTCTGCATCAGCCAGCTCTAAAAACTCCAGTTTGGAGCACCTTGTTAGCTGCTAAAAATATTTGCCTTGCAGCAGGTGTAATATTTCCTGGAACATAAACTTAAGCAATGTTGTTTTAGCAGGGCTGTGCTTTTGTTCAAGGTACCTTGAGCGACACAATCATGTCGTTGCATCACAGATGTCATTTTTGTTGTTTGTATATTCAGTGAAAACAGTCGGCCCGAAATTTGCCACGATTTAGCTCCATTTTTTCTAGCTAAAAGTTTTTTTTTGGAGCTAAATGAATTTAGGACCATTTTGCTAGTTTCGCCAGTGGTGTAACGGCGTCCTTAAAAAATAGGGCCCATTTTTTCCAGTACCGATTTTCTGACGTCGCTCGGGGTAAAACCCACCAATAACGCCATTTTTCGCAAGTTTCACCAATAAGGATATTTTTAAGGACAGTGCTAAATACCGTTTTTAAAAAGCTTGCTTTACCTAGTGGAGTCGGATGGAAATTCACGCCAGTGGCACAGTCTTGGGTTCTCTTCAACATAAATCCAAACACTGGCTCATTTACAGTGGTTCCGCTAAAACGAAATCACGTCAAATCACTCCAAATTACCAGGTATTTTTTTTTAATTGCCACTTTAAAGAAAATAATAACTATTTTATGGGAAACTATATTTAGTTCTCTGCAATTTCGACGTATCAATGTTCCTCTTTTAAAACACTGGGCTATTCCAAAAGAACAGGCACAACTGTGACTTCAGAAAGTCAATACAGATGCACCCTTTGCAGGTTGGGTGTTAAAATGGGTGTTTTGTGAAAAGTTTTTTAATACTTGTAAAATGTCAACGGCGCCATCTTGGAAAACGGAGCTGAGTGAAAGCTTTTGGAGGGAAGGCTGCGTTTACAGATTGAGGTTTTTGTGAGTTTAAAAATCGTTTTAATATACATTTTAAGGACATTTTAGGACATTTATAAATCATTTTAATATACATTTTAAGGACATTTTAGGACATTTAATGGGGGCTATTCTATCTTTGCCATATGTGGAGCGTACTTATGCTGTTCTGTCTTATCATCGAGGAAGGCTTATTCGGCAACCTTATCTGCGTAACCAAAGAGCTCGCAGACTTATGGGGAGGAGTCTTTACCCTGAGCGAGGTTACAGGGAGAGGCACTCATACCTGCACCTGACTGAGGGGCAGTGCGTTAGGAGTCTGGGCTTTCGAAATGGGATGGTCGCAGAGATATGCCAGCTGATAAAGGTGGACATACAGCCTAGAAACAGAGGACGTCACTGCCCATCGAGATGAAGGTAACTGCGGCACTTTCTTTCTATGCCTCCGGCTCCTTTCAGGCATCATTTGGGAACGTATGCTGCATCTCGCAGCACACTACACATAGCTGCTTTCGCCAGATAACTGCTGCACTGTACGCACACAGGATGGACTTTATAAACTTCTCAATGACAAGGGAGGCACAAAATGAGAGGGCATTAGGCTTTGCTGGAATTGCTGGAACTCCCGAAACAAAAATGATTCCATCGCTCAACATGCAGATCCTCTGCGACCATATGCAGCGTATCATGACAGTAGATGCTAAATATACAGAGAGCATCCAGGATGCTTTCATCTTGTGAGAGAGCAGTGTGTCACAGATGTTTCAGCTGCAGCCAGAAGGGCAGAGCTGGATGCTGGGGGACAAAGGTTACGGGCTTGCCACCTGGCTCATGGCCCCCATCCGGAACCCTCAGACAGAACCCGAGCGTCACTATAACAATAACCATATGCCACACGAGACATTGTTGGGAAGACATCTGGAGTGCAGCATTTCCGATGCCTGGACCACTTTGGACGCTACCTGCAATACTCCCCTCAGCAGGTCGGTGAGTTTACTGTGGCGTGCTGCATGCTACACAACTTAGCCATCATGAGGGAACAGATATTCCCACTGGAAGATATTGCAGAACCAGCTCAGGCGAGGGTGGGAGAAGGCGGCTTATGATGAGAAAGAGGAGGATGAGGAACCACTCCAACCCGCAGGATGATGCGGGAGGAGGCCTCGTACATGTTATGCCATTGCAGCAGCCGTGCATCAGCATCTGATACTTCACCGCTTTGCATGAAGGCTGAACGGCACGTTTGAACATTGTATCCCCACCATGTTGACTATTTCCACCTATTATTTTGTGAATGAAATGAGATACTACTTAAGTTTGGTTTAATTGAAAAAATAATTTGCAGTTTATTAAATAAACACTTGGAACTTAACTTTAGTAGAAAATGATATATTAAACTGTAAACTTTTTAATTAACATCACTTAAATAACAATAAAAGAAAAAAAGAACAGCAAAACAACAACCAACAAGAACAGCAACAGCAGCAAACAAACATCAGCTGAAGCCATCTCACCCCCCCCATATTTAAACACCGCCGCGCCCTCCGCCCACCCTTCTTGCCCCTGACCTTGCCCTTAGCTCTATTCCCAGTGAGCCCAAGGTTTTTGATAGTGTCTCGGGTAGGGCGCTGCACTTGTTGGGGAGGGACAGACCCAGGAGGCGGCAATGGTAGCCCTTGAAAATCTGTGGCTGCGGAAGGCCTGGCTTGGGTCTCCTCAGCCTGTAGATCAACCTGCACACTTATACTGACTGTTGAGGTTGGTCTGGGGATTGGAGTGGGAATGGCATCACTTGATGCCGTCAGTTGCCACTGGGCAATGACAGCCTGGGTGTGATCCCACAGTGCAGCAGCTATCTTCGACATGCCCTCCCTAATCTCTGCAGGTATTGCTGCTATTCCTTCTGACATGTCCTCCCTAATGTCAGCAAAGTTTGCTGCCATTCCTCCAAACAGTGCTGCTATTTCTCCCTTGATCCCACCCATGGCCTCCAAAAGCGATCTGGTAAGCTCAACGCTCTCCCCACTCATTCCCATGAGCTCTAACACCTGTAACCTGCATATCAGGAGAGCGCTGTCAGGTCTCCTCCTCCTTACCCGTGCTGACAGGTCTGCTGCTGCCACCCTGGGTGTGCTTTGCTGCATCCCACTGGGAACTGCCCTGATCTCGGAGGGTGTAGAACCATGAAATGTCCCCTTGTGCGTAGAGCTGCCGAAAGCACTTGGCACATGCGTGTCCTGCATCACCTTCAATTGCAATGTCACCATCTCATCCCCAAAATCCTCCTCCCCCCACCCCATCCCCCAGAATAAAAATATTCTCGTCTTCCTGCTCCTCCTCATTCTCGTCCTTGTCCTGATCGGCCTCTATAACTTCTTCAGTATAGCCGAGGTCGGCAAGTTCATTCAATTCTGGTTGTGGCAGGGTGGCGGGGCCTTCTGCTTCATTATTGTATGTTTCTACAACATCTTCAAAATATAACAGAACAGACGAATGGTTAGCAGCAGGGGAGGGGACAGTGTGACATGAGTAGGCTCACATAGCGCAGGCTCATTTAAAGGAAAACGATGAATGATAGTACATCGCATAAACCAAAGCGTATCCGACGGAGAGTACATCGCATAAACCAAAGTGTAGCCCTCATAATACTTAACATTGAGCCAACCCAGACTGTGGATTTTGCAGAACTTACCCTCTCTGCAACCTGGGACCAGCTTCTGCATGTGTGGTCAATCTTCTGCCGCTACCAATAATGCCTGTGACCCTCATTTCCAGGGGTGATGTTGGCTGTAGTCTTGCGAACCTCCACCGGTTTTCGTCCGCTCTCGGTAGTTGTCGGACATCTTTTTCTGCAAAGATGGCAATAGAAATTTTTAAGAGAGGGGCCTTCTGCTGTCGCGGCACACAGATGATCACATTTACAATTCAAGTAATTGTACTGCATAAATAAAAATATTACTTACTCTAATTACTTGGCAAAAGTCCTGCCACTTCTTCCGGAACTGCTTGCCATCCCTCTGAATGGACTCCACTTCTGAAGCCTGCTCTTCAACATGCGCCCAAGTTTGAGCCATTGCTGCAGGTTTCAGTTTACCAGCACCCTCCTTGCCAATCTGGTGCCATCCACTTTCCACAGCAACTACCAGGGTGAATTTCCTGGCCCTTTTCCTTTCCAATTCATGGTCCATTTTTCATTTTGGAGCTCCTGTGTGGAAGTACTCAGAAATCTCCTGCAAGTTACAATGGTCTTTACAAATAGTTGATTCAGACCAGGAAGTGTACTGTGCATGCGTGGGCACACCCGATACATGGAAAAGGCCGATTTTTTTTTTGCTCATGCACAGAACAGGCGTTATTTTTATCGCAAAAAATTTAGCTCCATCCTTAAAAACGGAGGCATTTTAGTGCTATGCCAAAATGTAAAAAACTTTTGGCGAAACTTAGTCCTTTTTTTTGGTGCTATTTGACAATAAAAAATCATCCGTTACTTGGAAATAGCTCCAAAAAACAGACCTATTTTTCAATGTGAAATTTCTAGCCCAGCGTCTCTTTAATTAAAAAATCAGATTTAATGTGCACAATATATGTAACTATAATAATCTTTGCAGAAAAGGAGTGCAAAAATAACCTGACTCTTCATTTTCATTTTGTATTTGAAAGGGCAGAATGTGAATAATATTCAGATGTGTTTCTGAAAATGATTTGCTGGGTTATATGTTTTGATATTTTTTCCCTCTCAAGTTTATAAAACTGTAATAACCATTACTCAAAGTCACAGTGCCTCTTCTGGCCCAAGCTATGTTTAGAATACATTTTGTTTGGATCACATTCCTCCTCACTGGAGTCATCACACGTACTTGTGATGCTGCCATTTATCAGTTTCGAGAGTAGGGCAGAAAGATGCCTCAGTGATATCTGTGACAGGGCAAAGATGTTATGTGTAATGTGTCAGTTAGAGGATTGTTGCCTGAGACTTTAAGATAATGCAGCTCCAATATTAAACTCCTTGCCTCCTCTGAGCGTGGCTGAAATTATTGGACAGAGTGGAATGGCTGTTTTGGCGAGCCTGTTAGAGATAGTGCAGGTGTTATAATATAAAGTGCAGTGATTCAGCTGGGATTTGGTGCTAATGCAGTAGGCATTTATGTTGTTGAAAGCTGATATCCATACACACAGATGATCTCTGTGCAGTTTACTGTGATTGTGCAGGCTTTGTAACAGTGCTTACTTTTATTCTGTGCAGGAGGCTACTGCCACACGCTGTTCGCTAAATGTCAAAATGAGCTGGCCCCAGCTTGAGCCCACCGGTATATCGAGAACATTTGTGGTATTATATTAAAAGTCAAGGCTGTCCCTTAATGATATCCAGGTGTCATGAATGTGATATTAAGTTGAAGAACCATCTGGAAGAAAATAATTGAGAAAGAACATCTGTGTTACATAGACTTACATAGAATTTACAGCACAGAAATGGGTCATTAGGCCTAACTGCTCTATGCCGGTGTTTATGCTCGTCCCATTCTACTTCACCTAACACTCAGTATTTTTCTTTTGTGTTACTATCAGTATTAATATGATAAATATTTAACAGGCATATCCAAAAAATTGAAATCCTTGCAATTAAAAGACCGTTGAATAAATGTATTTGTACAGCACATACCAATATAAGCAGGTAAACCTTGAAAGAAAAATAGGAACTCCATAGATGTCAACTTTCCTACATGGTTTGATGATTCATCCTATTTCAGTCACATTATTCACTCCTCTAAACATCAGGATTTTGCAGGCATTGTGTTCTTTACAAAGTAGCAGCTGTGGTTTGTAAAGTCTGGTTAATTCTCAGCATCCTCCATGCATCGTCTTAGAAGAGATTTTGTTTTAGTTCGAAAGGGAAGAGCATTTAACAATGAAACAAGGTTGTGACCAAGGACAAGGGATCATGTAATATCTGTAGACGTTTGATATTAAATATATGGAGAAAGCTGGGCTCTAATTGGCCACCAGCTCTACCACCAAAACATCCAATGAACACCTACAAAACAACAGCATTGCACAAAAACAATCATCAAAATATTAATAACGGTGATATTTCTAACCTGTGTTTGACGTTAATACTTACTTTCTTTCACCAATTAAAATTTTTTATGCAAATTAGTTTAACTCTGCTAAATATTTCCATTAAGTAAAGATTCAAATAAGCAAAATGTCCATAAAAGAGAGGAACTGAAGTTGTGCTGTAATCGATTTTATAGGGTAGTATTGCTCCAAAAGAAGCCTTTCTAGTAATCAGTTCTTCAAACATCCTGGTGTGAGTTGTCATATTGGCTGCAGTGGCAAGTTAAAGCTTGTTCATTTTCTGCAACCCCAAACTTTTTAATGCAGTTATCTGAACATGTATTAAAACTATTAGAATAGCAATGTTTATAGTGATGGACCTTATGGGCATTGTGATTCCAGCATTGCATCTTCCTTAGTGAATAATTATGAAGTTTCTCTCAAGACTCACTGTACTGAAAATAAGATATAAACACATGTTAGCCCTTCAATGGAGTTCATGGTGCCCCCAAACAAAGCCATTCGGATATCTGTGACACTGTTGCTCAGATGCCAGTTGTATTGTATTCAGTCATAACTCCCATAACACTGTTCCATGGAGAAATGAAAATGTTCAAAATGAATAATTGTTCTATGGGATGATTCTTAACAAACATTCACTTTATTTAACATCTGTAATCTATTTTGATAAATGTAAAATATAATCATTAATTTATTCATATTTTTCAGCCATGGAGATGACCTAATAGTCACCCCCTTTGCACAGGTAAGTTGCATCATATTTCACATGGGTTCAGGTTAGTGAGCTGATTCACTTTATAAAGCTGTCTTTGGGACCTCAGGAAAAAGCATTTCTAGTGAGTGGTGTGTATTGCAGAGCATATGTTTCATATGAATTCCCTATTGAGGGGCAGTAAGCAATGTTTCTCATTTGAGACCTCAGTTTATCATAGGAAGGTTTATTTCACAGCAGATGTTTATTTGGGAAGTTAAAGAATCAAATTATTGATTTTTGTACCTGTTTTTGTAAGTTACAAAATTGTGTGTTTATGTCAAACATAAACTGCTATGTAGGCAAAAGTAGCTGAAGATTTGAATTCACTCAGCAAGACATGTACTGTTAATTTTATGATAAAGCACAAGTTGGGCAGAAGCAAGTGGTCATTGAGAAAATCATGGGTGCATTGGACACTAAGGTCTTTGTCAACTAGTATTAGTTGTTCTCTTCCAGTTTATTTATGTCCTCTCTAGCTGTGTCATACAAATCTCCAAACGCTTACCAGAGAGGGAAATCTTCCTTTCTCGCATAAACACCAGATGGCACTGTACTACCCATTCTGAACATAATCAATAAAGTGTTGGAGAAAGGCAAATAAATTGCAGCTAGCAAATCAGGATTCCTACTGTCAACTTTTGTAGTTAATAATTTAATGTTTTGTCCGTCTAGAGTTCAGTGGATGCTTAGACTAGAACCAGATAAATTCACCATAGGATTTAGATTGAACAGGTTTGACTAATTGCGTTCCTGCACTGTATTTAGCATATCATGTTCGTGCACCACTTCTGTTAAGGTTAGAAAGTGTGCCTCATATTCTTAGTTTGTTCCTTTCTGTACGTGCTGAAGTTAATTAGTAGAACAGAATTGGATTTGTGACCTTTAGGGGAATTTCCTAAAGACAACTCAGATATTGTAATGTAAAGTGCAGTTCATCTAAGTTATGAAGTGTTATATGTGCTGCCTTTCTTTCCTTGGTAACTACATTCACATTTGTATCTCTGCAGGTGCTAGCAAGCCTGCGCACTGTAAGGAACAATTTTGCTACAATAACCAACTTGCCAGATCGAGCATCCAGCAGCAAGTAAGAGCCCTTTGTTTCTCTAAGTTACAGTAATGTGGCAGAAGTGTATGACAGCTTTCAGATTTGATATTGTAGAATGTTACAGTATAGAAACAGGTCATTTGGCCCATCGAGTCTGCAGTGTTTTTCTCCACGAGTCATATAACTTAATGCCACTTGCCTGCTCATTTTCTACAACCTGTAATATTTCTCTTTTCAAGCAACTATCTAATTCCCTTTCAGAAAGACCTATGCTCTTTGCTTCAGAAACAGTTTGTGGCAGAGAATTCCACGTACTAACCATCTCTCTGTGTCAAGAAAGGTTTTCTAACCTCCCTTTGATTTTTTCTGTGATTATCTTAACTTATTGTCCTCTTGTTGCTGTGACACTAACCAGTGGAATTTAGCTTACATAATCCTTCGCAATCTCGAGGACATTTGTCAGGTCACCCCAATCTTCTCAAATCTCTTTGTAACTGAAAACCCTCCAAGTCAATCTACACTACCTTCTTCATTTATATCCTTCCTTTGATGGGTTGTGCAAACTGTGAACAGTACCGCAACTGTGGCCTAACTAAGGTGTTGTACAAGTTCAGCATTACCTGTTTGCTTTTGTACTCTAGGACTCAAGCTATAATGCCAGGAATTATTAAATTTTCCATTTGTACGGCTTTATCCACTTGTGTTGCCACCTTTAATGATATGTGTAACTGCACTCAGAAGATCCCATTGTTAATCTATTCTACTTTAAATCTTACCTATTAAGATGTATTTCCTCTCCCTATTCTTAATTCAAAAATATATTGCTTCACACTTTCCTACATTAAATTTTTCAGTCCCCTATCTACCCAACTTGCTAGCCTATCTATGTTCTTCCACCATCCTTGAAAATCTTCGTCACAATTTACCATATCCTCCAATTTGGTATAATTAGCAACTTTCAGTATATTTCCCTCAGTTTGTATGTCCAGGTAATTCTTGCGTATAGTAAATAAGAGCAGCTCCAACACAGATGCCATGTGCAACATCACTCAGCACACCCTTCCATTTTGATGAGCTTCCTTTTGCCCCTATTTTTTGCTTTCTGCCCGCCAGCCATCTCAGTAACCACATTCCCCCTTAATTCCATGTGCCGTTATCTTTTCCATAAATTTATTTTATGGTACCTGAGCAAATTTTTTTGAAAATCCATATAAGCCATATCTACTGTATTTCCTTTGTCAATCCTGTTATTTCTTCAAAGAATCCTATGATTGGTTACGCACAACCTGTCTTTTAGAAGTCTGTGTTGACTGGCCCTTGTTAGCTCATGTTTCTCCCAAGTGTCTCATAATTTCATCCTATATTTTAGAATCTAATAGTTTATTAACAACTGAATTCATGCCGGCATTTATGCTTCACTCGAGCCTCCTCCAATTTTTCCTCATCTAAATCTATCAGCATAACCATCCATTCCCTTCTCCCTCATGCTTGACAAATCTTCTGGAATTTTTTGAGGATGTAACTAGTTGAGTGGACAAGGGAGAACCAGTGGATGTGGTGTATTTGGACTTACAAAAGGCTTTTGACAAGGTCCCACACAAGAGATCGGTGTGCAAAATTAAAGCACATGTTTTTGGAGGTAATATACTGACGTGGATAGAGAACTGGTTGGCAGACAGGAAGCAGAGAGTCGGGATAAACGGGTCCTTTTCAGAATGACAGGCAGTGACTAGTGGGGTGCCGCAGAGCTCAGTGCTGGGACCCCACTTATTTACAATATACATTAATGAATTGGATGAAGGAATTGAGTGTAATATCTCCAAGTTTGCAGATGACACTAAACTGGGTGGCGGCGTGAGCTGTGAGGAGGATGCTAAGAGGCTGCAGGATGACTTGGACAGGTTAGGTGAGTGGGCAAGTGCCTGGCAGATGCAGTATAATGTGGATAAATGTGAGGTTATCCACTTTGGTGGCAAAAACAGGAAAGCAGAATATTATCTGCATGGCGGCAGGTTAGGAAAAGGAGAGGTGCAACGAGACCTGGGTGACATGGTACATCAGTCATTGAAAGTTGACATGCAGGTACAGCAGGCAGTGAAGAAGGCAAATGGTATGTTGGCCTTCATAGCTAGGGGTTTTGAGGAGAGGAGCAGGGAGGTCTTACTGCAGTTGTACAAGGCCTTGGTGAGGCCTCACCTGGAACATTGTGTTCAGTTTTGGTCTCCTAATTTGAGGAAGGACGTTCTTGCTATTGAGGGAGTGCAGCGAAGATTCACCAGATTGATTCCCGGGATGGCAGGACTGACATATGAGGAGAGACTGGATCGACTGGGCCTGTATTCACTGGAGTTTAGAAGGATGAGAGGGGAGCTCATAGAAACATATATAGTTCTGACGGGACTGGACAGGTTAGATGCAGGAAGAATGTTCCCGATGTTGGGGAAGTCCAGAACCAGGGGACACTGTTTAAGGATAAGGGGGTAAGCCATTTAGGACTGAGATGAGGAGAAACTTCTTCATTCAGCGAGTTGTTAACCTGTGGAATTCCCTACCGCAGAGCATTGTTGATGCCAGTTCATTGGATATATTCAAGAGGAAGTTAGATATGGCCCTTACGGCTAAAGGGATCAAGGAGTATGGAGAGAAAGCAGGAAAGGGGTACTGAGGTGAATGATCAGCCATGATCTTATTGAATGGTGGTGCAGGCTCGAAGGGCCGAATGGCCTACTCTTGCTCCTATTTTCTATGTGTTGTGTATGGAGAAAGAGTCAGACTGAACACTGTGAGCTCAAAGTAAAGTCTTTTATTGCAGGTCTCCAGAGTGCCTCTCCAACCTGTGAAGCCTCCTTAAATACCTGTGCTCCTAAGGGATTATGGGATCCCTTGGGACTCCAGGGGATGAGCCCTCTGGTGGCTGTACAGAGTGAATACAATTCCACATATATAACAACACTCCCCATCAAAGTCAATAGTGTAACTATTTACAATGTGAGTCGATCTGGGGCCCTTCTTGCCCTGGTTGATCGTCTCGGTGTGAAAGCTGGTGTTGTTGAATCATTTGTTGGGCCCTCGCTGGGTTGCTGTGCAGCTGGCCTTGCTGGGCTGCCTGGTGTGTTGGGTCCTGCAGGGCTGCTGCGGATGATGGGTTCTGCTTTGTGGCCAACCGTGGTGCAGGTTGCCACTGGTGTCTATGTTGGGGGATCAAAAAAGGTAGGGTCCAAGGTGGGTTGCTCAGGATAGTCCATGAATCTGAGTTTGATTTGGTCCAAGTGTTTCCGGTGAGTGAGTCCATTTGAAAGTTTGACCAGAAATAACCTGTTCCCCTCTTTGGCCACGACAGTGCCGGGAAGCCACTTGAGACCTTGTCCATAATTTAATACAAATACAGGATCATTGATTTCAATCTTGCATGACACATTTTGCTATCATGGTATGCACTTTGTTGAAGCCGTTTGCTCTCTAACTGTTCATGTAGATCAGGGTGAACTAATGAGATCATTGTCTTAAGTACTCTTTTCATGAGCAGTTCAGCAGGTGGGATCTCAGTGAGTGAGTGGGGTCTCGTGCGGTAGCTGAGCAGGACTCAGGATAGGCAAGTCTGCAGTGAGCCTTCAGTTACTCTCTTCAAGCCTTGCTTGATGGTTTGCACTGCTCTCTCTGCCTGACCATTGGACGGGTTTAAACGGGGCAGATGTGACATGTTTGATCCCGTTACGGGTCATGAATTCTTTGAAGTCAGCACTGGTAAAACATGGCCCGTTGTCACTCACCAGGACATCGGGTAAGCCGTGAGTGGCAAACATGACCCGCAGGCTTTCAGTCGTGGCAGCGGACGTGCTAGCCGACATTATCTCACATTCAATCCACTTGGAGTACACATCTACAACTACAAGGAAAATTTTACCCAAGAACGGGCCTGCATAGTCAACGTGTACCCTAGACCACGGTTTGGAGGGCCAAGACCATAAACTTAGCGGCGCCTCCCTGGTTACATTGCTTAACTGCGAGCATGTATTACATCTGTGAACGCAGGACTCTAAGTCCGCATCGATACCGGGCCACCACACGTGGGATCTGGCTATCGCTTTCATCATTATGATGCCTGGATGAGTACTGTGGAGGTCATTGATGAAGGTGTCTCTGCCCTTCTTGGGGACCACTACCCGATTGCCCCACAGAAGGCAGTCTGCCTGTATAGACATTTCATCTTTGCGCCGCTGGAACGGCTTTATCTCTTCCTGCATTTCCACTGGGACACTGGACCAGCTCCCATGAAGCAAACAGCTTTTGACTAGAGATAATAAGGGGTCCTGGCTTGTCCAGGTTTTGATCTGCCGGGCAGTGACGGGTAATTGCTCACTCTCAAATGCTTCCATAACCACGGCTAGATCTGCGGGCTGCGCCGTTTCCACCCCCTTGGTGGGCAATGGCAGCCTACTGAGAGCATCAGCGCAGTTTTCTGTGCCTGGCCTGTGGCGGATGGCGTAGTTGTATGCGGACAACGTGAGCACCCATCTCTGGATGTGGGCCGATGCGTTGGTATTTATCTCTTTACTCTCGGAGAACAAGGATATAAGTGGCTTATGGTCAGTTTCCAATTTGAATTTTAGCTCAAACAGGTATTGATGCATTTTTTTTACCCCATAGACACACGCTAACGCTTCTTTTTCAATCATGCTGTAGGCACTCCCGGCCTTACACAGACTCCTGGATGCATAAGCAACCGGTTGCAGTTTCCCGAAATCATTAGCTTGTTGCAATACACATCCAACGCCATATGACGACGCATCACATGCTAGTACCAAACGCTAACATGGATCATACAACACAAGCAATTTGTTTGAGCATAACAATTTTCTCGCTTTTACAAAGGCATTTTCTTGGCTTTTGCCCCAAACCCATTCACCCCCTTTTCATAGTAAGACATGTAGTGGTTCTAGTAGTGTGCTGAGACCTGGTAAGAAGTTACCAAAGTAGTGCAAGAGTTCCAGAAACCACCGCAGCTCCGTCACGTTCTGTGGCCTCTGTGCGTTCTCGATTGCCTCCGTCTTCGCATTGGTGGGCCTGATGCCGTCCACCGCAATCCTCCTTCCCAAGAACTCCACTTCAGGCACCAGGAAAACGCACCTGAGTCCCACGCGGTTGAGTCGACTAAGAACCTCCTCCAGGTTCTGCAGGTGCTCGACTGTGTTCCGACCTGAGACCAAGATGTCGTCCTGGAAGACCACGGTGTGCGGACCGACTTCAGTAAACTTTCCATGTTTCCCTGGAATATCGCCGCTGCTGATCGGATTCCAAACGGGCATCTGTTATAAACAAAAAGACCTTTTTGGTGTTGATGCAGGTGAGGGCCTTTATGATTCCTCCAGTTCCTGCGTCATGGAGGCTGAAGTCAGATTCAGCTTCGTGAACGTCTTTCCTCCCGCCAGCATTGCAAAGAAGTCATTGGCCTTTGGTAGTGGGTATTGGTCCTGCAGGGAGAAATGATTGATAGTTACTTTGTAATCGCCACAGATTCTGACGATGCTGTCTCCCTTGAGGACTGGGACAATAGGACTGGCCCACTCGCTGAACTCGATCGGTGAAATGATGCCCTCTCTTTGCAACCGGTCTAGCTCAAACTCTACCCTTTCTCTCATCATGTATGGTACTGCTCTCGCCTTGTGATGGATGGGTCACGCCCCCGGAATTAGGTGGATCTGCAGTTTTGCTCCTTGGAATTTCCCGATGCCTGGATCAAACAGCGAAGGAAATTTGTTTAAGACCTGGGCACACAAAGTGTCGTCAGCGGGCGATAGTGCTCGGACGTCATCCCAGTTCCAGCATATCTTTCCCAGCCAGCTCCTGCCAAGCAGCGTGGGACCATCGTCCAGTCCCACCCAGAGTGGTAGTTTGTGCACCGCTCCATCGTAAGAGACCTTTACGGTTGTAATGCCGACTACAGGAATCAGTTCTTTTGTGTAAGTTCTTAGTTTCGTGTGAACTGGAGTTAAGATTGGCCTTGAGGCCTTGTTGCACCACAACCTTTCGAAAGTCTTTTTGCCCATGATGGACTGGCTCGTGCCTGTATGCAGCTCCATTGACACCGGGAGTCCAATTAGTTCAATGTTCAGCATTATCGGGCGACAATTCGTGGTGAATGTGTGCACCCCATGTACCTCTGCCTCCCCGATCCGAGGCTCTGGTTCATCGTGATCCTCCGTGGATCTATCCTCCTCTGCAACATAGTGTTTTGCAGCTTTAACAGGCTTTGCAGCTCGCTTGTACAGTCATTGGAGGTGTCCCATTGCAAACGCACTCTTTGAATCGGCATGAATGGAAACGATGATCACCCCCGCAGCGCTAACAAGGTGTTAATGGCCTTGCATTCATCACCCTTGATGGTGGACTCTTGAGTCATCTGTGGACGTGCAGCTACAGGTATGTGTGACCTGCCCTGTACATTACAATTTGAAAACTGCATCACTTTGTTCACAGTACTTGTAGCAGCACTTGTGTGCTGAGAAATTTGCTTCGTAATGTTACTGGTGGCAATGAACGCCTGGGCTATCGCTATGGCCTTACTCAAGGTTGGGGTCTCTACAGTCAAAAGTTTTCGAAGTATGTTTTCGTGGCCAAGTACGAAAAAGTCTCTGATAATGTGCTCCAAATGCCCTTCAAATTCGCAATGTCCTGCAAGGCGTCTTAGCTCGGTGACATAACTCGCCACTTCCTGGCCTTCAGACCTTTTGTCGGTGTAGAACCGGTACCTTGCCATCAGAACCCTTTCCTTCAGATTCAAATGCTCTCGGACCAGTGTGCACAAATTATCGTACAATTTCTCCGTGGGTTTCGCTGTAATGAGCAGATTCTTCACGACCCATACGTTGGTGCCCCACAGACGGTGAGGAGAATTGCCCTTCGTTTGGCAGCGCTCTCTTCCCCATCTAACTCGTTGGCCACGAAGTATTGGTCAAGTCGCTCCACAAAAGTTTCCCAATCATCTCCGAAAATTTCTCCAGGATGCCCACTGTTCTCTGCATCTTTGGGTTCGCTATCTGTATCTCATCGCCAGTTGTTGTTTATGGAAAAAGAGTGAACACTGTGAGCTCAAAGTAAAGTGTGACCTTAGTCTTTTATTGCAAGTCTCCAGAGTGCCTCTCCAACCTGTGAAGCCTCCGTAAATACCTGTGCTCCCAAGGGATTATGGGATCCCTTGGGACTCATGAGGATGAGCCCTCTGGTGGCTGTATAGAGTAAATACAAGTCCACACATATAACACTATGTTTCTATGTTCTCTTATATGCTTGTCTAGCTTCCCTTTAAATGCATTTGTACTATTTGCTTCAACCACTCTCTGTGGTAGCAAGTTCCACATTCTCACCATCTTTGTGTAAAGAAGTTTCTTCTGAATTTCCCATTGGATTTCTTGGTGACTATCTTATATTGATGGCCTCTAGTTATGCACTTCCCCACAAGTGGAAACATTCTCTCTGTATCCACTCTATCAAAACCTTTCAAATATATTCAATGAACCACCCTCCACAGCTCTCTTGGCAGAGAATTTCATAGATTTACAACCCTCTGAGAGAAGAAATTCCTCCGCATCTCAGTTTTAAATGGGTGGCCCCCTATTCTGAGACTATGGGCAATAGTTTCCACATGATTTGCACCTGATTTTTAGGAGCAACTGGTGGAGAACGGACTATCTTAGAAATCGCAATTCTCCACATTTTTTTTTCTGCAGTTCTAGTCAGTTAGAACAGTTTCACTTCGGAACAGAATTTTTCCTTCAAAAAGGGGCGTGTCCGGCCACTGACGCCTGATTTCAAGGTTTCCACAGTGAAAACGTACTCCAAACTAACTGAGAATGGAGCAAGTGAAGATTTTTGTAGAACTGAAAAAACCTTGTCTACACATTAAAAAATCAGGCGCAGGTTACAAATTAGGCGTCCAGAACGAGGTGGGGGGGGGAGGGGGAAGGGAAGTCATTACATTCTACAATAAATCCTTATTTATACTTCGACAAATATTATACAAATAAATCCAACCTGAATAAACATTTATAAGCAAAGAAAAGATTAAATAAACCATTTTCCTACCTGTGTGAAAGTGCTTCAGTCAGCTCAGCGGTGTGGCGTCGTTCCCGCGAACGGGAGGGAGGGAGGGAGGGGCAGTCGGGCAGTAAGCAGGCATTTGTGCAGCCTTCCACTTGAGGTGGAAGCCTTACAGTCAGCTCAGTGGTGTGGCGTCGTTCCCGCGAACGGGAGGGAGGGAGGAGGCAGCCGTTCCCGACGGCGGGCGGGGGGGGAAGGAGGCAGTGAGAAGGCTGCAGGAAGCCTCAGAAGTTCAGCAGCCATTCCCGATGGCAGGGAGGGGTGAGGCCGTCGGGAAACAGCTGCCTCAACTTCTGAGGCTTCCTGCAGCCTTCTCACTGCTGCAAGAAGCCTCAGTGCTGATGGCAATGTGCTTTTATTAAAATATGTTCAAAAATGCAAGGAGTATCCGCAATAAAGTGGATGAATTAACTGTGCAAATAGATGTTAACAAATATGATGTGATTGGGATTACGGAGACGTGGCTCCAGGATGATCAGGGCTGGGAACTCAACATCCAGGGGTATTCAACATTCAGGAAAGATAGAATAAAAGGAAAAGAGATGGGGTAGCATTGCTGGTTAAGGAGCAAATTAAGGCAATAGTTCGGAAGGACATTAGCTTGGATGATGTGGAATCTATATGGGTAGAGCTGCAGAATACCAAAGGACAAAAAACGTTAGTGGGAGTTGTGTACAGACCTCCAAACAGTAGTAGTGATGTTGGGGAGGGCATCAAACATGAAATTAGAGGTGCGTGCAATAAAGGTGCAGCAGTTATAATGGGTGACTTTAATATGCACATAGATTGGGTTAACCAAACTGGAAGCAATACGGTAGAGGAGGATTTCCTGGAGTGCATAAGGGATGGTTTTTTAGACCAATATGTCGAGGAACCAACTAGGGGGGAGGCCATCTTAGACTGGGTGTTGTGTAATGAGAGAGGATTAATTAGCAATCTCGTTGTGCGAGGCCCCTTGGGGAAGAGTGACCATAATATGGTGGAATTCTGCATTAGGATGGAGAATGAAACAGTTAATTCAGAGACCATGGTCCAGAACTTAAAGAAGGGTAACTTTGAAGGTATGAGGCGTGAATTGGCTAGGATAGATTGGCGAATGATACTGAAGGGGTTGACTGTGGATGGGCAATGGCAGACATTTAGAGACCGCATGGATGAACTACAACAATTGTACATTCCTGTCTGTCGTAAAAATAAAAAAGGGAAGGTGGCTCAACCGTGGCTATCAAGGGAAATCAGGGATAGCATTAAAGCCAAGGAAGTGGCATACAAATTGGCCAGAAATAGCAGAGAACCCGGGGACTGGGAGAAATTTAGAACTCAGCAGAGGAGGACAAAGGGTTTGATTAGGGCAGGGAAAATGGAGTACGAGAAGAAGCTTGCAGGGAACATTAAGACGGATTGCAAAAGTTTCTATAGATATGTAAAGAGAAAAAGGTTAGTAAAGACAAACGTAGGTCCCCTGCAGTCAAAATCAGGGGAAGTCATAACGGGGAACAAAGAAATGGCGGACCAATTGAACAAGTACTTTGGTTCGGTATTCACTGAGGAGGACACAAACAACCTTCCGGATATAAAAGGGGTCGGAGGGTCTAGTAAGGAGGAGGAACTGAGGGAAATCCTTATTAGTCGGGAAATTATGTTGGGGAAATTGATGGGATTGAAGGCCGATAAATCCCCAGGGCCTGATGGACTGCATCCCAGAGTACTTAAGGAGGTGGCCTTGGAAATAGTGGATGCATTGACAGTCATTTTCCAACATTCCATTGACTCTGGATCAGTTCCTATGGAGTGGAGGGTAGCCAATGTAACCCCACTGTCATCGCAGTGCATTTGGAAAGAGGTAATATGATAGGTCCAAGTCAGCATGGATTTGTGAAAGGGAAATCATGCTTGACAAATCTTCTGGAATTTTTTGAGGATGTTTCCAGTAGAGTGGACAAGGGAGAACCAGTCGATGTGGTATATTTGGACTTTCAGAAGGCTTTCGACAAGGTCCCACACAAGAGATTAATGTGCAAAGTTAAAGCACATGGGATTGGGGGTAGTGTGCTGACATGGATTGAGAACTGGTTGTCAGACAGGAAGCAAAGAGTAGGAGTAAATGGGGACTTTTCAGAATGGCAGGCAGTGACTAGTGGGGTACCGCAAGGTTCTGTGCTGGGGCCCCAGCTGTTTACACTGTACATTAATGATTTAGACGAGGGGATTAAATGTAGTATCTCCAAATTTGCGGATGACACTAAGTTGGGTGGCAGTGTGAGCTGCAAGGAGGATTCTATGAGGCTGCAGAGTGACTTGGATAGGTTAGGTGAGTGGGCAAATGCATGGCAGATGAAGTATAATGTGGATAAATGTGAGGTTATCCACTTTGGTGGTAAAAACAGAGAGACAGACTATTATCTGAATGGTGACAGATTAGGAAAAGGAGAGGTGCAACGAGACCTGGGTGTCATGGTACATCAGTCATTGAAGGTTGGCATGCAGGTACAGCAGGCGGTTAAGAAAGCAAATGGCATGTTGGCCTTCATAGCGAGGGGATTTGAGTATAAGGGCAGGGAGGTGTTGCTACAATTGTACAGGGCCTTGGTGAGGCCACACCTGGAGTATTGTGTACAGTTTTGGTCTCCTAACCTGAGGAAGGACATTCTTGCTATTGAGGGAGTGCAGCGAAGGTTCACCAGACTGATTCCCGGGATGGCGGGACTGACCTATCAAGAAAGACTGGATCAACTGGGCTTGTATTCACTGGAGTTCAGAAGAATGAGAGGGGACCTCATAGAAACGTTTAAAATTCTGACGGGGTTAGACAGGTTAGATGCAGGAAGAATGTTCCCAATGTTGGGGAAGTCCAGAACCAGGGGACACAGTCTAAGGATAAGGGGGAAGCCATTTAGGACTGAGATGAGGAGGAATTTCTTCACCCAGAGAGTGGTGAACCTGTGGAATTCTCTACCACAAAAAGTTGTTGAGGCCAATTCACTAAATATATTCAAAAAGGAGTTAGATGAAGTCCTTACTACTAGGGGAATCAAGGGGTATGGTGAGAAAGCAGGAATGGGGTACTGAAGTTGCATGTTCAGTCATGAACTCATTGAATGGCGGTGCAGGCTAGAAGGGCCGAATGGCCTACTCCTGCACCTATTTTCTATGTTTCTATGTTTCTATGAAACAGCTACAAAGAACTACAAAAATGGCCGTGTGCCAATGTTTCCTTCACACTGCGCGTGTGCGAACGCTCCAACGTTGCCGGCACGAAAAAAACTAATTTAAATGGTACCCGCCCCCTCCCACTTACAAAATCGGCGCGAGTGTAGGCTCCGCCCTCCTGGGCGCCGTGCCAAGCAGACATGGAGCTGCAGGGCGCTCCAGAATCGCGCGGTTTTTTTCAGGCGCCGTTTTTGGCGCGAAAAACGGGTGCCCAGCTCGGAGGGGCGCCCGTTTTGTAGCGTGTGGAAACTTGGGGCCTATATCCCCTAGTTTTAGTTTCCCCAATGAGTGGAAATAACCTTTCTGCATCCACCTTGTCGAGCCCCCTCATTATCTTATATGTTTTGATAAGATCACCTCTCATTCTTCTGAACTCCAATGTGTATAGGCCCAACCTACTCCACCTATCTTCATAAGTCAACCCCCTCATCTCCGGCAATGCATGGTTGCCTCCAGCTCCCCTTTTTTATAATGGACACTCTGTGCATTGCTGTTCAGTTTAACTCATTTTTAATAGGATTTCCTCCCACTTTATGTTTAACCATCTTTATAGATTCCTGTTCTTTAACTCTCTTTATTCCCTTGCCATCAATGTCCTCCCTTACTTTATTCTTTCCTATGCTCTCTTTTCATGTTTTGTCTATATTTAGTCTGGTTACGTTTTTTCTAGATCCCTCCCTCAATCTTACTAGTTTGCAGATTTTGCCACCACCCTATTTACCCTTTCTGCTAGGACACAGATCCCATCCCGGTTCAGGTGGAGCCCGTCCCATCGGTACAGCTCCCTCCTGTCCCAGAACTGGTGCCAGTGTCCTATGACACTTCTTTCCCACACCAACCTTCAGCCATGTGTTAATTTTCCTGATCTGTCTGTTTCCATGCCAATTGGCTCGTGGCTCAGGCAATAATCTAGAGATTATTACCCTTGAGGTCCTGCTTTTTAATTTAGAACCTAACTCCTGATACTCGCTCTGCAAGACCTCCTCCCTGTTCCTACCTATGTCGTTTGTTCCAACATGGACCACGACAACTGGATTTACTCCTTCCCTTTCCAAGTTCCTCTCCAGCTGCTGTGAGATATCCCTTACCCTGGCACTGGGTAGGCAACACACCCTTCGGGATTCTCATTCTTGGTTGCAGAGGACACTATCTATCCCCTAATTATAGAGTCTCCTATCACGACTACATTTCTATTCTGCTCTTCGCCCCCACCTGCCCCCCACCCTTGGACAGCCTTCTGAGCCACGGTCTGCATTGTGGCTGTCCTCCCTGAAGTCTTCTTGTTCTCACAGGTAGCGAGTATATCGTACCTGTTGGATAGGACCAGTGTCTGCAGGAGCTCCTTCTCAACAGCTCATAAATATCTGCTACCTGGCTCCCTAACAGTCACACCCTCCCTTTCCTGACCCTGTGCTTTCCTCTGGAGTGTGACTATATTCTGGATAAAATTGTCCAGAAATACTTCCCCCTCCCTCATGTGTCTGCGTGTCTCCAACTCGCACTCCAGCTCAATGGGCCGAAGTTTCGAGCCGTGCCTAGAACGGCGCAGTCCCGACCTGGACGCCCGTTTTTCGCGCCACAAAGTGCGCCTAAAAAAAACTTCCAGATTCTCCAGCTCCCTGCAGGTCACTTGCAGCTCAGCGCAACGCAGCACGAGCTGTAGGGGGCGGAGCCAGGTCCTTGCGCTGAAAACAGTGCCGGGACCTCTGCACATGCGCGCTACAGTGGGCGCGCATGTCCAGTAGCTCCAGGCGCCCAAAACTGTGTGGGAGGGCCCGAAGCACGCAGCCCCTAGCCCTGGCCGAATGGCCTCACTGGGGCTGCGTGAATAAGGCTCCTCCCACGCCCAGCTCCTGCTTCCTCCGGACCCGACCCGACTCCTGCTCTCCCCCCCGCCCCTGGACCGGACCCGACCCGACCCGACCCCCCGGACTGGACCCGACCCGACTCCCGCTTTCCCCCCGCCCCTGGACCGACCCCGACACCGACCCGACTCCCCCCATCGGCTCCGGATCCGACCCGACCCCCCGGACTGGACCCGAACCGACCCCCCGGATTGGACCTGACCCGACTCCCGCTTCCCCCCGTCTCCAGACCGGACCCGACACCGACACCGACCCGACTCCCGCCCCCCCCGCCCCTGGACCCGATCCGACCCCCCGGACTGGACCTGACCCGACTCCCCCAACTGGACCCGACCCGGCTCCCGCTTCCCCCCCGCCCCCTGCCTCCGGACCGGACCCGACACCGACACCGACCCGACTCCCGCCCCCCCCGCCCCTGGACCCGATCCGACCCCCCGGACTGGACCTGACCCGACTCCCCCAACTGGACCCGACCCGGCTCCCGCTTCCCCCCCGCCCCCTGCCTCCGGACCGGACCCGACACCGACACCGACCCGACTCCCGCCCCCCCGCCCCCGGACTGGACCCGACCTGACCTCCCTCCCCCCGACCTGACCTCCCTCTCCCTCCCTCCCCCCGACCCGAACCGAACCGACCTCCCTCCCACCACCCCCCCGACCCGCGCTCCCCCCGATCCGACCCGCGATCCCGACCCGACCCAACGCCACCTACCTGTAAATCTGGTGCTGGGGACGGGCCCTGCCCGAAGTCTTGGGCCCTGTCCGAAGTCTCGGGCCCGGCTGGGCCCGGCCCGTTCAGCCTCCCTCCCCCATCTCCTTCCCCCCCCCATCTCCTTTCCCCCCCATCTCCTTTCCCCCATCTCCTTTCCCCTCCTCCCCCCCTCCCCCTTCTTCTCCTCCCCCCTCCCCCTTCTCCTCCTCCACCACCCATTTTCCACCTCCCCCTCCCCCCTCCCCTTCTCCTCCTCCCCCCTCCCCCTTCTCCTCCTCCCCCCCCATTCTCCACCTCCCCCTCCCCCTTCTCCCCCTCCCCCTTCTCCCCCCCCTCCCCCTTCTCCTCCTCCCCCTCTCCCCCTTCTCCCCCCCTCCCCCTTCTCCTCCTTCTCCCCTGTCTCCCCCATCCCTCCCCCTTCCCTCCCTCTGCTCCCCCCTCTCTCCCTCTACCCCCCTCCTCCCCCTCCCCTCGCTGTCAGAAACACAGACACTGACAGACAGAGAATGAGAGACACACACAGACAGACAGACACTGACAGAGACACACTGCAGGGGGTGGGGGGGGCATCCCAGCACGCTGTTGGAGGGCTCCCGGTGCTGCAGTCGGTAAGTAGAAAATGTTTTATTTATTGATTTAAAAAAAAAATTATTTCTTATTAATTTTTTTTGATTGATTTATTGATGTATTTATCATTTATTATTGATGATGACTCTTTATTTGTAAAACTGAAGTGTTTAATGTTTGTAAACTTCCCTTTAAACCCCCCCCCGCATTCCCTACACCTGATTTGTAACCTACGCCTGATTTTCTAAAGTGTAGACAAGGTTTTTTCGAGCGTACAAAAATCTTCGCTTACTCCATTCTGTTCGTTTGGAGTAAGTTTTCACTGACGAAACTTTGAAAACAGGCGTAAGTGGCCGGACACACCCCCTTTTGAAAAAAAAATTCTGTTCCAAAGTGAAACTGTTCTAACTGACTAGAACTGGAGCAAACTAAATGGCGAGAATTCCGATTTCTAAGATACTCCCTTCTACACCAGTTGCTCCTAAAAATCAGGAGCAAATCATGGCGAAACTTGGGGCCAATGACTCTGAGCCGGAGAGATTCGAGATGGAGACATGTCCTGCAGACATGCTCGGGACAATCTCGTTGTCCTCAAAGTCCCACATACTGCAGTCCAGACACACAGTACCTTGTGCGTGTTGATGCAGGTGAGGTCCTTCGAAAACTCCTCCAGCTCCTGCGTCATGTAGGCCGAAGTCAGGTCGAGCTTGGTGAACGTCTTGCCTCCTGCCAGTGTTGCAAATAGGTCGTCTGCCTTAGGTAGCGGGTATTGGTCATGTAGCGAGAAACGATTAATAGTTACTTTATAATCGCCACAAATCCTGACCGTGCCATCACTTTTGAGTACTGGAACAATTGGGCTGGCCCACTTGCTGAATTCCACTGGGGAGATGATGCCCTCGCGTTGCAGCCTGTCCAGCTCGATTTTCACTCTCTCCCTCATCATTTGAGATACCGCTCGTGCCTTGTGGTGAATGGGTCGTGCTCTGGGACCAAGTGGAACCGCACCTTCGCTCCGGAAAAGTTTCCCATTCCTGGCTCAAAAAGGGAAGGAAATTTGTTAAGAACCTGGGTACATGAGGCCTCATCGACATGTGATAGCGCTCGGATGTCATCCCAGTTCCAGCGGATTTTGCCCAGCCAGCTCCTTCCAAGCAGTGTGGGGCCATCACCCAGGACAATCTAGAGTGGCAGTTCGTGCACCGTGCCCTCATAGGTGACCTTGACCATGGCGCTGCCCAGGACAGTGATAAGCTCTTTGGTGTATGTTCTCAGTTTCGTGTGGATGGGGCTCAGGGCTGGTCTGAATGCCTTGTTGCACCACAGTCTCTCAAACATCTTTTCACTCATGATGGATTGGCTAACGCCAGTGTCCAGTTCCATGGCTACGGGTAAGCCATTCAATTTTACGTTGAGCATTATCGGTGGACATTTCGTCGAAAATGTGTGCACCCCGTTTACTTCAGCATCTGCCTCCTCTCTCTGAGGCTCAAAATAGCTTTGATCCACCATGGACCGATCTTCTGCCATGTGGTGGTTAGCAGGTTTTGCAGAGCTTGCAGCTCATTTGCAAGCTCGTTGGAGGTGCCCCATTGTTCCACAGCTCTTGCAAACATATCCTTTGAAGCGGCATGAATAGGCTGAATGGAAGCCTCCACAACGCCAACAAGGTGTGAATTGCCTTGCATTCATCCTTTGTTGGGGACTCTGAGTCACCTGGGTCACCTGAGGCCTGCTGGCAGTTGCAGTCTCGTGGGTTCTGCCCTGTACATTTCTGCTCTCAAACACGGTTCCAGTTAATTTATGAACATTGCTAGCACTTGTGTGCTGAGAGATTTGTTTGGTGTTATCACTGATGGACATAAACGCCTGTGCTATCGCAATGGCCTTACTGAGGGTCGGTGTCTCTGCAGTCAAAAGTTTTCGTAGGATGGTCTCGTGGCCAATGCCCAGTACAAAAAAGTCTGAGCATTTGCTCCAGATAGCCATCAAACTCACATTGTCCTGCAAGTCGCCTTAGCTCGGCGACGTAGCTCGCCATTTCCTGACCTTCAGATCGCTGGCACGTGTAGAACCGATACCTCGCCATCAGCACACTCTCCCTTGGGTTAAGATGCTCCTGAACCAGTGTACACAGCTCCTCATACAACTTATCTGTGGGTTTCACCGGAGCCAGAAGATTCTTCATGAGGCGGTCGGTCGGTGCTCCGCAGACTGTTAGGGGGACTGCTCTCCTTTTTGCAGCGCTTCCTTCTCCGTCCAGCTCGTTGGCTACAAAGTACTGGTCTAGCCTTTCGACATCGGCTTTTCCCAATCCTCACCCTCCGAGAACTTCTCCAGGATGCCCACAGTTTGCTGCATCTTTGCCTTGGATTCGTATTCTCGCCACCAGTTATTGTGTTCATAACACAGGTGAGACTGTACACAGGGAGGTTAAAGTAACAGTGACCTCAGTCTTTAATAAGACACTCCAGAGTGAGGAACAGGCCTTAGGGGCCGGCTTATATACATTGCTCCCAAGGGATGCTGGGATCCCTTGGGACTTCAGGGGATGAGCTCCCTGGTGCCGGAACATGGGAGTGCATGCTTTACAGATACACAACAGGGGGAACTTAAAACAATCACTATCACGAGAGAAAAAGTACTCGGCAAACTAATGGGACTAAAGATGGACAAGTCCCCTGGACCTGGTGGCCTGCATTCTAGGGTCTTAAAAGAAGTAGCTGCAGAGATAGTGGATGCATTGTTTGTAATCTACCAAAATTCCCTGAATTCTGGAGAGGTCTAAATGACTGGAAAACTGCAAATGTAACACCCCTATTTAAGAAAGGAGGGAGACAGAAAGCAAGAAACTATAGACCAGTTAGCCTTACACCTGTCATTGGGAAAATGCTGGAGTTTGTTATTAAGGAAATAGTAGCAGGACATTTAGAAAATCATAATACAGTCAAGCAGAGTCAGCATGGTTTTATGAAAAGGAAATCATGCTTGAAAAATTTTCTGGAGTTCTTTGAGGATGTAACAAGCAGAGTGGATAAAGGGGAACCAGTAGATGTCGTGTATTTGGAATTCCAGAAGGTATTCGATAAGGTGCCACATAAAAGGTTACTGCACAAGATAAGAGCTCATAGGGTTGGGGGTAATATATTAGCATGGATAGAGGATTGGCTACCTAACAGAAAACAGAGAGTCGGGACAAATGGATCATTTTCAGATTGGCAAACTGTAACTAGTGGGGCACTGCAGGGATCAGTGCCGGGGCCACAACTATTTACAATCTGTATTAATGACTTGGATGAAGGAACCGAGTGTAAAGTAGCCACATTTGCTGACAATTCAAAGACAGGTGGTAAAGCAAGTTTTGAGGAGGATGCAAAGAATCTGCAAAGTGATATAGATAGGCTCAGCGAGTGGACAAAAATTTGGCAGATGGTGTATAATATGGGAAAATGTGAGGTTATCCACTTTGGTAGAAAAAATAAAAAAGCAAATTATTATTTAAATGGGGAGAGATAACTAAATGGAATGTTGGCCTTTATTGCAAGGGGGCTTGAGTAAAAAAGTAGGGAAGTCCTGCTACACACCTGGAGTACTGCGTACAGTTTTGTTCTCCTTATTTAAGGAGGGATATACTTTCATTGGAGGAAGTTCAGAGAAGGTTCATGAGATTGATTCCTGAGATGAGGAGGTTGACTTATGAAGAAAGGTTGAGTAGGTTGGGCCTGTAATCATTGGAGTTTAGAAGAATGAGAGGCGATCTGAATGAAACATATAAGATTCTGAGGGGGCTTGATAGTGTAGATGCAGAGAGGCATAGTTTCAGAATAAGGGGCAGCCTATTTAAAACGGAGACAAGGAGGAATTTCTTCTCTCAGAGGGTCGTGAATCTTTGGAATTCTCTACCCCCAGAGAGCTATAGAGGCTGGGTCATGGAATAAATTTAAGGTGGAGATAGACAGATTTTTGAACGATAAGGGAGTCAAGGGTTATGGGGAGCCGGCAGGGAAGTTTGGAAAACCGCAAATGTAACTCCCCTATTTAAAAAAGAAGGCAGACAAAAAGCAGGAAACTATAGACCAGTTAGCCTAACATCTGTCGTTGGGAAAATGCTGGAGTCTATTATTAAGGAAGCAGTAGCGGGACATTTGGAAAAGCATAATACAATCAAGCAGAGTCAGCATGGTTTTATGAAAGGGAAATCATGTTTGACAAATTTGCTGGAGTTCTTTGAGGATGTAACAAGCAGAATGGATAAGGGGGAATCAGTAGATGAGCTATATTTGGATTTCCAGAAGGCATTTGAAGGTGCCACATAAAAGGTACTGCACAAGCTATAAGTGCACGGGGTTGGGGGTAATATTTCAGCATGGATAGAGGATTGGCTAACGAACAGAAAACAGAGAGTCGGGATGAATAGGTCAATTTCCAGTTGGCAATCAATAACTAGTGGTGTGCCGCAGGGATTGGTGCTGGGTCCTCAACTATTTACAATCTATATTAATGACTTGGATGAAGGGACCAAGTGTAATGTAGCCAAGTTTGCTGATGATGCAAAGATGGGTGGGAAAGCAAATTGTGAGGAGGACACAAAAAATCTGCAAAGGGATATAGACAGGCTAAGTGAATGGGCAAACATTTGGCAGATAGAGTATAATGTGGGAAAATGTGAGGTTATCCACTTGGCAGAAAAAATAGAAAAGCAAATTATAATTTAAATGGAGAAAAATTGCAAAGTGCTATTTTGCAGTACAGAGGGACCTGGGGGTCCTTGTGCATGAAACACAAAAAGTTAGTATGCAGATACAGCAAGTAATCAGGAAGTCAAATGGAATATTGGCCTTTATTGCAAGGGGGATAGAGTATAAAAGCAGAGAAGTCCTGCTACAACTGTACTGGGTATTAGTGAGGCCACATCTTGAGTACTGCGTACAGTTTTGATCTCCATGTTTAAGGAAGGATATACTTGCATTGGAGGCTGTTCAGAGAAGGTTCACTAGGTTGATTCCAGAGATGAGGGGGTTGACTTACGAAGATAGGTTGAGTAGGTTGGGCCTATACACATTGGAGTTCAGAAGAATGAGAGTTGATCTTATCGAAACATATAAGGTAATGAGGGGGCTCGACAAGGTGGATGTAGAGAGGATATTTCCACTCATAGGGGAAACTAAAACTAGGGGATAGTCTCAGAATAAGGGGCCGTCCATTTAAAACTGAGATGAGGAGAAATTTCTTCTCTCACAGGGTTGTAAATCTATAGAATTCTCTGCCCGAGAGAGTTGTGGAGGTAATACCCAGTACAGTTGTAGCAGGACTTCTCTGCTTTTATACTCTATCCCCCTTGCAATAAAGGCCAATATTCCATTTGACTTCCTGATTACTTGCTGTACCTGCATACTAACTTTTTGTGTTTCATGCACAAGGACCCCCAGGTCCCTCTGTACTGCAAAATAGCACTTTGCAATTTTTCTCCATTTAAATTATAATTTGCTTTTCTATTTTTTCTGCCAAAGTGGATAACCTCACATTTTCCCACATTGAATATATGGGAATATATTTAAGGTGAGCAATAAGGGAATAAGGGGTTCTAGGGAGCGAGCAGGGAAGCGGAGCTGAGTCCATGGTCAGATCAGCCATGATTTTATTAAATGGCGGAGCAGGATCGAGGAGCCAGGTGGTCTACTCCTGCTCCTATTTCTTATGTTCTTATGTTCTCAGTGAAGTTGAGGCCAAGATCAGCTCAGCCATGATCTTATTGAATGTCGGAGCAGGCTCGAGGGGTCAAATGACATACTCCTGTTCCTATTTCTTATGTTCTTATGTTCTTAAAACAGTTATATTGTGTGGAGAATTGGGATCTCCCAGTTTGTCTGTAATTTTATACATGACTCTCTATTTTTGAATTATTGAGGTATCTTTAAGACTTAAATATATAACATAAAACTAAATGTGGAAAACAGTATTTAGCAACATTTGTCAGCATTGTGATTGTTACGATGCAGATAACATCATCCAGAACGTTTCATGCACCACAGTGACCTCTGCTGGTTAGAAAAATAGAATCACCAATTTTCATCTGCTGAAGTCAGTGTCATCCACCATAAGAACAGTTAGCTTTCTACTTTTCCACCTTAAGTGCCTGAAATATGGACATCAGGTCATTTTACATAAGAATTTTAACACAGCTAGAAGACATTCAGTTCAAAACAAGTGCCAGATACTTTAATAAAATATTTTCCACTTGGGTAATGTGCTTTTGTTGCTGTCAACTTCCAGCAGTACACAGCAAAGATAATTCACACAAGTCTATTGTTCCCATTTCTAGTGATTTTTGCTCCTTCGAAAATATAACATTTATTGTTTAACTATTTATATAGTAACGATTAGTTAATTAAAAAACTCAAATTGAATAGTCTCTTTTAATTAAAGATTTTTAAAGTAAAGACTGGAACATTTAGCTACCTTTTGATATATTAAGTGGATCTGATGAAAGAAGATTCTTTAGGTACAACTTTCTTTATATTTGTGTACAAGAGGATCAAAGGCAAGATTTCCCAGAAGTTTGTCTGGAGACTGAACACGTGAGTGATGGAAACACGTTGCTAGAATTCTAATTTTCTGTTTTTATTTGAATGATTCAGGCGATCACCAATGTGTAACCAGCCACCCATGAACAAGGCAAGTTTTACAGGTGAGTGATTCTTACTTTTTTGTGCATAACCACTTCTTCAATGTTCTGCGCAGCATCCTCTTGAAATAATTGTCTGCGCTACAGTCTGGTAGGAGTAGATGCATGCCAGAAGTTCTCCAACTCTCTTAATCAGCCAGGAAATTAAAGACAGTCTCATCCTAGGTAACTATTACATATCCGGTGGTGGTACATTAAAGTGGAATTGCTAGAGGCCACACAACAGGTTGCCTTCTTGCATTCTGAGGAAAGCAGGGCAATATTCTTTTTCTGTCTGATTATCGATTCTTATTGCCAGATACTTGAGAACCGGTCATCTGCATGCACTCAGTTGTGGAATGCCACATGTCACAGGGAAACCTGAAGTTGAGATGGAAAATAAGAACTAATAAGTGTACATTAGCAAAATCAAATGTACTTTGTTGATAAAATAGCACTGATATTGTTTCTTTGGGCCCAAAATTGGCCAGGAGTTGCTCCATTTTTTTGGAGCAATTTGATTTTTCTGGAGTATCTTAAAAATCCCCATTTTGCACATTCAATTTGTGCCAGTGTAAGTGAATTAGTTAGGATTTTTTTTAGCTTACTTTAGTTTTTTTCAAAGGGGGCATTACCAGCCACATACGCCAGTTTTGGCCATTTAAGCCACTTTGGACAGCTAATAGTTGCTCCAAACTAACTTAAGCCAGCGTATGTGGCACAGAAAACCCTTGCGGATAGTTAAGAAATCAGCGCAGGTAGCCAGAGATAGGGTGGGGGGGGGTGGGTAAGGGAAGCGGAGAGGACCTTGCAAAGCACTAAACACCTTCACAACAACATTCAAGAAGCATGAAAACCATCAATAATAAATAAAAAATAAAACTTAAGTCCTACCTTCCTAACTCAGCCCGGGAAGTCAGCGGGCCGGCCGGTGCAAGAGGCCACTCGGCCGGGGATAGGTGCGGGCAGGACGACCAGGCGGGAGAGCACAGGGAACTGACTCTCTGACTGACTCTCTCTGAGTCTCTCTCTGACTATTCCAGCGATCTGACTTTCTCTCTCTGACTCTCTCTCTCAGTACCAGCGATCTGACTTTCTCTCTCTGACTCTCTCTCTCAGTACCAGCGATCTGACTCTCTCTCTCAGTTCCAGCGATCTGACTCTCTCTGTTCCAGCGATCTGACTCTCTCTCTCAGTACCAGCGATCTGACTTTCTCTCTCTGACTCTCTCTCTCAGTACCAGCGATCTGACTCTCTCTCTCAGTACCAGCGATCTGACTCTCTCTCTCTGTTCCAGCGATCTGACTCTCTCCCTCTATTCCAGTGATCTGACTCTCTCTCTCTATTTCAGCGATTTGACTCTCTCTGACTATTCCAGCAGCCAGCCCGGCACACGTCGTGAGGCCACTCGGCTGGGGATAGGGGCAGGATGCATCAGGTCCCACGCTGCAGCACGGCTGGGGGCAGGAGCTACTGCGCATGTGCAAAACCTCCAGTGCGCATGCGTTGAGCTGCCGGCACTGTTTTTCGTGCAGGGTCCTAGCTCCGCCCCCTAATGGACAGAGCACGCTGTGCCAAGCCATGGGAGAGGCCACAGAGCGGCCAGAATCCGGGGAGATCTTTTCGGCGCTGTTTTCACCCTAGGAAGTCGGCGCATCTCCGATGAATGCGCCGAAAAAATGGGTGGACCAAATTTGGGCCCAGTGTACAAATGCAATGTAGAACCAAAGAGGTGTACAACACAAAAGAAGACTATTTGGCCCATTGTGTGTGTGCTATCTCATTATTAAAAGTATCCAAACTAGTCCCACTTCCCTTCTCTCGCCCCATTTAAAGTTCTGTACAAAATTGATGTTTCATATTCATGTCAAATTTTTGTGAAAATTCATCATTATTGTAATTGGGCAAACCAAACATTTTATATGCAACCTGAGGTAGGGCTGTGGAACATGGAGAGGTAGTTTAGCTGGAAATAAATGGTTTCTGATATTGGAAGAAAATGCATTTAACTTGATTTCGAAAGGGATCTTGTCAATTGGTGTCTCCTTAAACTGAATTTATTATATGGAAGAGCAATATTGATAGATAGCTCAGATGAGACTTTTCTTGTGTGGAACTCTGGTTTGAAATAATGAATTTGAAAATGAGTGCGTACTTGGTTTATTTGTATTCTGTTATGCTTAAGGTGACTGTCACAGATGCGTTGCTGTATTTTGTATTGTTCTGGAATACAGTTCCCAGAGTGCAGGTTAGTGGTGAGACAGATAAGGGGGCGGGGGAGAATTTTTGGGGTCAGCGGGTGCGTTTACTGGTGGGTTGGGTGGGAAAATGCTTTTGACAACGGGGTCTCGGCCCCACTGTCAACCCGTCAACGCGGCTTACCCAGATATCGGGTCTATCAGCGTTGAACAGACCCAACATGCAGTGGCGGGGGAAGCATTTCAGGTCATTATGACCTTGTTAACAGTCCATTAAGTATTTTGAGTTCACCTTTACATTTTACGAGGTCGCCCATGGGGTTCAGGCTGTTCAGTGATCATGTCAGCTAAGGACATCGGCAGTTGTATGACAATGGAATCATCTCATTACTTGACAGCTGCAAATGTGCTATAAAAGCTCCCATCTCACAGCTGTTCACTTTCCAAGCTCAGAAGCTGTTGTTTACTGCATTTGGAAGACAGATTGAGCTTTATGCATGTTACAAGTGTTTGGAGTAAACTGTCTATCCAGTGTCACCTCATTGGAACAACCTCTCTCACCATTGTCAGATCGCTTCTGTCATCTCACGTTCACCTGCCATCTATTATATCCACATCAGTGCCCTTGAAGCTACCTCACCTTGGTCCTTAGAAACCCACCACAATCAGCCCCAACACCAGCAGCACCAACAACAGCACCAACCTTCCCTGCAACCAACTGATGCTGCGCAGGACAGAAGGCATCAGCGCCCGACCACATTGCTGCCCGGGACACCAGAGATGGTCTTACCATAGTTAGATTTACTTCACTTGATCTGTACACTCTGACTGCCACAAGATATGCCAGGTTGGCACCACCCCACACCAAGACCATAAAACAACCCCACAATGCCCAGGCCATTCCTTTCACACTCACCACCATGGGGGGTGCCGTGATGTCTCACCATTCACTGTTAACTCACTAAGCTACTTCCAAAGATGCACACAAATCTGCCCAAGAACGCAAAGTGTTGAAAATAAAAGTTTCAATGTTTGACACAACATTAACAAAAACTTTACATGAACATTGGTTAAAACACAAAGTGCCTACACTTGTGTGTTGTTAGTTGGTATGATTGGACAAGGAGAAGGGTAAGTGTGAGGTGTGGCTAGTGAGATGGGGAAGTGATAATGTAGATAGAGAGGTATGGGTAGAGGTGCAAGGTAAGTTGGTGTGAGTAAGGATCTGCAGGAGTAGGGGAGGGAATGCAGAGTAATGGGGATGTGATGAGTGGCACAGCAAGATAAGGTTGAGTTTGGCTTTGCAGTAACGTTTCGTGATCGACTCAGATCATTGAAAGGTTTGCGCCACTGCAGTCAGGTTCTTCAGATGACATCCCTACATGTGTTCTCCTGTGCAATGTGTTGGTCTCCTAGGGAGGTCTCTTCCACCCATTGGAAGGGAAGAGGACCTCCATGTGCACTGTGACACTGCATAAGCAACTGGAGGGAGTCACGGGAGATCCTGGGTGCAGCCGTGCACCTCTGTGCAGTGCTTGTCAGTGTTTGCAGCACCTCAGTGGTGTAAAATACTGACAGCACAATTGTCAAAATTAATTTGCGCATAGTCCCGTTAAGGAAACTGTCTAATGACAGAATGACGTCAGCAGACTCGCTTCCTTCAATTGGCCGGCAAATGTGCTGAGCGGGCTTAACAAGTCCAATCAGGGGAAATCATTTTGGACAGTGGGCTGGAGCCAACAGCGAGTCAGAAACTGCTACCGATGTCGCCCGCCACGGACTCGCCGAGGTAGGGGAAATCATGGCCAGATTATATGATGCTATTTATAATAAGAAATAACACCCTTAATAACCTACTGAAGATGATTATTTTAAAAAATTCTTAACAAAAAGAGTTGGAAATCATGCAAGAAAGCAATCTGTACTTGGTTATTCCGAACCAAAGGTCTGCGCGGAGCAGGATTAAAAGGAGTGCACTTAAACAGAGTGTTTTATTTGGGAATTTGGAAAGAGTGGGAATTTCTGGTAAGTATTGGTAAGTAGAAGCTATAAATGGTGAAATTTAGTTCAACATTTTGATTTAAACCTGTAACTTTAAAAACTGTAGTTAACAGAAGCTGCCTGCCAGTGGCAGTTAACTGTCAGTCAGATGTAAGTATTTGTCTTGAATAGGTGCTAATCACCGGGAGCAAGGAAGCTGAGTCAACACTTGTAGCTTGGGTGAAGCTCCTACAGTATAGAATTAAACAGGTCTACAGAGCACAGAGCGGGATTAAATGGAGTGCACTTAAGCAGATGTTTTATTTGGGAATTTGGATAGAGTGGGAATTCAGGGAAGGAGTTGCTTTTTGCCTACACTACTTGAGGTGCTTTGTGTTACAGGTAGATATTTAATGTCATTGCCCATAAGTTAATCTAGATCAATGAAGTAGTCACGAAACAAAACTGTAAAATATGTTACTCAAATATAAATTTAATTAAATAGAACAAGGTCATTTTGACATGGCAGTGAAGGTGGTGTATCGCAACTGAAGCATGTGGGAGTTTGTGGAGAGCATTGTGATCCCGGACAACCATGTTTGCAGTAAGTGTCTGCATTTTGAGGAACTTCAACTCAGGGTTGTTGAGCTGGAATCTGAGGTGCAGACATTGCAGGGCATCAGGAAGGGGGGAGAGTTACTTGGACCCTTTGATCCAGGAGGCAGTCACACCCCTTAGGTTAGGTAGTGGTACAGGTCTGGTTAGTGGTCAGGGACAGGAGGGTGTGACTGCAACTCAGGCAGGTAAGGGGTGCAATGCTGGAAGAGCCTCGATATTTGTCCTTATCCAATGGGTAGGAGGTTCTTGCTGCCTGTGTGGATGATGGAAATATAAGAACATAAGATCATAAGAATTAGGAGCAGGAGTAGGCCATTTGGCCCCTCATGCCTGTTCCACCACACAATACGATCATGGCTGAACTGATCCTGGCCTCAACTCCACTTCCACGCCCGCTACCCATAACCCTTGATTCCCTTATCTTTCAAAAATCTGTCTGTCTCCACCTTAATTACATGCAATAGAAACATAGAAAATAGGTGCAGGAGTAGGCCATTCAGCCCTTGGAGCCTGCACCACCCTTCAATAAGATCATGGCTGATCATTCACCTCAGTACCTCTTTCCTGCTTTCTCTCCATACCCTTGATCCCTTTAGCCATAAGGGCCATATCTAACTCCCTCTTGAATATATCCAATGAACTGGCATCAACAACACTCTGCGGTAGAGAATTCCACAGGTCAACAACTCTGAGTGAAGAAGTTTCTCCTCATCTCAGTCCTAAATGGCTTACTCCTTATCCTTAGATTGTGTCCCCTGGTTCTGGACTTCACCAACATTGGGAACATTCTTCCTGCATCTAACCTGTCCAGTCCCGTCAGAATTTTATATGTTTCTAGGAGATCCCCTCTCATTCTTCTAAACTCCACTGAATACAGGGCCAGTCGATCCAGTCTCTCCTCATATGTCAGTCCTGCCATCCCGGGAATCAGTCTGGTGAACCTTTGCTACACTCCCTCAATAGCAAGAACGTTCTTCCTCAGATTAGGAGACCAACACTGAACACAATATTCCAGATGAGGCCTCACCAAGACCCTGTACAACTGCAGTAAGACCTCCCTGCTCCTATACCCAAATCCCCTAACTATGAAGGCCAACATACTATTTGCCTTCTTCATCGACTGCTGTACCTGCATGCCAACTTTCAATGACTGATGTACCATGACACGCAAGTCTCGTTGCACCTCCCCTTTTCCTAATCTGCCGCCATTCAGATAATATTTTGCCTTCATGTTTTTGCCACCAAAGTGGATAACCTCACATTTATCCACATTATACTGCATCTGCTATGCATTTGCCCACTCTCCACAGCTCTCTGAGGTCGAGAAATCCAAATATTCATAACCCTCTGAGAGAAGAAATTCCTCCTCATTTCTGTTTTAAATGGGCCACCCCTTCTGAAACTATGCACCCTAGTTCTTGATTCCCTCACGAGGGGAAACATCCTCTATGCATCTACCCTGTCAAGCCGCGTCAGAATCTTATACGTTTCAATAAGATCACCTCTAAGTCTTCTAAACTCCAAGGAGTATAGGCCCAGCCTGCTCAACCTTTCTTCATATAACAACCCCTTCATCTCAGGAATCAACCTCCCCCTAGAACCAATGTCCTAAGGCCACATTACAGCAAAATTCTAAAGGGACAACGTGTGTTAAAAAGACAAGCCTAAAGTCTCTGTGCCTCAATGCGAGGAGTATTCGTAATAAGGTGGATGAATTAACTGCGCAGGCAGCTATTAACGAATATGATATAATTGGGATTAGGGAGACATGGCCCCAGCATGACCAAGGCTGGAAACTCAACATCCAGGGGTATTCAACATTCAAGAAGGATAGACAGAAAAGAAAAGGGGTGGGGTAGCATTGCTGGTTAAAGAGGAAATTAACGCAATACTAAGGAAGGACATTAGCTTGGATGATGTGGAATCTGTATAGGTAGAGCTGCGGAATAGCAAAGGGCAGAAAACGCTAGTGGGAGTTGTGTACAGACCACCAAACAGTAGTAGTCAGGTTGGGGACAGCATCAAACAAGAAATTAGGGATGCGTGTAATAAAGGTACAGCAGTTATCATGGGAGACTTTAATCTACATATAGATTGGGCTAACCAAACTGGTAGCAATACGGTGGAGGAGGATTCCCTGGAGTGTCTGAGTGATGGTTTTCTAGACTAATGTGTCGAGGAACCAACTAGAAGACTGGCCATCCTAGACTGGGTGATGTGTAATGAGAAAGGACTAACTAGCAATCTTGCTGTGCGAGGCCCCTTGTGAAGACTGACCATAATATGGTAGAATTCTGCATTAAGATGGAGATTGAGACAGTTAATTCAGAGATTATGGTCCTGAACTTAAGGAAAGGTAACTTCGATGGTATGAGACGTGAATTGGCTAGAATAGACTGGCGAATGATACTTTAGGGTTGACGGTGGATAGGCAATGGCGGACATTTAAAGATCACATGGATGAACTTCAGCAATTGTACATCCCAGTCTGGAGTAAAAATAAAACGGGGAAGGTGGCTCAATCGTGGCTAACAAGGGAAATTAGGGATAGTGTTAAATCCAAGGATGAGGCATATAAATTGGCCAGAAAAAGCAGCAAACCTGAGGATTGGGAGAAATTTAGAATTAGGCAGAGGAGGATAAAGGGTTTAATTAGGAGCGGAAAAATAAGAGTATGAGATGAAGCTTGCTGGCAACATAAAAACTGACTGCAAAAGCTTCTATAGATATGTGAACAGAAAAAGATTAGTGAAGACAAACGTAGGTCCCTTGCAGTCAGAATCAGGTGAATTTATAATGGGGAACAAAGAATTGGCAGACCAATTGAACAAATATTTTGGTTCTGTCTTCATGAAGGAAGACACAAATAACCTTTCGGAAATACTCGGGGACCGAGGGTCTAACGAGAAGGAGGAACTGAAGGAAATCCTTATTAGTCAGGAAATGATGTTAGGGAAATTGATGGGATTGAAGGCCGATAAATCCCCGGGACCTGATAGTCTGCGATCCGCCACCACCTCAGTGAAACCCCAATGTTGCACGAGGTAGGCAAAGCCATAGGACAGCTTAAAAACAACAAGGCAACGGGTGCGGATGGAATCCCTGCTGAGGCATTGAAGTATGGCGGAGAGGCGCTGTTGGCGCGAATACATGACCTCATCTCTCTCATCTGGAGGGAGGAGAGCATGCTGGGAGATCTCAGAGATGCAGTGATCGTGACCATCTTTAAAAAAGGGGACAAGTCCGACTGCGGCAACTACAGGGGAATCTCCCTGCTATCAGCCACTGGGAAAATTATCGCTAGAGTTCTCCGCAATCGTCTTCTCCCTGTAGCCGAGGAGCTCCTCCCGGAATCACAGTGCGGATTTTGTCCCCTACGGGGCACAGAGGACATGATCTTTGCAGCGTGACAGCTGCAGGTAAAATGCAGGAAGCAGCGCCAGCCCTTAGACATGGCCTTTTTCAATCTTACAAAGGCCTTTGACACTGTCAACCATGAGAGTCTATGGAGCGTCCTCCTCCGTTTTGGATGCCCCCAAAAGTTTGTCAACATCCTTCGCCTGCTCCACGACGACATACAGGCTGTGATCCTTTCCAGTGGATCCATTACAGACCCATTCCACATCCGGACCGAGGTCAAACAGGGCTGCTTCATCGTTCCAACTCTCTTCTCAATCTTCCTCGCTGCCATGCTCCACCTCACAGTCAACAAGCTCCCCGCTGGAGTGGAACTAAAGTACAGAACCAGTAGGAAGCTGTTTAACCTACGCCACCTCTAGGGCCAGGTCCAAGACCACCCCAACCTTTGTCATTGAGCTACAGTACGCGGACGACACCTGCGTCTGCGCACATTCTGAGGCTGAACTCCAGGATATAGTCGATGTGTTCACCGAGGCATATGAAAGCATGGACCTTACGCTTAACATCCGTATGATAAAGGTACTCCACCAGCCTGTCCTTGCCGCACAGCACTGCCCCCAGTCATCAAGATTCACAGCGCGGCCCTCGACAATGTGGACTATTTCCCATACCTCGGGAGCCTCTTATCAACAAAAGCAGACATTGATGCCAGTGCACCAATGCAGCCTTCGACTGCCTGAGGAAAAGCGTGTTCGAATACCAGGCCCTCAAATCTACCACCAAGCTGATGTTCTACAGGGCTGTAGTAATACCCACCCTCCTGTATGGATCAGAGGCATGGACGATGTACAGAAGACACCTCAAGTCGCTGGAGATATATCACCAACGATGTCTCCGCAAGATCCTGCAAATCCCCTGGGAGGACAGTTGCACTAACATCAGTGTCCTCATCCAGGCTAACATCCCCAGCATTGAAGCACTGACCACACTTGATCAGCTTCGCTGGCCAGGCCACATAGTTCGCATGCCAGACACGAGACCCCCTAAGCAGATGCTCTATGCGGTGCTCCTTCACGGCAAACGAGCCAAAAGTGGGCAGCAGAAACTTTACAGGGTCACCCTCAAAGCCTCCCTGATAAAGTGCGACATCACCACAGACACCTGGGCCGAAGACCGCCCTAAGTGGAGAAAGTTCATCCGGGAGGGCGTTGAGCTCTTTGAATCTCAACGCCGAGAGCGTGAAGAGGTCAAGCACAGGCAGCGGAAGGAGCGTCCCATATACCCCTTCCCTCGGCGAATGTCTGTCCCATCTGTGGCTCTCGTATTGGACTGTTCAGCCACCAGAGAACTCACTTCAGGAGTGGAAGCAAGTCTTCCTCGATTCTGTGGGACTGCCTATGATGATGATGATGATGTTAATACACATCTAAATAGCACAATTAGATATCTGCACAAAGAGTGTATGTGACAGGCAAGTTCTTATTCTTTCAAAGCTTAATACAACGTTTTGCACAATTTGTCAATTTGAATTTTCATTTATGTTGAAATTAAAATAATTTACCTAATTAAAAAATGTACAGAAATTTGCTGACATTTTTCCTATTAAAACTAAAAAACTGCATGCTGCTTAAAATTGTGAACTCTATGGGCATTGCCTATTGCTGTCTCCAATTATTGTAAGGGGAAAAACCTACTTTTTAATTCGAACTACTCCTCCACTTTATTTTGCCATTGTGTTGCAATTTCTGAGCCGAGATTTTCTGTTGTTAGCTACAGATATTACTATTTGTTGTCAAGTGTCTTTGAACTTCTTGATTACATCCCACAGAATTTTTGAGTCTGGACCATCTTGTGAATTAATAACTGGACAAAATGCAAAAAATTGCCTTTTCTTATTATCTTTTTTTTAAAGAAGGCATCCATTTGCTTCCCCCTTTTTTTCCGCTTGCGTCTGATTTTGATCATGCACTGCCCACTTTAGGAGGGTAGGAGGAAGAGGCTGTTTGCCTGGCTTGACTGCTGGAAAGGATGTGAGAGCAGTCTAAGGAAGACTTCAGTCCAGTTTTGCCTCCTCCCTGCAGCAGCAGGTTGGTAAATATCAAACCTCAGTGGAGTGAGGGAATGTCTGTCGCTTACCGCTCCATGAATTTTCCACACATTGGTGTTAAACAGAAAAACACTGTTTTATACAGTCCAGCTTATTTCACTGAAAAAGCAGAGAAAGAAAAGGTCAACTGAAGGGATAAGAGGATATGTGAAAAATATTGATCATTGTTTCCAAATTGTAGCCCCAACAGTTAATTTGACTTTGGAGAGCACTGAATACAGTAAAAGTAAAAAAAATGTGGAGGAGAATTTCATCAGCATTCTCCTGATCTCCTGCTGTAACTTCAAAAGAAGATCAGCCCACACCTTGGAGAAAGGTCATAAAAAGGTATGTTTCTCCAGGAGTTCCACTAATTTCCTGTTGGAGAACCACTGTGGAAATTCTAGGCGATGGTGACCATCTAATTGGTATTTTACTGTGTGATTTCTGGTTCAACAAGACATTATAAAATGTATTTGTTTACAGTGTAAATCCCTGTACCTAATTATGGTTTCTCGTAGGTTGGGGCCTCCACACTGCTCCCTGGGCCGCACGCCGCTCCTTTTATGGCCCCAACCTGCCGCTGATGGTTTCTCGCAGGATGGTTTCTGCGAGAAACCGTCAGCGGCAGGCCGGGGCCGATTCACTATCATCCGTTTTACACTGTCGCACAAAGTCAAAATCTACCGAAATGAGCGGGTAAATGCTTAACTTTTCATATTACATTCCTTTTTCTGTTACCTAATTACTTTAGATAGCGGATGGTAGAATATCATATGAACGCACTTAAGCTCACCACCAGTAACTTATAGGCTATTCTGACTAGGCATGGACATGCTTTAATTCATAAATTTTGAGTGTGTGTGATAAACAGTTTGCTAAATATTATAATCTAGAGTTCTCAATTATCTTTGTTCCAGGATTATTCTAAATTATCAAACATCCAAAACTGATCCAGCTTTGCCCCAGACTGACCCTGATTAATGCTTTATGCCTGGAATGTCATAACCTGTCTTTTTACAGATGCTGACTGACCTGACTATTCCCAGTATTTTCTGTTTTTATTTGCACCTTTTCCTTTTTGTTTCACTGTTTGTTTTGCTGCCAGTTCTTTTCTAGGAATGGCACTCTTGCAGAAGTTCTGTTCTTCCCTTCATCGTCTCTTTCATGATGTTCCCCATTATTATTCCTTTCCTTTCTTGTCTGTGACTCTGTGAGGCCAAAACTGCTGCTTTCCTTAAGGCCTGTGAACACTGGAAATCAGCGGCCACGCTGCGGAGTGCAATGGCCGCTGACTTTTCGTGTAATAGCCGCCATTATCAAAATTCCACTCATGCGGTATCCCGGCGGTGACTCACTCCCCGCCCTCCCCCCGCCACCGCTTCATTGCTGCCGATCCATCCTAAGTGTGCACCGCCGATGTCACCACCCCCCTCCCCCCGCCCGGCGGCGAAATTCCCCAGAGAAAATCTTCCCACTGGGGGTTGCCAAAACCTGCTTTTTTCAGATGATGCAGTGAGACTGTGGGAGGCCACTGCCGCCATGTTTTTTTTGTTGGCCAACTGCCATGTCGGGCCAACAATTATGCCCTCTTGGATGCCAGGCCGCTGGCCCAGCCGAAATCCTCCCTGGTGGCCCAGTGGACCGAACTTTAAAAATCGCACCGATTTCCCATTTAAGTGAATGGGAGAGCCGTGGTGACGCGGTGCCGTGATGATGTCTGTGAGCAGCGGAAACTAGATCCCCCCCCCAACTTCCGCCCCTCTAGTGTGCTTACCACCGTATACCCGCCCCCATTAGGAGAGATTTCATTTTGTTCTGTCTGTCTTTCTCCTAACCTTACCATTTACCCCATCCTCTTAGACCTTCCCCTTTCTAACCCCAAATGATTGGTCCTCAGCAAAGTTTCATCCTCCGACACCCCTCAACAACAAATTCTGAGCTGAACATGAAGCTGGACTCTTCTACTGCCTCTAGACCTTTTTTTTGGTCAAGGGAGTCGCCTTGACCATATCTTCCCTCTCCCCAAATCTGATTCCTTCTCCTGTCTCCAGTTGTCTTAGTCCCCCTGAACCCCTCCCTCTGGTCTATTGTCTTCTTTTGATCTTTTTGCCAAGGATTGCCATCCTGACATCTGCCATCTCAATTTTTCCAATCTGTTCTCTGAATTGCTTTTCTGTTCTCTTACTTCCAACCCCAACATCATCAAAGCCATATACTCATTGATAATGCGAGAGCTGTAGTTGTATGGTGGAAGGACCTTTACTTGCTGACGCTGAACACCAACTCCCTGGCAACTCCTTTTAATTTCCCTTTGGACCACGACTCTACTACTGCCCCAAGTTTTCCAGACTGTTAACGATCTCATCACTGAGGAGCTAGCCATCCATAGCCTTCAATCATATTGTTCCTCAATCTCGCACAGCCCATTTCTATCTCTTACCAAGACACACAAACAGGACTGTCCAATTGCTTCAGCCCATTCCTGTCCCACTGAACGAATCCCCTCTTAGCTTGACCCGATCCTTTCGCCCTTGTCCAGTCCCTCCCTATATATATCTATGACTTCTCCACCACTTCAATAATTTTAGACTCGCTAACCCCCATCATCTCAATTTCTCCATTGACATCCAGTCCCTCAACAACTCCATCGCTTGCCAGGATGCTCACCATGCCCTCCGCTTCTTCCTTGAACAAAGGCCCAAACAAACCCTATCCACTACCTTTCTCACATTGAACAACTTATTTTTTAACTCCACTCAGCTCCTCCAGTCAAAAGGTGTCATTATAGAAAGCTGTATTAGCTCCAATTCTGCCTGCTTCTGTAGTTTATGAGGAGCAGTTAGCTCCAGTCCTATTCAGGCCCCTCCATTATATTGATGACTGTTTTGACGTCACTTCCTGAACTCGCTCTGTTTTAGAGAATTGTGTTAACTATGCTTCTAATTTCCACCCATTCCTCACCTTCACATAGTCCATCTCTGATGCTTCCTTGTCCTTCCTTGACTACTCTCTCTCCATCTCTACTGATTGGCTATCCAGTGACAGCTATTACAAAACCAACTAGATTACACTTCTTGCCTCCTGGGGGGTGATACGGGGAAAAAGGGCCAAGTGTTGGCCGGCTGCAGTGCTGTGGAGCTGGGCGAAGAGGAGAACTCTCCTGCTGAAGGGACAGTTTTTAAAAAAAACCTATCCTTCTGTTTCTTCAGAGGCCTTCTTTAAGGGCCATGATGTAAGCCACTGCTGAACTGGAAAAATTAGTTGGACCTTGCACGGCGGGTGCTGCACCTAGTTTTTCACGCATTTTGCAGAAGGGTCCTGAAACAGGCCCTTTTTTGCATACTTAAATGGATCCAACGTTGATTTCAGGTAGCCGCTAGGGACAGCTAAAAATAGTGAAGACCTACATGGCCGTGGCCATGCCACCAGTGTAGATTGGGTGTAAGAGCTCCTACTCAGAAATTGGTATACATTGCGCACGTTTTACACCCATAAATAGGCAAAATTCATAATAATTTCTACGCCAGTGTGTTCAATTAACTTCAGCTAATGTGGCTCACGCCAAGTACTAGAATGTTACAGCAGGCCCAGCATAAAAATTAAGTTTGAAACCTCTGCTCTACACTGTTCCATTGACACCCTGGGTCTACTTCATCATCATCATAGGCAGCCCCTTGGAATCGAGGAAGACTTGCTTCTACTCTAAAAATGAGTCCTAAGGTGGCTGAACAGTCCAATACGAGAACCACAGTCTCTGTCACAGGTGGGACAGATAGTCGTTGAGGGAAGGGGTGGGTGGGACTGGTTTTCCGCATGCTCTTTCTGCTGCCTGCGCTTGATTTCTGCATGCTCTCGACGACGAGACTCGAGGTGCTCAGCGCCCTCCTGGATGCATTTCCTCCACTTAGGGCGGTCTTTGGCCAGGAACTCCCAGGTGGCAATGGGGGTGTTGCACTTTATCAGGGAGGCTTTGAGCGTGTCCTTGTAACGTTTCTTCTGCCCACCTTTGGCGCGTTTGCCTGAAGGAGTTCCGAGTAGAGTGCTTGCTTTGGGAGTCTTGTGTCTGGCATGCGAACAATGTAGCCTGCCCAGCAGAGCTGATCAAGTGTGGTCAGTGCTTCAATGCTGCGGATGTTGGCCTGGTTGAGGATGTTAACGTTGGTGCGTCTGTCCTCCCAGGAGATTTGCAGGATCTTGCGGAGACATTGTTGCTGGTATTTCTCCAGCGACTTGAGGTGTCTACTATACATGGTCCATGTCTCTGAGCCATACAGGAGGGCGGGTATTACTACAGCCCTGTAGACCATCAGCTTGGTGGCAGATTTGAGAGCCTGGTCTTCGAACACTTTTTTCTTCAGGCAGCCGAAGGTTGCACTGATGCACTGGAGACGGTGTTGAATCTCGTCGTCAATGTCTGCTCTTGTTGGTAAGAGGCTCCCGAGGTATGGGAAATGGTCCACGTTGTCCAGGGCCGCGCCATGGATCTTGATGACTGGGGGGGTGGGGGGCAGTGCTGTGTGGCGGGGACAGGTTGGTGGAGGAACTTTGTCTTATGGATTTTTAACGTAAGGCCCATGCTTTCGTATGCCTCAGTAAATACGTTGACTATGACTTGGAGTTCAGCTTCTGTATGTGTGCAGACGCAGGCGTCGTCCGCGTATTGTAGTTCGACGACAGAGGTTGGGGTGGTCTTAGACCTGCTCTACACTGTTCCATTGACACCTCTGGTTCATGTAGTTCCAATGACACCCCTGGTCTATACTGTTCCATTGACACCTCTGGTTCATGTAGTTCCAATGACACCCCTGCTCTACACTGTTCCAATGACACCCCTGCTCTACACTGTTCCATTGACACCTCTGGTTCATGTAGTTCCAATGACACCCCTGCTCTACACTGTTCCAATGGCACCCCTGCTCTACACGGTTCCAATGGCACCCCTGGTTCATGCAGTTCCAGGTCTACATTGTTCCAATGAAGCTCAAGATCAGTACCTCATCATTCTGCTGGACACACTGCATCCCTCCGGTCTTAACGTTGACTTTATTAACTTCAAACCATTCTTTTCACGGCAGTAGGTGCCTGTGGTGTGGGAATGGTCTGATGGTGTCTGGGAGAAGGGGAGATGGTTGGTTCATTAGAGCACAGTGCTGATCCACTGAGCTTTGCTTACATTTTTCTGTTTTCTTTTCATTTTGACTGCATCTGGACCCACCACACTCTTTTATCCTTTCTGCGTTATCTCATTGATCTTGTATATCACATAGTTGTTTTTTAGTTGGAGATTTGCAGATTATTTTGCACTTTAACTCCCTTTGTGATTGGTTTGCTTGTTGATTTCTCCATTTTCTCTCTTTTTCCAACCTACTAGGATGCTTGTTTATTTCTTAGTCTTCAGTCTAATGAAGGGTAAAGACTGGAAACATCATAAGGTATATTTTCTCTTGACAGATGCTGACTGATCTGCTTTGTATTTCTGGCACTTTTTAAAATTTCAGACTGAATATGTGATAGAGCAGCAGATGTGATCAAGGCTAGTTGTAATATCCTAGAAATACATTAGATGGCAGCAAAGAACAAATATTTTGCCATTAAAATATTGCCTATGCAGCTGCTGAACATAGTAGTCAACAGTAACTTGCAGTTCCACCTTCAACTTTGTGAAACATCCCAAGATGATTCATGGTCAGAAATTCAGACAGTTAGCAGGAGTTGGGGAAGAGCTAGGAAAGTGATCGAAGGTTTAAGAGACCGGTTGTGAAGAGATTTTTCTTTTAGAGAGTGGGTGCATGGCTAAAGAATCATGGAGGGTCAGAGAGCGTGTAGGAGGGCTCAGTGGAGAAATCAAAGGTGGAGTGTGGATGGGAAAGAGCATGGTGAAGTTGATCTCTCGGCAGCTTAGCAGAGAGGGAAATAATGCTGCTTATGTGACAAAGTTGGCAGGGGCCTGATGTCCCAGGTCTTTGCCTCATTCTCCCCTGCTTTGCTTTGGATATATACTTGAGAAGGAACAATTTTCAGGGATATGGCAAAAGAGCAGGGGAGTGGGGCTAATTGGATAGCTCTTTCAAAGAGCTGACATCGGCACGTTGGGCCAAATGGCCTCCTTCTATGCTGTAAGGTTCTATGATTCCAAGGTTGGCTCATACATACCTTTGACCGATTTACTAATGATGAACATTTAGTTCTATCTATACTGAATTGAAGAGAACAGAAAATATTTAGTACTCAAAGCATTGGCTTAAATCAATAGCAAAGGAAACATGGTTAATATAGTCACAGTTGAACTATGCTGATTCTGTCCTGTATTCTCTCCATGGTTGTGCACTTTAATCTAATAAAGTAATGAAAATGCTGACGGCGAAGATGAGAAAATATTGTTGGGACAGAATTTGCGGTTGGTATGGCGGCGTACTCTCAAGTTCCGACAGTGCACCGGCTGTGCTGCACGTTTCAGCTGCCCATTGGAATCAATGTGCTGGTGCAGAGTTGGGCTAATTGCCCATCCACTGTGCACTAATTACGTAAGAAATGTTACGTCTGGCCACTGCCCTGCGCACACACTGCAGCATTTGGAAGCAAGTTTCAGTTGGGGCCTCACACTAGGTAAGTGTAGATTTCATTTGGAGGCCGGTGGCGTACTCCTTAGTTACGTTGCCGACCGAAATTTCAGGCCATTGTTGTTTCTCGGCAGAAATCTCTTGCACTTCCCTTTGTAACATCCTGCTGAAACCAGTGACAGGTGTGTGGAGGCACTGGGCTTGAGATAATGTGGCTAATGACTGATTGATAACACAAGCTGGAAAGAGGCCATGAATGAAGTTGCTGAAGTCAGGAGGATGGTCATGATCAGTTGTCCTGTTTTGTTCATTTATAAACAGTAACTGTCATTTTAATAAAGTTAGCCTATCCCTTAACACAGAATCAAGGGCAATATGAAAAGTGTTTTTTTTCCTGTTATTTTTGATTATTATCACTCTATGATCTCGCAAATTTCAGATAGTTGGGAGCATACCACAAATGTAACACACTCAAAGGGTATGGATGACACAGTAGGATAAACTTTGCAAGATCAAAATCAAGGTTTGCAATTAACAGCAATAACTTGCATTTATGTTGTGCCTTTAACATTGAAAAACTTTCCAACGTGCTTCACAGCAACGTGATTAAACCAAGATCAACACCGAGTCATAGGATATATTAGCAGATGTGACTAGAGGCTTGACCAAAAGGTTAGGCTTTAAGGAAGGTCTTAAATGAGGAGAAGGAGTTAGAGCGGTGGAGAGGCTTAGGGAGAAAATTCCACAACTTATGGAGAAGGCACGGCCATCAATGGTAGGGCGAAGGGATGGCGAGATGCACAAGTGGCCAGAGTTGGAGGAATGGAGTGTTTTCAGAGGGTTGTAAGGATGGAGAAAGTTACAGAGATAGGGAGGGATGAAGCCATGAAGCAATTTGAACATGCATGTTTTAATGTAAAATAACATAATGTTTACAGAGATATAATGCTCCTGTACATATAATAATAAAGTAAAGCACAGTGAAATCCACAGTCGCAGTGACTCGGGTGAATGCCTGAAATACTGTGCCGTGCTCGCCAGTAGAGCAGTCTGGTAGTTTCCGAGCTATTATTTTAAACCCTTGAGGACTACTGCCCTGTTGCAGGTTGCCACCTTGTGTTGTCCTATATACTTCTGCATTTTCAGTTTATCTGATATGCCCTGTCCCTGTGGCTGATGCTTATAATTTTCACAGACACATTTTAATCTCCCTCCTCCTTTGGTACAAAGACTGTGTCCCTCCACTCTCAGCTGAATTAGGAATCTGTTAGTTATTTTTTTGTTGTGCGAGGTGGCAATCTATTCCACAAGTTAAAACTTGCATCGAGTAGTTTCTCCTTAAATTATCCTTAATTTATATTCACTCTCATCTCCTGGTTCTACAAAAGGGGGATGAAATTCATTGTGGGCATTAGCGCAAAGCAGGTGATAGCGAATTATCAGCCCATTTTACACCTCGCCTGATTTTACATAATCAAGAAGAACAGCATGAGGGGTGTAAAATGGGCAGCTGATTTTCTCTCGCCCATTTTGCACTACCACCCATGTCACTCCCAAAGAATTTCTCCGCACCATGTCCATTTATTCCCAAAGATGCTGCCACTGCCTTCCTCCAATTCCGATAATAAAGAAGCTGCTGGCAGAGAATGTTCCATCACCTAGACACTATTTCAAATTGTGTTCTTGAATTTGTATTGGAAGTAAACAAAAGGATGTTGTCTATGAAACAACTGGTTTCACAAATTATTGCTATGGCCCCTCTTTTTTCAGAAATAACCTTTCCATATTTACTTCCATATCCATGAATTTCTTCTAGCTTAAAAGGAAGAAATGAAACTGTTTTAAAGGGCGTAAAGACATCTTCAGTGTGACACAAAAATGGTACAAGAGGAAATCAAACACTGAGAACCATCTATAGCCTCAATTTTAATCTAATGCACTGAACGAGAATAGTCAACAGAGTGTAAAATCATATATCGCTGCCGTTCCATTCTTGTTAGTGGGTCAAAATCCTGGAACTCCCTACCTAACCTAATGGGACTACCTGCACCACATGAACTGCAGCAGTTCAAGAAGGCTCACCACCACCTTCTCAAGGGCAACAAGGGATGGGCAATAAATGCTGGCCTTGCCAGCGATGCTCATATCCAGAGAATGAATTTGAAAAAAATACATCACTGAAACCATTAGTACAATGTGCCAGAGCAGTAAAGAAAGCAAGCAAGAAGTGTATAGCCAGATGGATAAGGAGCAGGTCACTGGTGGTTTGTACACAGTATTGGCCGCACCCCACCTGCAGGGCGTATTTATAGTTTTGGTTGCTATATAGCAGAAGGGACACCTTGGCTTTGGAGAGGATGCAGTAGAAGGTGTTTGATTTGATACCGAGGATTAGTTATGAGGTTATGCAAATTGATAAATATTTACTCTTGATATGAGAAGCTTATCTATAATATATGAAGAACCATGAATGGTCTTAATATGCTGAGGTACTGCACCTGTAGGTAATTCTTTCCCCGAACAATGGTTGACAATATCTGAAAGACAATGGCTTGAAGTAGGCTGTGTTTATGTTAGATGCTGAGACACTGAAGAAGCAATGAAATTGACAGGGTTTGATTGAAACAAGGAGCAAAGAATACACCCCAACCAATAACTGCACCTCCACCTCTGTCCTAGAACCCCCCCCCCCTAAATTGAGCAGAAATCATGAACCCCACCCCATAAACAGGAATTGTGGACCCCTATTCCCAATGAGAGCAATATGGTTGCACGCACCACTGCCCCCCCCCCCACACCTGGTGGCACACACTAAATGGAAACCCCTCATGCCCTTCTCCCTCCACTCCCCCTGCCCCCTCTCTCCTCACCCTCTCTTACCCATTCCTGTTAAGTATTGATGCTTGAGGTCACAGACACCAGAGGGCGCCACTGTCGGAGGTCATTGGGCTGTGTGCGCAGTCACTGGTATATAAGCGCGGGTACTAGGTCATGCGGGTACTTTGGGCGCGAATAAAGTTGGATCAGGTTTACACCTGAGGCAGTTTACAAGTAACAAGACTCTTGAGTCATTACATTTGGCGACGAGGTAACTTAAGAACCTTCGCATGTACAATGGGCACTATTGGAATTCTGGAGAGTTTCGTGGAAGGCGAGGATGGGCGGATTTTATCGACTGCCTGGATCAGTATTTTTTGTCCAACAAAATGGAGGAAGAGGCTGACGCAGTTCAGCGCAGGGCAGTTTTCCTCACAGTTTGTGGTCTGAAAATTTACGGCCTCATGAACCTTCTCTCGCCTTTATGTCCATCAGACAAAGAGTACGACGATTTGTGTGCTTTGGTGTGTGACCATCTTAAGCCAAAAGATGGGATCATCATCTCACGCTATCGCTTCTATATGCATGTTTGTGCTGAGGGCCAGGATGTGTCGGGATTTGTCGCTGACCTACGACATCTTGCTGAGCCGTGTAAGTTCGGAAACATGTTGGAAGACATGTTGCGAGATTTCTTTGTGATAGGCATCAACCATGATGTGATTCTCCAGAAGTTATTAGCCGAAGAGAAGCTGGACTTGAGAAAGGCCATCGCAACTGCCCAGGCATGCATGATGACTGATGATAGTTTGAGGCAGATATCATCGAAGAGTGGGAGCTCCATGGCAGGTACTGTAAACAAGATTAAGTCGTCTTCTGGAAGAGCTACTTATGGCAGGGCCTACTCGACTGCTTATGTGAAACCTGTAGTTGCTCAGAGTCAGCCAACTGGTACGAATCTGATTTCACCCTGTTGGCGTTGTGAGGGCAATCATCGGCCTCATCAGTGTCGATTTAAACAGTACATCTGTAATGGCTGTTTGAAAGTGGGGCATCTTCAGAGAATGTGCCCACAACTGAGCAAGCGTGCTGCTGCTCATCACAATGTTGATGATGACCAGTCTAGTACTGGCCCGTAGTCACAACCCGAGGAGGAAGTGTATGGTCTGTATTTGTTCTTGGCAAAGAGCCAGCCGATAATTGTTAATGTGAAGCTGAATGGCGTGCCTGTATCAATGGAGCTGGATACGGGTGCAAGTCAGTCAATAATGAGCCAAAGGACATTCGACAAGCTGTGGGACACTGAGGCTGTGAAACCTAAGCTGAGTCCAGTCAATGCCAAGTTGTGTATCTACACTAAGGAACTCATACCGGTGATTGGCAGTGCAGTAGTCAAGGTGTCAGATGATGGTGTGGTTCAAGATCTACCATTAGGGATCGTCCCAGGTAATGGTCCAACCCTGTTCGGCAGGAATTGGCTCGAGAAGCTCAAGTGGAACTGGAATGATATCAAAGCGTTGTCCTCAGTGGATGACACTTCGTGTGCTCAAGTGTTGCAGAAGTTTCCTTCTTTGTTCGAACCGGGCATTGGTAATATTCACTGGAGTCAAGTTGTAGATTCACCTGGATTCTGATGCAAGGCCTGTCTATCATAAAGCTCAGTCTGTTCCTTACATGATGAGGGGGAAGGTTGAAATTGAGCTTGACAGACTCCAACGTGAAGGGGTCATATCACCGGTTGAGTTTAACGAGTGGGCCAGTCCTATTGTTCCTGTGTTGAAGAGTGATGGCACTGTCAGGATTTGTGGAGACTGCAAGGTTACGATTAACCGATTTTTGAAACAGGATCAGTATCCGTTACCGGGGGCTGATGACCTGTTCGCCATGCTAGCTGGTGGAAAGTCGTTCACTAAACTAGATCTGACGTCAGCCTATATGACACAGGAGCTTGTCGGCACTTCGAAGAAACTCACCTGCATCAACACCCATAAAGCACTGTTTGTCTACACCAGGTGTCATTTTGGAATTCGTTCGGCTGCTGTCATATTTCAGAGGAATATGGAGAGTCTACTGAAGTCCGTTCCTAGAACTGTCATGTTTCAAGATGACATTCTGGTCACAGGTCGTGACATTGCTGAACATCTGAACAATTGTCTGGACAAAGTGGGACTCAGGCTGAAACGTTCGAAGTGTGGCTTCATGGCACCTGAAGTTGAATTCCTGAGGAGGAAGATTGCTGCTGATGGCATCAAGCCTACTGATTCGAAAACCAAGGCCATCAAAAATGCACCCAGGCCTCAGAATGTGACGGAGCTGCGTTCATTCCTTGGGCTACTCAACTACTTTGGTAATTTCTTACCCAGATTGAGCACTTTACTAGAGCCACTGCATGTGTTGCTAAGAAAAGGCAACAACTGGGTTGGGAGTGTGTCTCAAGATAGAGCCTTTGAGAAAGCCAAGAATCTGCTCTATTCAAACAAGTTACTTGTTCATTATGATCCGTGTAAGTGTCTTGTATTGGCCTGTGATGCTTCATCATATAGGGTTGGCTGTGTACTCCAACAAGCAAATGAGTCGGGTAAGCTACAACCTGTTGCGTATGCTTCGAGAAGTTTGTCAAAAGTGGAAAGAGCTTACAGTATGGTAGAAAAAGAAGCTTTGGCCTATGTGTATGCGGTCAAAAAAATGCATCAGTACCTGTTTGGTCTTCGTTTTGAACTCGAAATGGATCACAAGCCACTCATTTCATTGTTTTCGGAAAACAAAGGTATCAATACCAATGCATCATCCCATATTCAAAGGTGGACATTGACATTGTCTGCCTATGATTATGTTATTCGTCATAGACCTGGCACTGAGAATTGTGCCAATGCACTGAGTCGTCTGCCTTTGCCCACACCAGATATGGAGATGCCTCAACCTGCAGTTCTACTGTTAGTAATGGATGCTTTTCAAACTGAAGGAACTCCTGTCACTGTTCAATAAGTTAGGATTTGGACCAGTCATGACCCTATTTTATCGGTTGTGAAACGTTGTGTCCTCAGTGGTGATTGGTCTGCAATATCTTTGGAGATGTGTGATGAGACCAAACCTTACAACCGTCGCAAAGATGAGCTGTCCATTCAGTCAGATTGTTTACTGTGGGGTAATCGTGTCATCATGCCTAAGAAAGGTAGAGAAAAATTTGTATGTGAACTACATAGCACTCATCCCGGTATTGTCATGATGAAAGCCATTGCTAGGTCTCATGTATGGTAGCCTGGAATTGACTCTGATCTGGAATCATGTGTGCATCAGTTCAATACTTGCATGCAGCTAAGTAAAGTACCAGCGGAATCTCCACTGAGTCTTTGGTTGTGGCCATCTAAACCATGGTCGAGGATCCACATCGATTTTGCGGGCCTTTTCCAGAGAAAGATGCTTTTTGTTGTGCTGGATGCATATTCAAAGTGGATAGAGTGTATTATCATGTCATCCAGTACGTCTACAGCTACTATTGAGAGCCTTCATATCATGTTTACTACTCATGGTTTGCCTGAAATTGTTGTGAGCGACAACGGATCTTGCTTCACAAGTCTTGAGTTTCAGGAGTTCATGAAACTCAATGGTATTAGACATGTGAGGTCAGCGCCATTCAAACCTGCTTCTAATGGTCAAGCAGAGCGTGCTGTTCAAACGATCAAGCAAAGTATGAAACGTGTAACTCAGGGTTCACTGCAGACTCGTTTGTCATGCATATTGCTCAGTTACAGGACAAGACCTCATGTGTTTACTGGGGTTTCCCCTGCTGAACTACTGATGAAGAGAAATCTCAAGACCAAGCTTTCTCTTGTTCATCCTGATTTAAATAATCGTGTTGAAAACAGACGTCAAGTCAGCAATAGTATCAAGATCGTGCTGCTGTGTCACATGACATCTCTGTCAACGATCCAGTTTATGTACTGATCTATGGTTAAGGTCCAAAGTGGATCGCTGGTATTGTTGCAGCCAAGGAGGGTGACAGAGTGTTTATTGTCGTGCTCAAGAATGGGCAAACAGGCAGGAAACATGTTGATCAGGCCAAACTGCGGCACACGGATGAACTGGAACCATTTGAGGAAGATGTAGTCAGTGACCAACCAACCAATGTTCATTCATCAGAGGACTCTGCTGTCATTACTGAACCTGGACCTCCAGTCCCTGATGTGGTCATTACCACTCCCATCAGATCGGTTACTCAGCCTTCAGTCACAACTGACTCAGAACGCTCGCCTAGAACTAAAGTTGAACTGAAACGATCAACTCGTGAGCGAAAAGTCCCAGACCATCTTAATTTGTAAAGAGACTGATATTAAGATTTTGAAAGGGGGATGTTGTTATGTATTGGTGCTTGGGGTCACCAGACACCAGAGGGCGCCATTGTCGGAGATCATTGGGCTGTATGTGCATGTGCGCGATCACTGGTATATAAGCGCGGGTACTAGGTCACGCCAGTACTTTGGGCACGAATAAAGTTGGATCAGGTTTACACCTGAAGTAGTTTACACTAATAAGACTCTTGAGTCATTACACTAGCCTCCTACTCTCTCCCCCTCCCTACTCCCTTTCCTCTCTACACCTCCCAACCAACCATTCCCCATATATTGATAACATTATCCCGACCCTTTAATCTTGCTTGACCTGAAATTGATCTTGACTAACCAATTCGTCTTAACTAGCTGTGTGCAATGAGATTAACTAGTGCTTAATATATTTTCATACATGACGAAGGAACATGTACTCAAGCTAAGAGAAGGAACAGTGAATGAACCATGCTTAATTAGGAGACACGAAAGGTGCAGTAATTGTGTGGAGTGGGATACTCAGGGATACAGTTGAAACTGTTTGTGTTGATTAAGAAAGGGGGAGCTGGATGGATATTTGGTGAGGTATAGGAGTGGTAAGTGCTGTATCATATTTCTCAGAATGGGACCACTCTGATGGACTAATACAGATATTTCTCATACTGTAAATTCTCATGGACAGAATTATACTCCTACAGTGAAAATATAACATTAGAGAGAAATGCTCCATGATGAATAAATGTAAAAATGATGAACAGATATTTTGTATCAGTCTTCACGGTAGAAGACACAAAAAACATCCTAATAGTGGATAATCAAGGGGCTATAGGGAGGGAGGAACTTAATATAATCATTATCACTAATGAGGTAATGGGACTAAAGACGGCCAAGTCCCCTGAAACTGATGGCTTACGTCCTAGGGTTTTAAAAGAAATGGCTGCAGAGGTAGTGGATGCATTGGTTGTAATCTACCAAAATTCCCTGAATTTTGGGGCAGTCCTAGCGGATTGGAAAACTGCAAATGTAACGCCCCTATTTAAAAAAGGAGGCAAACAAAAAGCAGGAAACGATAGACCAGTTAGCCTAACATCTGTTGGGAAAATGCTGGAGTCCATTATTAAGGAAGCAGTAGCAGGACATTTGGAAAAGCATAATACAGTCAAGCAGAGTCAGCATGGTTTTATGAAAGGGAAATCATGTTTGACAATTTTGCTGGAGTTCTTTGAGGATGTAATGAGTACGGTGGCTAAGGGGAACCAGTGAATGTGGTATATTTGGATTTCCAGAAGGCATTCGATAAGGTGCCACATAAAAGGTTACTGCAGAAGATAAAAGTTCACGGGTTGGGGGTAATATATTAGCATGGATAGAGGATTGGCAAACTAACAGAAAACAGAGAGTCGGGATAAATGGATCATTTTCCGGTTGGCAAACACTGACTAGTGGGGTGCTGCAGGGATCGGTGCTGGGTCGTCAACTATTTACAATCTATATTAATTACTTGGATGAAGGGACTGAGTGTAATGTAGCCAAGTTTGCTAATGATACAAAGATGGGTGGGAAAGCAAATTGTGAGGAGGACACACAAAATCTGCAAAGGGATATAGACAGGCAAAGTGAGTGGGCAAAAATTGGACAGATGGAGTATAATGTGGGAAAATATGAGGTTATCCACTTTGGCAGAAAAAATAGAAAAGCAAATTATAATTTAAATGGAGAAAAATTGCAAAGTGCTACAGTACAGAGGGACCTGGGAGTCCTTATGCATGAAACACAAAAAGTTAGTATGCAGGTACAGCAAGTAATCAGGAAGGCAAATGGAATGTTAGCCTTTATTGCAAGGGGGATAGAGTATAAAAGCAGAGAAGTCCTGCTACAACTGTACAAGGTATTGGTGAGGCCACATCTGCATACAGTTTTGGTCTCCGTATTTAAGGAAGGATATACTTGCATTAGAGGCTGTTCAGAGAAGTTTCACTAGGTTGATTCCAGAGATGTGAAGGTTGACTTATGAGGAAAGGTTGAGCAGGTTGGGCCTATACTCATTGGAGTTCAGAAGAATGAGAGGTGATCTTATCGAAACATATGATAATGAGGGGGCTTGACAAGGTGGATGCAGAGAGGATATTTCCACTCATAGGGGAAACTTAAACCAGGGGACATAGTCTCAGAATAAAAAGCCGTCCATTTACATTTGAGATGAGGAGGAATTTCTTCTCTCAGAGGGTTGTAAATCTATGGAATTCTCTGCCCCAGAGATCTGTGGAGGCTGGGTCATTGAATATATTTAAGTTGGAGGTAAACAGATTTTTGAGCGATAAGGGAGTAAAGGGCTCTAGGGAGCAGGCAGGGAAGTGGAGCTGAGTCCATGATCAGATCAGCCATGATCTCATTAAATAGCTAAGCAGGCTCGTGGGGCCAGGTGGCCGACTCTTGCTCCTATTTCTTATGTTCTTATTTACTGGGATAGATTATCATCTTCACCAACTGGACGACAATCTTCAGAGTAGATCATCCACTCCGCCAGATTACTGCCCAGGATGTGAATGATAATCTACCCCAGTAGGTTTTATTTCATTGAATCACAAATTAAATACCAGCCCTGGGTTTTTTGCAGGTTGCATGATGATGATTGAGCAATGCTGTGAAAAGGAATCGTTCCCTCTTCACGTCATAATGAAAGCAGAAACTAGATTTGGTTCAGACATTATATTGTGCCTCTTAATGTTCACTTATTAAAGGAGAATGTTTTGGGGGGATTTTCCCAAATCCCTCCTGAGTGTTAAATGTAGCAGAAAATTCTGCAGAGGCAGAAGCGGGAAGAAAATTGAATTTGATAATTCTGAAAACAGATTGATCGCACTGATACCAATGATAGGAAATGAACACATTTCCAGAACCGCCTGACTCACCAAAGCATGTCTGCTTCATCATTCAACTGCACGAATAGGGCAATACCAAATGTCTGTCAAGGAACTTTGCTGTCATGTATTGGAGGGTGATTTGTATGGCAAGTTTCATATTTTCAGCCTTTCACTTCCCCATTCTCCAGCTTATGCAAAGTTTGGATGATCTTTTCTCAATATCACACTGAGGGATATATATCAAAGTGATCCAGGGTGAAATACCTGATGTTTCTTCCCTCCCTGTGGGAAAACACCCAGCTTCCACTCAAAGCACCCCAATGACACAGATGAGACTGGTAACTTGACTGGCAATTTTGGAAACACAATACTACGAACCATTTTCAATGTATGCTAAAATCATCTAGCGGTATTTATAGATACTATGTCCGAATGAAAAAAATTTAAACCCTTGGGGCAGAATTCAAAATTAATGTTGCTGATGATAGGAGACAGACAACCGTCTTCTGTTTTCTAATTTAACACTGGCTTTAACCTATTTAAAACAAACAGTATATCTTGGTCTCTAAAATAGCAAACAGAGCAAAGTCAGGTGACGTTGTTAGGCATTCATCTGCTAATAATTCCTACAGTAATTTCTAGTTTACGGGGCGATTTTAGGATGTTGCATTCCAGGCAGGCATTTCATCCACCAGCAGCACATGCTGGGTGTGAGTTCCTGATATTTAAAGTTACCCCCATATATGTTCACACATATATACACAAACGCTCACACATATCTCCTGTGGCATTACTTGTTTCTGAGGTTACACTGTTGCAAGGGAAGAGTATGCTGGACTGTAGGACGGGGAGAGGGGTGAACATCTCTATTGAAAAACTTGGAATGAGATCTCCGCAGGTACAGTGCACTAAATGTTTTTCAGTTGGTTCCTGGAAAACAATGAAATATATTGGCTGAAATTTCAGGGTCCCTACTCCTTTGCTAGAAGAGCAGGAAAGGAGACCCCTGGGCACCTGCACCTACACCTTCCGATGCCCTCCCAACTTGCGGGAATGGGTCATTAGCATGTTCAGGACGGGCACATTGCATTTGTGAGGGTGGGTCACCGGTGCCTGCCCTGACAGGTCCAGAATGTCAGAGCGGCTCTTATGCAGCAGAGGAGGCTGCCCAACTCTTTGGCTTCAAGAGGAGATATCTTTGTGAGGTAATTGATCCCCTCCAGGATTGATCAGCCTTTTCTTCAGGCATTTTGGGTTATTAGAAGATTCATAATGGAACCTAGGCCTACTCTCAGCAGGCGTGGGTTCCATTGGGCCTATCTGATGTCGCCTGATCGGAATTTCCTACGGAAGCCAAGGAAGTTCCCAAGACATCCCCTCCCTCATCATCCCCCATCCTACCTTCCCCACCTGCTTTAATTTGCTGGTTTCCTCTCCAGAGGACAGAATCCCAGTGGGACTGGATTTCCCCCAATTTCCCCTCCCTCCCACCCCCACCCCCCCTCCCCTTCCCTCCCTGGCAGAATTTCAGGTCCATGGGCTAGATTTTACACTTTTGTGCAGATCGCCCAAAAATGGGCGTTATTTCCGGCATGGGCAGTAAAAATGGGTTTTCAGATCGCCCATTCTCAAAGCCCCAAGTCTCCATTTTTGAAATTGGGCGAGTGATATGAAATGGGCGTTAGTGTTAAATCTCTCTGACCTTCTGCTGTAAAGTGTCACCATCCTTAGCAACGGCATGGCAACGCTCGATTCCCACGATTCAGGAGGTCAAGGGTCATCATGACATGCACAGCAAAGGAACCAGAGAGAGAGGGAGCTGAGAGGAACTGAAAGTATGTGTGGGTGTGGTGTGTGCTTGTTTGGCTGTTGTGGGAGGCAGGAGGGAGATTCACCAGCAGCAAAAAGCCTACTAAATACCAAGAACATAGTTGGCACCGAGTTTTTGTCCAACAAATAAGATATAACATGGAAGGGATGGAGGAGGCTCTGGAGCTGGTAGACAGGAACACTGGTGGCAGAGGGCTCCCAGTGGTCCCGGAGCACAGCACTGCACCCCAAGGTGCCGCACCCGTATTTCCAACAACACATGAGAGTCAGGAGCAACATCTTGCTTCTGGCTCGGAGCACGACCCCACCTCGGGACCGTCCTCTTCCGTATCCGTCCAAGCAGCGGTTCGGCTGTCATCCCCGCCCCCCCCCCAATGAAGCATCGCCTGAGGAGCTCCTTGGCCAGGCGGCTTGGAGTCAGGAGGGGAAGGGGTAGAGGTGGGGAGGAGAAGCGGTGGGGGGAAGGGTTGTTTTTTACAGAAATACTTATGGTTTCAGACAAATGTTCAGTTTAAATGTTTTTTATTTAACAAAACCTTCTTGCGCATTGGCTCAGATAGCTGCACCGTTACATGCTGGTGATTCCTTATCATCAAAGGGTATCATTATACTTAACCTCAATCAACTTAAACTTTAACTCCAAACACCTCCAGAGTACATCCGAACTTGCCCAAGGTTGAAGCAGAGCAGCCTTTTAAATGATGCGACATGTGATTTAGAACATGTTGTCCATAACGCTGTGAGTAGTTCCGGTTAGTTCCACTTTTTCCCGGCGTTTTTTTGGGCGAGCGATTTTGTGGGCGAGAGATGTGCGAGGTGATGAAAGTGATGCTGGGTGATATCCTGGACGTTAGTTTTGGCAAATGTGATCTTTCCGACAAAATAAAGTGACCGGTCGGTATTATTGAATATCGGCGTTAATTCCGTACGGAAAGTAACGCTGGTCGATATTATGGGGGTTGGTTTCGCCCATTCTGATGATTCCGCCCAAAAAATGTGGGCGGGCGGTATTATTTTTTTCCCGGCATTACACACATGGGGAAAATAGCGCTCGGCAATAAGTGTCTGAAAAATGGGCGTCTGTTTCCATTTTGTGGCTAAATAGGCGATATCTGGGCATTATACGCCATTTCAGCGGTAAAATGGACATTAAGTGGGTGTTACGCATGCAAAAAAAGGGCGAGCCCCAAGTGTTTTCCTTACCGAATGCAGTTAGTTAAATAAATAAATAAACAAATAAATAAATAAATACCACGGCCACATAAATAAAACTATTACATTTAGAATAACTCCACAAGACCGTTTATCTTAAACTCAAACTGTTGTGACTTTGGTCTCTCTATTGTAACTCCAGTGTGAGGAAGCAGCATGGTAGACTGCTTTTTATACCTGCTTGCCGAGGGTGTGCAGGTGACCATTGGGTCTCCCGCAGGTGCGCCCCCTGGTGGCAAGTCTTACACATTGGTAATGTTTACATACATAACATCATTCCCCCCCCCCCCCAAAGTCTTATGTACAAGTTATTTACAAGTTGAGGCGATTCGGGGCCCTGCGTTCCTGGGTTGATTGCCTGAGTTGAAATCCTGGCATGAGTGAGTCGGTCGGATCATTGCTGCACTGTGGTGTGGCTGGTCTGATTGGACAGTCGGACATGGTGGGTTCATCCTCGTGATTGACCGCGAGGTCGATTGCTGGTTGGGTGTGCGTGGGTGGATCAATTATGGTAATGTCCTCTTCAAAACTGTTCTTGGTTGACAGTGAACCGCAGTTTGGTCTGATCCAAGTGCTTTCTGCACATTTGTCCGTTCAAAAGTTTGACAACAAACACTCTATTCCCCTCCTTGGCTAACACAGTGCCAGCAACCCATTTGGGATCATGACCATAATTAAGAACAAACACAGGGTCATTAACTTCAATGTCACGTGATACTGCCGCGCGATTGTGGTACATGATATGCCGGTGACGCTGGGTTTCTACATGATCATTGAGATCTGGGTGGACTAAGGAGAGCCTGGTTTTGAGTGCTCTCTTCATTAGCAATTCTGCAGGGGGAACACCGGTAAGCGAGTGGGGTCGCATGTGGTAACTGAGCAGGATCCGAGATAACCGGGTCTGCAGCGAACCGTCCATCATGCGTTTCAAGCTCTGCTTGATGGTTTGGACTGCCCGTTCCGCTTGACCATTGGATGCGGGCTTAAACGGCGCAGACCTGACATGCTTGATGCCATTGCGGGTCATGAACTCGTTGAATTCCGAGCTAGTGAAACATGGTCCATTGTCACTAACAAGGACGTTGGGCAAACCATGGGTGGCGAACATGGCCCAGAGGCTTGCAATGGTGGGAGTGGACGTACATGATGACATTATTATACATTCAATCTATTTAGAATAAGTGTCCACTGCTACTAGGAACATCTTTCCGAGAAAGGGGCCAGTGAAATCTACGTGGACCTTTGACCGTGGTTTGGAGGGCCATGGCCACAGACTCAGTGGTGCCGCCCTTGGTGCATTGATCAACTGTGAGCAAGTGTTACATTGGTGTACGCGTGACTCCAACTCCGAGTCAATGCCAGGCCACCAAACGTGCAACCTGGTGATAGCCTTCATCATGACTATGCCTGGGTGGATACTGTGAAGATCGCGTATAAACGTTTCCCTGCCTTTTTTTGGCAAAATTACACGGTTCCCCCATAGGAGGCAGTCCGAATGGATGGACATTTCATCCTTGCATCGGTAGAATGGTTTAATTTTGTCTTGCATTTCCCCAGGAACCGCCGACCAGCTCCCATTGAGGACACAGCTTTTTACTAGTGATAGCACAAGGTCCTGGCTAGTCCAGGTCCTGATCTAGCGGGCCGTAACGGGTGACCTCTCGCTCTCAAAAGCATCCATTACAAGAAGCACGTCTGTGGGTTGCACCATTTCCACCCGGTGGTGGGCAATGGTAGCCTACTGAGGGCATCAGCACAGTTCTCAGTGCCTGGTCTGTGGCGGATTACATAATCATACGCAGATAGCGTTAGTGCCCATCTTTGGATGCGGGACGAAGCATTGGTGTTAATAGCTTTTTTTTCTGAGAACAACGAAATGAGCGGCTTGTGGTCGGTTTCGAGCTCGAACCGGAGCCCAAATAGGTATTGGTGCTTTTTCTTAACCCCGTATATGCATGCTAATGCTTCTTTCTCAACCATACTGTAGGCTCTTTCAGCCTTAGATAAGCTTCTGGACGCATATGCAACCAGTTGCAGTTTGCCTGACCCATTGGCTTGCTATAACACACAACTGACCCTGTACAAAGATGCATCACAAGCTAGTACTAAACATTTACACGGGTCATACAATACAAGCAACTTATTAGAACACAGCAAGTTTCTGACCTTGTTAAAGGCTGTCTCTTGAGATTTACCCCAAACCCAGTCGTCACCCTTGCGTAGCAATAAACTCAATGGTTCCAGCAAGGTGCTCAACCCTGGTAGAAAGTTACCAAAATAGTTGAGGAGTCCCAGGAACAACCGCAGCTCCGTCACATTCTGTGGTCTGGGTGCATTCTTGATGGCCTCCGTCTTGGAGTCCGTGGGTCTGATGACATCCGCTGCAATCTTTCTCCCCAGAAATTCGACCTCCTGCACCAGGAAAACACACTTGGAGTGTTTCAGCCTGAGTCCCACTCTGTCCAGTTGCTTGAGCACCTCTTCCAGGTTGTGCAAGTGTTCGGTGGTGTAGCATTCAGTGATCAAGATGTCGTCTTGGAACACCATGGTGCGCAGAACCGATTTCAGCAGACTCTCCATGTTCCTTTGGAAGATGGCCGCCACCGAGCGAATCCCAAAAGGGCATCTGTGGTACACGAACAGTCCTCTGTGCGTGTTGATGCACATCAATTTTTTCGAAGATTCAGCCAGCTCCTATGTCATGTAAGTAGAGGTTAGATCCAGCTTGGTGAACGACTTCCTCCCTGCTAGCATTGCAAACAGGTCATCCGCTTTGGGTAGTGAGTATTGGCCCTGTAACGAGACTCGGTTGATCGTTACCTTGTAGTCCCCGCAGATTCTGACCATCCCATCGCTTTTCAATGCCCAAACAATTGGACTGGCCCACTCGTTGAACTCGACTGGCGATATGATCGCCTCTAGTTGAAGTCTGTCCAGCTCGATCTCGACTTTCTCTCGCATCATGTATGGAACTGCTCGGGCCTTGTGATGAACGGGTCGTGCATCAGGGACTAGATGGATCTGCACTTTGGCGCCTGTGAAGTTGCCGACGCCTGGCTAGAATAACGACGGAAATTTGTTTAGCATTTGGGCACACGAGGCGTCATCCACCGAAGATAGTGCTTTGATGTCGTCCCAGTTCCAATTTAAAACCGAGTTAAGAAGGAATTTCTTCTCCCAGAGGGTTGTGAATCTGTGGAATTCTCTGCCCAAGGAAGCAGTTGAGGCTAGCTCATTGAATGTATTCAAGTCACAGATAGATAGATTTTTTACCAATAAGGGAATTAAGGGTTATGGGGAGTGGGCGGGTAAGTGGAGCTGAGTCCACGGCCAGATCAGCCATAATCTTTTTGAATGGCGGAGCAGGCTCAAGGGGCTAGATGGCCTACTCCTGTTCCTAATTCTTATGTTCTTATGTACTGCCTATTCAGAACATGCTGTTGTGTGTATGAACAATGACTGTTTTAAGTGCCCTGTTCAAAAATAAGTAAAAGAAATGCAACTGCTGTTAAAATTAAGAATACATTAGAAGATATAAACACCTGGGCCTGCCCAACTCACTGATTTAACCCTCCTCTGGTATCTGTTTGGCTCCCAACTGTAGTTGCAGGAGATCCACTTGAATTCAGTATACACCATTCTTGCTTGTAAAGTTATCTCAGAAATAGTTGGAGTTCATGATGAGCTTGTTTTTGATGATGCACCATAAAAACTTAAACTACCTTAACATTCCTTCAGCTGGTACAGTCGTATTCAATTCAGAGTACAGAACCACTTGAATTCAAATTAGTTCTGTGATATAATCCAGCTCCCTTGCTGTTGAAACTGCCTGTTTATACTGTGAGTTGAATTCTTTAACAGTGTCTGTCTGACAGTCGTACATGTGCTGCTGTTCCAACATAACACATTCATTTTAAAACAGTTGAAAATGTGCAAGTCCCTGTACATGTGCAGCTAGTTCAAAGTCACATTACCAGCCTGACAAAAGTCTACTGTTAAGTTGGGGATAGATCTATAAAAAACAGCAATGGTCTGACTGAGAAATAATTCTCTGCAACACCAAACCCAAAATGGCCGATTTGCCATTTTACTGCTGCAGGCACCCAGTAAATCCAGGGGATCAAGTGAACGTCCTTGCTAAAGAGAGACTTGAGTCTAGATTATCCAATCGGTGCTAAAGTTGGTGTTGAAATAGGTGATCAGTTAATGTTGGCCTTGATACCTACAGCTGCACATAAAAAAATATTTTAAACAATAACAAGTAAAGTGAAACATTCAGCTTGATAGGATTCTTGTTATTCTAGTATATCCCAACATCTTCCAAAACCAGTTGTCATCATAAGCCAGTGGGCCTGAACTGTGGTTTGGTTGGTTATACATTACCCATTGCAAAATGTTACAGGTGCCAAAGTCAACAGGAAGGCTTCGGCATTGAATATCAGAATGGGAAATAGCTACTTCCTGTTTCACTGCTTGGAAATTTCATTGCAGCTTCTTTGCGATTTGTTTGACTTGTAAGAAGGCAAAATTAAACCGAAAACTCCAAACACTGCCGTATTGAAAGCTGTGAACTTCCATTTGTTTTCTTGCTCTCACCACAGTCAGAAATGGAATTTACTATATTATTGGGAATGTGACCCAGCATCCTTGCATGACAACATTATAGATCTGAACGTAATGCAGTTAAAGAAATGTAATGATTCCTAAATAAATAATCAGCTGACACTACACATCAAAGTTTTCAGTAATTAAATGGTTGCATGACCTCAGCACTGCTGTAAGTTTGAAAAAAGCTTGATGAAATTTGAAGCATTTCTCACATCTTGGCAAAACCTGTTGAAACAGCTGGGCTTCAATCATGGGATCAAGACCCCTTGGAGGATCTCTGAAAGGACTGCTGAGGATTAGCATTGTGTGGTACAGAACAATTCCTTTAAGATTGTTAGTCAATTTTCTTGAGGTTTCATGGTTTGATTCAGCTGTTTAAGATGTGCATATCCCATCAGTTGAATAGATTATCATAGCTGACATGACACTGTTACTGGGTATATGGTGAGAACATCCTGTTAAACTGATCCAGGGAAGGAAGAAGTTGGGGCTGGATTTTCGGATCATTTATGCCTCGGTTAGGGCCCGGTGGGGCGTTAAATGCTGTTTTTGGGCATTATGCCGGCCATTCAAGATTGAGCACCGGGCCGGGAGATTCGGCTATTGGCTTGCGCTGGCACAAAAACTTATCACCCCGCCCTCCATTTTTAGCGTGATGATGACGTCAATTGTCGTGCAATGCTGCGCTAGTGCCCCAGACGGAACTTTCGGCCTTAAAGCCTCATTTAACACCCGCCCCAGGAAACGCTTGAAAAAAACAGGCAGTCCAGGGTGCGGCAGGCAGTATAAGAACATAAGAAACGGGAGCAGGAGTAGGCCATTTGGCCCCTCGAACCTGCTCCGCCATTTAATAAGATCATGGCTGATCTGATCATGGAATCAGCTCCATTTTCCTGCCCGCTCCCCATAACCCTTTACTCCGTTATTACATCTGTCTATCTCCGCCTTAAATATATTCAGTGACCCAACCTCCACAGCTCTCTGGGGTAGAGAATTGCATAGAATTACAACTCTCTGAGAAGAAATTCCTCCTCATCTCAGTTTTGAATGGGCGACCCCTTATTCTGAAACTATGCCTCCTAGTTCTAGATTCCCCTATAAGTGGAAATATCCTCTCTGCATCTACCTTGTCGAGACCCCACATTATCTTATATGTTTCAATAAGATCACCTCTCAATTTTCTGAACTCCAATGACTATAGGCACAAACTATTCAACCTATCTTCATAAGTCAACCCCCTCACCTCCGGAATCAACAGTGAACCTTCTCTGAACTTCCTCCAATGCAAGCATATCCTTTCTTAAATAAGGAAACCAAAACTGTACACAGTACTCTAGTTGTGGCCTCACCAATACCCTGTACAGTTATAGTGGGACTTCTCTGCTTTTATAATCTATTCCCCTTGCAATAAAGGCCAACATTCCATTTGCCTTCCTGATTACTTGCTGTACCTGCATACTAACTTTTTATGTTTCATGCACAAGGACCCCCAGGTCCCTCTGTACTGCAGCACTTTGCAATTTTTCTCCATTTAAATAATAATTTGCCTTTTTATTTTTTCTGGCAAAGTGTACAAACTCACACTTTCCCACATTATAATCCATCTGCCAATTTTTTGCCCACTCACTTAGCCTGTCTATATCCCTTTGCAGATTTGTTGTGTCCTCCTCACAACTTGCTTTCCCACCCATCTTTGTAGCATCAGCAAACTTGGCTACATTACACTCGGTCCCTTCATCCAAGTCATTAATATAGATTGTAAATAGTTGAGGCTCCAGCACCGATCCCTGCGGCACCCACTAGTTACTGTTTGCCGACCGGAAAATGACCCATTTATCCTGACTCTCTGTTGTCGGTTAGTTATCCAATCCTCTATCCATGCTAATTTATTACCCCCAACCCCGTGAACTTTTATCTTGTGCAGTAACCTTTTATGTGGCACCTTATCGAATGCCTTCTGGAAATCCAAATACACCTCAACTACTGGTTCCCCCTTATCCACCCTGCTTGTTATATCCTCAAAGAACTCCAGCAAATTTGTCAAACATGATTTCCCTTTCATAAAACCGTGCTGACTCTGCTTGACTGAATTATGCTTTTCCAAATATCCTGCTAGTGCTTCCTTAATAATGGACTCCAGCATTTTCCCAATGACAGATGTAAGGCAAACTGGTCTGTAGTTTCCTGCTTTCTGTCAGCCTCCTTTTTTTTAATACATTTGCAGTTTTCCAATCCGCTAGGACCTCCCCAGAATCCAGGAAAATTTGGTAGATTACAACCAATGCATCCACTATCTCTGCAGCCACTTCTTTTAAGACGCTAGGATGTGAGCCATCAGGTCCAAGGGACTTGCCCACCTTTAGTCCCTTTATTTTACTGAGTACTACTTCTTTAGTGATAGTGATAGTTTTAAGTTCCTCTCTATAGCCCCTTGATTATCCATTATTGGGATGTGTTCAGTGTCTTCTGCCGTGAAGACCGATACAAAATATTTGTTCACAGTCTCTGCCATTTCCCTGTTCCCCATTATTAATTCCCCAGTTTCATCCTCTAGGGGACCAACATTTACTTTAGCCACTCTTTTCCTTTTTATATACCTGTAGAAACCCTTACTATCTTTATGTATATATCTTGCTAGTTTACTTTCATAATCTATCTTCCCTCTCTTTATTATTTTTTTAGTCATTCTTTGCTGGTTTTTAAAAGTTTTCCAATCCTCTGGCCTTCCACTAATTTTGGCCATATTGTATGCCATTGTTTTCAATTTGATACTGTTTCCTTAGCTACAGATGGTCATCCCTTCTCTTAAAGTCTTTGCTTCTCATTGGAATATATTTTTGTTGAGAGTTATGAAATATCTCCTTAAATGTCCGCCACTGCTCATCAACCATCGCACACTTTATTCTATTTTCCCAGTCCACTTTAGCCAACTCTGTCTTCATACCTTTGTAGTCTCCTTTATTTAAGCTCAGGACTCTGGTTTGAGATCCAACTTTCTCACCCTCCAACTGAATTTGAAACTCAATCATGCTGTGATCACTCTCTCCTAGAGGATCCTTTACTACGAGATCATTTATTAATCCTGTCTCATTACACAGTACCAGATCTAAGATAGCCTGCTTCTTGGTTTGTTCAAGGAAACTATCCTGAATACACTCTAGGAACTCTTCCTCAAGGCTGCCTTGGCAATTTGATTTGTTCAATCAATATGAAGATGAAAATCGCCCATGGTTATTGCCGTTCTTTTTTTTTGGAGTCACCATTATTTCTTGATTTATACTCCGTCCGACAGTGTAGCTACTGTTAGGGGGCGTCTGGACTATGACTTCCAGTGACTTTTTCCCTTTACTATTCCTGATCTCCACCCAAACTGATTCTACATCTTGATTTTCTAAGCCAATATCATTTCTCACTGCCGCACTGATCTCATCCTTTATTACCAGAGCTACCCACTTCCTTTTCCTTTCTGTCTGTCCTTCCGAATTGTCAAATACCCCTGAATATTTTAGTTTCCAGCCTTGGTCACCTTGCAACCACATCTCTGTAATGGCTATCAGATCATACCCATTTGTATCTATTTGTACCATCAACTCATCTATTTTGTTACGATTGCCACGTGCATTCAGATAAAGAGCTTTTAAATTTGTTTTTTTTACCATTTTTCCTTGCTTTGATCCCACTTTCTGATACACTCTTATGTTTATACATTCTGTCCCTTCCTGTCATGCTCTGGTTATCACTTCCCCCAGGGCTACCGCGCTCTACTGCCTTCTCCTTGCTCTTTGACTTATTAAATTCCCACTCACCTGAACTCTCCCCCCACTCGTTAGCTTAAAGCGCTCTCTACAGCCCTAGTTATTCGATTCGCCAGGACACTAGTCCCAGCCTGGTTCAGGTGGAACCCGTATCAACGGAACAGCTCCCTCTTATCCCAGTACTAGTGCCAGTGCCCCATGAACCAAAACCTATTTCTCCCACACCAGACTTTAAGCCATGTGTTTAACTCTCTGATCTTATTTACCCTGTGCAAATTTGCTTGTGGCTCAGGTAATATTATTACCTTTGTGGTTCTGCTTTTAATTTGGCCCCTAGCTGCTCATACTCTCTTAGCAGAACTCTTTTTTGTTCTACCTATGTCATTGGTACCCACGTGGACCACGTCAACTGGATCTTCCCCCTCCCACTCCAAATTCCTCTCCAGCCCAGAGGAGATGTCCTTAACCCTGGCACCGTGCAGGCAACACAGCCTTCGGGCCTCATGCACTCAGCTGCAGAGAACTGTATCTATCCCCCTAATGATACTGTCCCCTACCACTACGTTTATTTTTACTCCTCCCACTTGAATGGCTCCCTGTACCACAGTGCTGTTGTCAGTTTGTCATCCTCCCTGCAGTCCCTGCTTTCATCCACACAGGGTGTAACAGCCTCGAACCTGTTGGACAAGAGCAAGGGCCGAGTCTCCTCCATCATTACATCCTGGGTCCCCATACCTTCCTCACTTGTAGTCACACCCTCCTGTCCCTGACCACGGACCAAATTTGAATTAATTAATCTAATTGATGTGAATATCTCCTGGAACGCAGCGTCTAGATTACTCTCCCCCTCCGTGATGTGTCGCAGTGTCTGCAGCTCGGCCTCCAGCTCATCTACACGGGATCGACGTTCCTCGAGCTGCAGACACTTGCTGCAGATGTGGTTGCGATGGACCTCAATGGTGTCAGCCAGCTCCCACATGTCGCAGCAGTAGCACATCGCCTGCCCTACCATCTATAATGTATTTAATTAATTAGATTGGCAGCATTTTTAAATAGAGGGATGAAGATCCTACATCACAGTTCATATTGACTACAACGGTTGCGCACATAATGCTGTGTGAAGCTCCGACTTGCAAACGTCACTTTTATCTGCCATTACAATGCCCTTACAACTTCAGTGAGAAAATGTAATGGGGGCATTACGAGTTCGCCAGCGTATCATGCTCATACTATTGCCAGGCGGTGTCAAGCGAGAGGAAGAGCTCTTGGCCATGTCGGCCCATGGATGAGGAGAGGCCGGAGGTGTCTGGGGAGAAAGGCTTATCCCTCCACGGGTTTACAGGCACCAACGCTCAGACCTCCAGCTCTCTGAGGAACAATGTGTGAGAAGGCTGCGCTTCCGAAAGGAAGTGCTGACATAGATATGCCATCTCCTACAGGCAGACAGATGCCTGTACCGCTCTAGAGGCAGCCTTCAATACTCACCTCAACAGGTTTCCAAATTCATTGTGGTGTGCTTCATGCTGCACAGCTTGGCCATTATCAGGGGTCAAGCATTGCCAGTGGGGATTGCATGCCCACCTCAGGAGGAGGAGGATAACGAAAAGGAGCCTGGTGAGGCCCCCATTGGATAGCCTCACCATCCATGGGGGAGGCAGTGTGGAGATGCTGCTGAACCTAGAGTTGCACGTCGCCGGCTCTCCTAAATAGAGGAAACTGAGGGATGGAGCTAACACTGGACACACTATGTTTCCCCATAAAGTCACATCTCCGGTGAACATTGGAATGATGCACAAGACACCAATGGCAAATAATGAGTCATAAATGTTATTGCAACAAAGTCACAAAAACTCCCTGCACCAAAATAAAACCATACGATATACAACGTGCAGTAGACAACAATGAAGCTTCTTTACCGCCGCAAGTTCTGGCTCGGGTGCACAAAGTCTGTTGTGTAACGCCTGATTTAATGCCAACACTCCTCCAACTAACATTTTTGCCGAAACTTGCAGTCGAAAGCGTAAACTATTTTCAGGCGCTAACTTTAACTTCCCCACAATCCAAAAAGCCCAAAATCCAGCCCTTAATGCTTATATCTAGAAAGGTCCTAAACTTAGAATAAAATGTAAATCCTTGTATTGGAGCATCAGCGGTGTTGGGCAATAGTAACAAAAAAAGATTATAATTATATCTGTCATACACATGGACTGTATTATTTGCTGTTAATTAGCTCTAAATTATCACAATGAATAATTTGCAACATGTTTTCCAGGTAACCCATATTATTGCTGACATGCACCATCTTGATGCGTACTATCTATTGACATGTTTACAGTAAACTGAATAAGAATCAGACTTGTAGGACTCCCTCATGGTATGGTTGTTACTTAGGTTATATCTCTTGTGACCTTGTGGTTCTCTATGCTGCTGATTGTGTTTTGAAAGCTGTCAACACTGGTCTCTTTATCTGCAAACTGTATACAGTAAATATAATGTAACAGTGCTAATGCATCATAGTACTATTGTATTACATCCAGAGTGTAAACAAAAATGACCTAACAATGACCTTACAAACAGTGAGCGGCACCTGTATAAGTGTTGATGAAAATATAGTGATGCGGGTAGAAATTCAGGGCCGCCAGAAACCTGGCGCACCTATCGTTTTTAAAGGGCCCGAAATTGAAGAATTTACCACCCACTGCTGCCGACATTCCTCTTGTCGAACCGCCCAGTGCCACTTTCAACGTGGCCTGGAGCGGGCTGGAGCGGAGGAGCTGCCGGGAAGCGCCCGCCAACATCAGCGGATGGCCGAGTCGCGCAACTGACCTCCTGCCCACCGAGCTGCGATATTGATGAAGCGGGAGTCGGCGGCAGAATGGGGGTGCACTGCTAGTTGGAGGTTGGTCTGTCCCCGACGGTAGATAGGAAGATGGGGGAAAAAAAGTTAGTACACTTTTTGTAATTTTTTTCTTTACAGGTACTTACCTGGATGGGGTCCCCTGAAGGACTTCAGATGGTTTTAAAATTTTTTTAAATGTTTTTTTCAGCTCTTCGACCCTCCATGGGCCCGACTCCAGCCTCGGCGGCACTTGGGCGGCAAGCGCCTTTGCCTTTGCCGCCAAGAATGAGAGCTCCCGTCGGCTGTCGCCCAGATTGGTGACGTAAGTCGCTCGTTTGCCGCCAGCTGACTTTCAAGGGACCTCTCCGATGAAACCCCTGCTCAAAGTACCGTCAGGTACCTTGGCGGCCATCGGTGGTCCTTTGGGTGGCACTTGGGCAGGCGGAGACCTTCATCAAATTGGGGCCCTGTTTTTTACACCACGCTGGATGAAGTGGCCACTTTCGCGAAATTTAACTCTGTCATTTTTTTCCAGGCGGACTGGAAGTCGGTCATAATGGGGTCGGAAGTGGGGCGATAAGCAGAAGATCGACAACGAGAGGGGCGGAAGTGTAGGCGGGACAGAGTCACCGCTGCTGTCAATCATCAGCGGGGCGCTTATGACGTCATGACACGTGTGCGTCACCATGGGGGAGAGCCTTCGCCATTTTAAAACTTCGGTCCACTGGGCCACCAGGAAGGATTTTGGCTGGGTCAATGGCCTGGAACCCAAGAGGGGGTGCCAGGCTGCCTGTTGGCTGCCCGGCCAAACCCGGGGGCATAATTGTCGGCCTGACCTGGCAGTCGGCCGACAAAAAAACATGGCGGCAAAGGCAGTGGGCCCTCGCCTTTAATGGCCGCCGCGTAGCCATGTTGCACACACAGAAAACAAGGTGCACCAACAGAAAAAGCTGTCGGGGGCACCGTGCAGCGGATTAAAGATTTTTCATGCTGAATTTGGCTGGAGGTGCGGGAGATCAGCGATGCATGCTTTGATTACGCACTTAGGACTGGTTGGCAGCAGCGGGGCGGAAGTGGGAACTGCCAGAAAATCCACCAATTTTGCTAGCGGTGGCCATTCGACCGTTAATCGGTAGCCGCTCGGCCGCCGCTATCTGGTGGTGAGGGCCTTTTCAGGAGGCTGAATTTTGGCCCCATGATGTTTTCTTCTTCTGTGTCAGAGTATATTCTCTGATTGCGGTGCTTGAGATTCAAACAAAATTATTATACTCTTATATTACTCTTACCAAAACAGGTCCACTTCAGATATTTTATTGACTTTATTGTGCCCTAATGTTATTTATTCAAATACGGTTTGCTGTCTTATTTCAGCCAGGTAAAGACTGGGCTCCCGCTCTGCAGTCAAACCCAGTTTTGTTTTGCAAAATGTGCTGACGAGGTTTGTTTTTAAGTACACTATATTTTCAACTTGAAAGCATGTTAATTTAAAAATTAACTGATCGGGTTTCCCAGTTGGACTCTGTTACTGACTTCCCCTCCAAGAGGCTTTGTAGTGACCTGGGTGAGAATGAAAACTCATCATGTGAGGAATCATGGGTGAAAACTAGGGGCCTATCACTAAAATATTACCTTTGAAATGGTGTTTGTGGCGTCCATTGTTTTCAATTCTTTTGTACTTTCAGGAACAGATTTTTAAAAAATCAAACCAATTTACAGCAGTCTTTCAACAAAATGTACACCAGTCAAAAGTACAATTAAACCTAAGTTTTAACATCTGGTAAAAAGCTTTTGGGAGAATTTGAGCTTTTGAAAGCACTATTCTGAATTCATCTAGTTATATTTTTTTCGTGAGTAAATATATTTATTTCATTTGGCTTTTTAATGTATCATTTTGTTTTCATTTGCAGTTTGTCTCTGATTCATTCTAGACACTGATTTCTATTTAAAAATTGCAGGGTAAAACTTGTTTACTGTGGTAAAGATTCAAATACCAGGGGATACTAGTTAAAAAAATTAGGAATAAGAACGAAAACCAATGAGAAGTTTTTCATCCAAACAAAATAGACTTTCAAAAGGCCTTTGACAAGGTCCCATACAAGAGATTGGTGTGCAAAATCAAAGCGCATGGTATTGGGGGTAATATACTGACGTGGATAGAGAACTGGTTGGCAGACAGGAAGCAGAGAGTCGGGATAAACGGGTCCTTTTCAGAATGGCAGGCAGTGACTAGTGGAGTGCCGCAGGGCTCAGTGCTGGGACCCCAGCTCTTTACAATATACATTAACGATTTAGATGAAGGAATTGAGTGTAATATCTCCAAGTTTGCAGATGACACTAAACTGGGTGGCGGTGTGAGCTGTGAGGAGGACGCGAAGAGGCTGCAGAGTGACTTGGACAGGTTAGGTGAATGGGCAAATGCATGGCAGATGCAGTATAATGTGGATAAATGTGAGGTTATCCATTTTTAGGAGCAAAAACAGGAAGGCAGAATATTATCTGAATGGCGGCAGATTAGGAAAAGGGGAGGTGCAACGAGACCTGCGGGTCATGGTTTATCAGTCACTGAAAGTGGGCATGCAGGTACTGCAGGCGGTAAAGAAGGCAAATGGTATGTTGGCCTTCATAGCTAGGGGATTTGAGCATAGGAGCAGGGAGGTCTTACTGCAGTTGTACAGGGCCTTAGTGAGGCTTCACCTGGAATATTGTGTTCAGTTTTGGTCTCCTAATCTGAGGAAGGATGTTCTTGCTGTTGAGGGAGTGCAGCGAAGGTTCACCAGAGTGATTCTAGGGATGGCTGGACTGTCATATGAGGAGAGACTGGATCAACTGGGCCTTTATTCACTGGAGTTTAGAAGGATGAGAGGGGATCTCATAGAAACGTATAAGATTCTGACGGGACTGGACAGGTTACATAGAAACATAGAAAATAGGTGCAGGAGTGGGCCATTCGGCCCTTCGATCCTGCACCGCCATTCAATGAGTTCATGGCTGAACATGCAACTTCAGTACCCCATTCCTGCTTTCTCGCCATACCCCTTGATCCCCCTAGTAGTAAGGACTACATCTAACTCCTTTTTGAATATATTTAGTGAATTGGCCTCAACAACTTTCTGTGGTAGAGAATTCCACAGGTTCACCACTCTCTGGGTGAAGAAGTTTCTCCTCATCTCGGTCCTAAATGGCTTACCCCTTATCCTTAGACTGTGACCCCTGGTTCTGGACTTCCCTAATATTGGGAACATTCTTCCAAATTCTAAACCCGTCAGAATTTTAAACGTTTCTATGAGATCCCCTCTCATTCTTCTGAACTCCAGTGAATACAAGCCCAGTTGATCCAGTCTTTCCTGATATGTCAGTCCCACCATCCCGGGAATTAGTCTGGTGAACCTTCGCTGCATTCCCTCAATAGCAAGAATGTCCTTCCTCATGTTAGGAAATCAAAACTGTACACAATACTCCAGGTGTGGCCTCACCAAGGCCCTGTACAACTGTAGTAACAATTCCATGCCCCTGCACTCAAATCCCCTTGCTATGAAGGCCAACGTGCCATTTGCTTTCTTAACCATCTGCTGTACCTGCATGCCAACCTTCAATGACTGATGTACCATGACACCCAGGTCTCATTGCTCCTCTCCTTTTCCTAATGTCACCATTCAGATAATAGTCTGTCTCTCTGTTTATACCACCAAAGTGGATAACCTTACATTTATCCACATTATACTTCATCTGCCATGCATTTGCCCATTCACCTAACCTGTCCAAGTCACTCTGCAGCCTCATAGCATTCTCCTTGCAGCTCACACTGCCACCCATCTTAGTGTCATCTGCAAATTTGGAGATACTACATTTAATCCCCTCGTCTAAATCATTAATGTACAATGTAAACAGCTGGGGCCCCAGCACAGAACCTTGCGGTACCCCACTAGTCACTGCCTGCCATTCTGAAAAGTACCCATTTACTCCGACTCTTTGCTTCCTGTCTGACAACCAGTTCTCAATCCACGTCAGCACACTACCCCCAATCCCATGTGCTTTAACTTTGTACATTAATCTCTAGTGTGGGACCTTGTTGAAAGCCTTCTGAAAGTCCAAATACACCACATCAACTGGTTCTCCCTTGTCCACTCTGCTGGAAACATCTTCAAAAAATTCCAGAAGATTTGTCAAGCATGATTTCCCTTTCACAAATCCATGCTGACTTGGACCTATCATGTCACCTCTTTCCAAATGCGCTGCTATGACATCCTTAATAATTGATTCCATCATTTTACCCACTGCCGATGTCAGGCTGACCGGTCTATAATTCCGTTTTCTCTCTCCCTTTTTTAAAAAGTGGGGTTACATTGGCTACCCTCCACTCCATAGAAACTGATCCAGAGTCTATGGAATGTTGGAAAATGACTGTCAATGCATCCGCTATTTCCAAGGCCACCTCCTTGATGTGGGAAGAATGTTCCCAATGTTGGGGAAGTCCAGAACCAGGGGACATATTCTTCGGATAAGGGATAGGCCATTTAGGACTAAGATGAGGGGAAACTTCTTCACTCAGAGAGTTGTTAACCTGTGGAATTCCCTGTCGCAGAGAGTTGTTGATGCCAGTTCATTGGATATATTTAAGAGGGAGTTAGATATGGCCCTTATGGCTAAGGGGATCAAGGGGTATGGAGAGAAAGCAGGAAAGGGGTACTGAAGGAATGATCAGCCATGATCTTATTGAATGGCAGTGCAGGCTCGAAGGGCCGAATGGCCTACTTCTGCACCTATTTTCTATGTTTCTATGTTTTCTATCCTATAAGTTATCAGGGAAGACCATTGAAGTGGACAGTTCAAATGGATTCAATAAGCCTTTCTAGAAAAGAGAAGAGATTGAGGGAGATGAGGAGAAAGTGGATAGATGAGATAAACATTTATCGAAGTAGGTGGTCTTTATGAGCATTACAGCATTTTCCTATTTCTAAAATGTCTTGTTCTATGACTAGAACAGGATGAGGATGTAGGATTGATATACTAAATGACAATGGTTTACTAATCCTCCTGAGGTGATTCTTTATCTCCTCCCCTTTCCTGAAATCTTAACTGAAATGTCTCAAATCTGTCTATAACAAATGTCTATTGCACTTTAATTGTACAGGATTAACTAAAGTAATTACAATGCAATGCCTATTTGAAAGGTGCATTGCAGCCTGCTTGTTATACAAGAGCACATCCACAACCGTCTGGTTTGAAATCTATGCAAAATTGGTCCTCTTACGTCACTAGGACTTGACCGGTGCAGTGCTTCTTGTTCCAAAGAAGCTGCCAGCTCTGCACCTACCATGAATCTGGGCGGGAAGAGGGGCATGGAGGTGGGGAGGAGATTGAAAGGTAGGGCATGCGGTGGTCGGCAATGAGACACACTTTTAATGCGGATCCAGGAGGAGCACTCCATAAAGCCCATATAGCTGGGGGGTGACTTGCGTAGGATGCCACTGAAAATAATAATCAGACAGATACTATATTGTTATATTTGATAGTAATGATGAACAATGCCTTTCTTGTCAATTATGAAAAATACACTTTCATGGCATGACCAGAATATCATTCAGAACTAAGTTGTTATCATTATAAAAATATTTGAATGTGTTTTTGAAGTTTTTTTTAACTTCAAAGTACTTTATAGGTTAGATTTTCTTCTCTAAACTGCCCAATTCTTAAGCACACTGGAGTGGGCCCAGAAAATGGATAGGAGACCCTTTCTGTTGGATCCAGGCTCGCCTTAATGTTAAAGTCACTTCAGTCAGACACCAGAAGTGCCATCCAACTATGTGATTTGCTTATAAATGAGGCAGTAATGACACATAATTCATGTTTTCCGTCAGTACCGGCTTAATAATGCTGGATGTTATTCATGCCTGTATAAAGCAGGTGTCAATCTGATACAGAAAGATCTGACCATGATTTCCACACCTTCCCACTGCATGAACTGTCTTAGCCATACCCTGATTCCTACATTAAATATGAAACATCTACAGATCCTTCTCTGTATGCGTCAGCTCAAGACAGCTCTCTTTCATGCCACTTCTTCTGAGACACATCCAAATCTCGCCAAAAATAGTGTCTGCATGGACAGCGCCACATGTGCAGGCCCCTCTGAGGAGAGCTGGTGTGAGGGCACGTGTGCTGTTGTCCTGAGTTACAGCAGCATTGTCTGACTGTTTTCCTGCCTTTGGCCCGACCAAAACCCTCCCTGGTGGCCCAGCGGACCTAACTAATCACAGAGCTCACAGCGGCTCTCCCCATTAAGTGAAGGGGAGAGACGTGGTGACGCGCCAATATGATGATATCATCAGCGCTATGCTGATGAGTGACAGTGGTGGACAGTCCTCCCGCCCTCACTTCCGCCTCCATTATGACCAACTTCCGGCCTGCTCGGAAAAAAAAAGGCAAAGAGCTGAATTTCGCGCAAGATGCCACCGCATCTACCGCGGCGGTGAAAACACAGCAAACACGGTAGGTGCGCCCCATTTATGGCGGGCGTGACTTTCAGCCCCCCAGTGTCCTTGTAAAAGCATGACCTATGGGTTCTCAATACTGAGGCTCTTCAGCCAAGTAACAACATCTTTTGACTCTCAAGTCAACAATGTTCTCAACATTACAACACTGACTGCACGTCAAAAAGTACATAATTGGCTGTAAAGTGTTTTGGTCCGGTGGTCATGAAAGACGCAATATAAATGCATGTCTTCTTAATGTAGGCAGTTCAGAGAAGGTTCATAAGGTTGATTCTAGAGATATGGGGTTTGACTTATGAGGAAAGGTTGAGTAGGTTGGGCCTCTACTCATTGGAGTTCAGAAGAATGAGAGGTGATCTTATCATAAGAACATAAGAAATAGGAGCAGGAGTAGGCCATACGGCCCCTCGAGCCTGCTCCGCCACTTAATAAGATCATGGCTGATCTGATCATGGACTCAGCTCCACTTCCCCATAACCCCTTATCCCCTTATCGTTTAAGAAACTGTCTATTCCTGTCTTAAATTTATTCAATGTCCCAGCTTCCACAGCTCTCTGAGGCAGTGAATTTCACAGATTTACAACCCTCTGAGAGAAGAAATTTCTCCTTATCTCTGTTTTAAATGGGCGGCCCCTTATTCTAAGATCATGCCCTTTAGTTCTAGTCTCCCCCATCAGTGGAAACATCCTCTCTACATCCACCTTATCAAGCCCCCTCATAATCATATACATTTCGATAAGATCACCTCTCATTCTTCTGAATTCCAATGAGTAGAGGCCCAATCTACTCAACCTTTCCTCATAAGTCATCACCCTCATCCCCAGAATCAACCTAGTGAACCTTCTCTGATCTGCCTCCAAAGCAAGTATATCTTTTTGTAAATATGGAAACGAAAACTGCACGCAGTATTCCAGGTGTGGCCTCACCAATACCTTCTATATCTGTGACAAGACTTCCCTGCTTTTATACTCCATCCCCTTTACAATAAAGGTCAAGATACCATTGGTCTTCCTAAACACTTGCTGTACCTGCATACTATCCTTTTGTGTTTCATGCACAAGTACCCCCAGGTCCCGCTGTACTGCGGCACTTTGCAGTCTTTCTGCATTTAAATAATAACTTGCTCTTTGATTTTTTTTTCTGCCAAAGTGCATGACCTCACACTTTCCAACATTATACTCCATCTGCCAAATTTTTGCTCACTCTCTTAGCTTGTCTATGTCCTTTTGCAGATTTTTTGTGCTCTCCTCACACATTGCTTTTCCTCCCATCTTTGTATCGTCAGAAAACTTGGCTACGTTACACTCAGTCCCTTCTTCCAAGTCGTTAATATAGATTGTAAATATTTGGGGTCCCAGCACTGATCCCTGCGGCACCCCACTAGTTACTGGTTGCCAACCAGAGAATGAACCATTTATCCCAACTCTCTGTTTTCGGTTAGTTAGCCAATCCTTTTTCCGTGCTAATATATTACCCCCAACCCCGTGAACTTTTATCTTGTGCAGTAACCTTTTATGTGGCAGCTTGTCAAATGCCTTCTGGAAGTCCAAATACACCACATCCACTGGTTCCCCTTTATCCACCCTGTTTGTTACATCTTGAAAGAACTCCAGCAAATTTGTCAAACATGACTTCCCCTTCATAAATCCAGGCTGACTCTGCCTGACCGAATTTTGCTTTTCCAAATGTCCTGATACTCCTTCTTTAACAATGGACTCCCAACATTTTTCCAACCACAGATGTTTGGCTAACTGGTCTATAGTTTCCTGCTTTTTGCCTCCCTCCTTTTTCAAATAGGGCCGTTACATTTGCAGTTTCCCAATCTGCTGGGAAATGTTTAAGATTATGAGGGGGCTTGACGGGGTAGATGCAGAGAGGATGTTTCCACTGATAGGGGAGATTAGACTAAGGAGCATAATCTTAGAATAAGGGGCCGCCTGTTTAAAACTGAGATAATGAGAAATTTCTTCTCTCAGAGGGTTGTAAATCTGTGGAATTCGCTGCCTCAGAGAGCTGTGGAAGCTGGGAGATTGAATAAATTTAAGACAGAAATAGACAGTTTCTTAAACGATAAGGGGATAAGGGGTTATGGAGAGCAGGCAGGGAAGTGGACCTGAGTCCATGATCGGATCAGTATTAAATGCTGGAGCAGGCTGGAGGGGCCGTATGGCCTACTCCTGCTCCTATTTCTTATGTTCTTATGTCTGCCGCCTGTCTTCTGCTTCCAGTTCCTCCTACCCACTCGTGCACCACTTGTACATTCCTCTCTGGCTCACTGTCTAATACCCCTTGGGTGGCTGTCTCTCAACTTCTGCTTTGCAATGAGAAGGCAAAAGACACTCTGCGGGATGCATTGGTGGCTGGGCCTGAAGTGGAGGAGCCTAGCAAATAATCATCTTTATGTGCTACTTCTTGCGATTTGATACCAAGTAGATAAGCAAAAAAGAACTTAGATTGGGTTGCTATTCTAATTCATAGGACTAAATTTTCCATTATTTTTGCATGCATAACGCCCACTTAACATCCATTTTACCGCTGAAATGAAGTATAACACCAAATATCGCCTATTCAGCCACAAAATAGAAACTGACGCCCATCTTTACTCAGAGAATGGTTAGAATATGGAACTTGCTACTATATGGTGTCGTTGAGGAAAATAGCATAGATGCATTTAAGTGGAAGCCAGATAAGAACATGAGGAGAAACGAATAAAAGGATATGCTGATAGCATGGGAGGAGGCTTGTGTAAAACATAAACACTGGCATAGACCAGTTGAATAGCCTGTTTCTGTGCTGTAAATTCTATGTAACCTGCAGACTGACATTTGTCTTCTAATTTCCCTGTCTCCAATTCCATTTCCGACATGGTTCTACAGGAGTTCCAAACTTCCCACTCATAGGGAGTGAGAGGCTGGAGGTTGGATGATGATCAAATCAAATCAAACATCAAAAAGGGCCACATTACAACATAATTCTAAAAGGACAAAGAGTGTTAAAAAAACAAGCCTGAAGGCTCTGTGTCTCAATGCGAGGAGCATTCATAATAAGGTGGATGAATTAACTGCGCAGATAGCTGTTAATGGATATGATGTAATTAGGATTATGGAGACATGGTTCCAGGGTGATCAAGGCTGGGAACTCAACATCCAGGGGTATTCAATATTCAGGAAGGATAGACAGAAAGGAAAAGGAGGTGGGGTAGCGTTGCTGGTTAAATGGAAATTAACGCAATAGTAAGGAAGGACATTAGCTTGGATGTTGTGGAATCTGTATGGGAAGAGCTGCAGAACACCAAAGGGCAGAAAACAGTGGGAGTTGTGTACAGAACACCAAACAGTAGTAGTGAGATTGGGGGCATCAAACAGAAAACTAGAGATGCGTGCAATAAAGGTACAGCAGTTATCATGGGTGACTTTAATCTACATATCGATTGGGCTAACCAAACTGATAGCAATACGGTGGAGGAGGATTTCCTAGAGTGTATAAGGGATGGTTTTCTAGACCAATATGTCGAGGAACCAACTAGAGAGCTGGCCATCCTAGACTGGGTGTTGTGTAATGAGAGAGAGTTAATTAGCAATTTTGTTGTGTGAGGCCCCTTGGTGAAGAGTGACCATAATATGGGAGAATCCTGCATTAAGATGGAGAGTGACACAGTTAATTCAGAAACTAGGGTCCTGAACTTAAAGAAAGGTAACTTCAATGGTATGAGACGTGAATTGGCTAGGATAGACTGGCGAATGATACTTAAAGGGTTGACGGTGGATAGGCAATGGCAGACATTTAAAGGTCACATGGATGAACTTCAACAATTGTACATACCTATCTGGCATAAAAATAAAACGGGGAAGGCTAACACCGTGACTAACAAGGGAAATTAGGGATAGTCTTAAATCCAAGGAAGAGGCATATAAATTGGCCAGACAAAGTAACAAACCTGAGGACTAGGAAAATTTAGAATTCAGCAGAGGAGGACAAAAGGTTTAATTAAGAGTGAGTAAATAGAGTATGAGAGTAAGCTTGCAGGGAACATAAAAAGTGACTGCAAAAGCTTCTATAGATATGTGAAGAGAAAAAGATTAGTGAAGACAAATATAGGTCCCTTGCAGTCAGAATCAGGTGAATTTATAATGGGGAACAAAGAAATGGCAGACCAATTGAACAAATACTTTGGTTCTGTCTTCACTAAGGAAGACACCAATTACCTTCCTGAAATACTAAGGGACCGAGGGTCAAGCGAGAAGGAGGAACTGAAGGAAATCCTTATTAGTCAGGAAATTGTTTTAGGGAAATTGATGGGATTGAAGGCCGATAAATCCCTGGGGCCTGATAGTCTGCATCCCAAAGTACTTAAGGAAGTGGCCCTAGAAATAGTGGATGCATTGGTGATCATTTTCCAGCAGTGTATCGAATCTGGATCAGTTCCTATGGATTGGAGGGTAGCTAATGTAACACCACTTTTTAAGAAAGGAGTGAGAGAGAAAACGGGCAATTATCGACCAGTTAGCCTGACACCAGTGGTGGGGAAAATGTTGGAATCAATTATTAAAGATGTAATAGCAGCGTATTTGGAAAGCAGTGACAGGATCGGTCCAAGTCAGCATGGATTTATGAAAGGGAAATCATGCTTGACAAATCTTCTGGAATCTTTTCAGGATGTAACTAGTAGAATGGACAAGGGAGAACCAGTGGATGTGGTGTATTTGGATTTCAAAAGGCTTTTGACAAGGTCCCACACGAGATTATTGTGCAAAATTAAAGCACATGGTATTGGGGGTAATATATTGACGTGGATAGAGAACTGGTTGGCAGACAGGAAGCAAAGAGTAGGAATAAGCCCCTCCTTTTCAGAATGGCATGCAGTGACTAGTGGGGTACCACTGGGATCCCAGCTATTTATAATATACATTAATGATTTATACGAAGGAATTGCATGTAATATCTCCAAGTTTTCAGATGACACTAAGCTGGGTGGCGGTGTGAGCTGTGAGGGGGATGCTAAGAGGCTGCAGGATGACTTGGATGGGTTAGGTGAGTGGGCAAATGCATGGCAGATGCCGTATAATGTAGATAAATGTGGGGTTATCCGCTTTGGTGGCAAAAACAAGCAGGCAGAATATTATCTGAAGGGTGACAGATTAAGAAAAGGGGAGATGCAACGAGACTTGGGTGTCATGGTACATCAGTCATTGAAAGTTGGCATGCAGGTACAGCAGGCGGTGAAGAAGGCAAATGGCATGTTGGCCTGGCGAGAGGATTTGAGTATAGGAGCAGGGAGATCTTACTGCAGTTGTATAGGGCCTTGCTGAGGCCACACCTTGAATATTGTGTACAGTTTTGGTCTCCTAATCTGAGGAAGGACATTCTTGCTATTGAGAGAGTGCAGTGAAGGTTCACCAGACTGATTCCCGGGATGGCAGGACTGACATATGAAGAAAGACTGGATCGACTAGGCTTATATTCACTGGAATTTAGAAGAATGAGAGGGGATCTCATAAAAACATATTAAAATTCTGACGGGACTGGACAAGTTAGACGCAGGAAGAATGTTCGTGATGTTGGGGAAGTTCAGAACCAGGGGTCACAGTCTAAGGATAAGGGATAAGCCATTTAGGACCGAGATGAGGAGAAACTTTTTCACTCAGAGAATTGTGAACCTGTGCAATTCTCTACCACAGAAAGTTGTTGAGACCAGTTCGTTAGATATATTCAAAAGGGAGTTAGATGTGGCCCTTATGGCTAAAGGGATCAAGGGTTATGGAGAGAAAGCAGGAATGGGGTAACTAAAGTTGCATGATCAGGCATGATCATATTGAATAGTGGTGCAGGCTCGAAAGGGCCGAATGCTCTACTCCTGCACCCATTATCTATGTTTCTATGATCCCACTTGGTCCTATAAGCTGCAAGAGGTATTTAGATCCTGCAGCACCTGCTATTTCCTAATCTCCCAAAAGGAAAGTATCCCTTATGCCTTCTTAACTGCCTTATCTACATGGCCTGCTACCTTCAGGGATCTGTGGACATGCACTCCGAGGTGTTATGTCTGCAATGTACCTATGAATGACTGCACTAGGCAATTTGTTGTACTCAAACTGTCGTGACCTTGGTCCTTTATTCGTAACTCCAGATTGAGGCAGCCGCATGGTGGCTACCCTTTTATACAGCCCCTGCCACCAGGGCAGGAAACCCCAGTCTCCATCAGTTGCACCCTCTAGTGATGCCAGCATAGTATATACACAGTGTAAACCTTATTGATAGTACATCAGGTAAACAAGTCTCCATCTTATGCAACTATATAGAGACTACACAGTGAGTATATCTATAGTCTGCATATATAACATCACTCTCCCCCAAGTCCTTTGTGCCAATTACCTTTGCACTATGTGCTCTGGCTTAACTCTCCTCAGACTTAAGTGCCAATAGCCCTTGAACCTTGGCTGTGCTTTGGCTTGACTCTCTCCCTGTTAACCCCCAAGTCCTTTTGCCACAACGTTGGGTAGTGGTTACCAGTTTGGATGGTTCGATGATGCAGTGGAGGTTCCAGTGGGTTGTGGGTGTGATCCATTTGTGTGTCCATGGCTACATACATCCATTTCCACCCCGAGCCCCTCCACAGCGAGATCATGCAGCTGGCCTGTAACATTAACATACAGGATCAGACACAGTGCAAGTACAAAGAAAGGAAGAAAAAAAAACAGTTTGCTTCGTGACACCTTGGTTCAGTGACTTGGTTCAGTGACCAGGGCAGAGAGCACAGACCTCAGGGTCTGGGCAGAGCCACGTTCTACAGTCTTGCCTGTGAAAGGCACCATTCTGTGTACAGTACTTGCTGGGTTTGAGTCGACAGGATGAATAATTTGCTTGGTGCTGCAGGTCAAGATCATGAACGCCTGACTGATGCTGATGGCCTTCTGCAGGTTGACTGTGGTGTCGGCAACAATAGCTTGTGAAGGAGGCCCTCGTGGCCAATTCCTATAATGAAGATGTCTCGCAATGCTTCATTGAGGTGCGTGCCAAAATCACATGGTGCCGCAAGCCTCCTGAGGTCGGGCAGCATATTTTGCAATCTCCTGGCCCTCAGGTCTGCGGTGAATGTAAAATCTGTGCCTGGCCGTGAGGATGCTCTGTTTTGGTTTTAGTTGGTCGCGAATTAGTTCAGTCAGCTCATCGTATGTCTTATCCTTGACCTTCGTGGGTGCCAGCAAGTCCCTGACGAGGTGGTAGACCTCACAACTGGTCAGCAGTATAGCCTTGTGCTTCTCCGCCAATGCATCCTTCTCCCCTGCCAGGTCGTTTGCCACGAAATATAGCTCGAGCCATTCCGTGAAGGCATCGCAATCATTAGAAGATGAGAAGGGGGATTTAATAATGGGAAATGTGGAAATGGCTGAGACCTTAAACACTTATTTTGCTTCGGTCTTCACAGTGGAAGACACAAAAACCATGCCACAAATTGCTGGTCACGGGAATGTGGGAAGGGAGGACCTTGAGATAATCACTATCACTAGGGGGGTGGTGCTGGACAGGCTAATGGGACTCAAGGTAGACAAGTCCCCTGGTCCAGATGAAATGCATCCCAGGGTATTAAAAGAGATGGCGGAAGTTATAGCAGATGCATTCGTTATAATCGACCAAAATTCTCTGGACTCTGGGGAGGTACCAGCTGGAAAGCAGCTAATGTAACGCCTCTGTTTAAAAAAGGGGGCAGACAAAAGGCAGGTAACTATAGGCCGGTTAATTTAACATCTGTAGTGGGGAAAATGCTTGAAGCTATCATTGAGGAAGAAATAGCGGGACATCTAGATAGGAATAGTGCAATCAAGCAGACGCAACATGGATTCATGAAGGGGAAATCATGTTTAACTAATTTACTGGAATTCTTTGAGGATATAACGAGCATGGTGGATAGAGGTATACAAATGGATGTGGTGGATTTAGATTTCCAAAAGGCATTCAATAAGGTGCCACACAAAAGGTTACTGCAGAAGATAAAGGTACGCGGAGTCAGAGGAAATGTATTAGCATGGATAGAGAATTGGCTGGCAAACAGAAAGCAGAGAGTCGGGATAAATGGGTCCTTTTCGGGTTGAAAATCGGTGGTTAGTGGTGTGCCACAGGGATCGGTGCTGGGACCACAACTGTTTACAATATACATAGATGACCTGGAAGAGGGGACGGAGTGTAGTATAACAAAATTTGCAGATGACACAAAGATTAGTGGGAAAGCGGGTTGTGCAGAGGATACAGAGAGGCTGCAAAGAGATTTAGATAGGTTAAGCGAATGGGCTAAGCTTTGGCAGATGGAATACAATGTCGGAAAATGTGAGGTCATCCACCTTGGAAAAAAAAACAGTAAAAGGGAATATTATTTGAATAGGGAGAAATTACAACATGCTGCGGTGCAGAGGGACCTGGGGGTCCTTGTGCATGAAACTCTTTTGGAGTTTACCTGAAAAAACATAAACATTAAACCGTGCCACCCGCCTTGGATGACACACCAGACATTTACAAGGCCCTTTTTTTTCTTTTTTGTGTTTTTTTTTGTGTTTTTCTTTTTTATTTGGTTTTTTTTTGGGCACTAAAATCACATTTTTTCCTCCAGTGCCCCCTATAAAAGGGGAGGGGGACACTAAAAGCACCGGCAATTAAAACAAATTAAACTTTAAAACATAAAATCAAATTAAAATTTGGTTGCCGGGCGTGATGATGCACTCCAGTCCCTCCGGTGCCCACCTCTCGCGGAAGGCCGCGAGCGTACCGGTGGACACCGCGTGCTCCATCTCCAAGGACACCCTGGCGCGGATGTATGCGCGGAAGAGAGGCAGGCAGTCAGGTTGAACGACCCCCTCGACCGCCCGCTGCCTGGACCGGCTGATGGCACCCTTGGCCGTGCCCAGGAGCAGTCCTACGAGGAGGCCCTCAGACCTACCCGCTCCCCTCTGCACAGGGTGCCCAATGATCAGGAGTGGGACTGAAGTGCAGCCAGAATTTCAGGAGCAGCCCCTTTAAATAATAAAACAGGGGCTGCAACCTCGTGCATTCCATAAAAACAATGAACACGGACTCTTCCAGACCGCAGAAATTGCAGGCGGCCTGGGAGTCCGTGAACCGGCTTGAAAATTTGTTGCACGGCACTGCTCCGTGCACCACCCTCCAGGCCAAGTCCCCGATGAATAATGGGAGGACTCCCGCATAGAGTGCCCTCCATCGGGGACCCCCGCCTCCTCCGGACGGCAAGATGGTACGCCATGGCGTGTCCGGACGGCCGGCGAGGATGGCAAAGTTGAGAGTGTGCAGGAGCAGCCTGTACAGGAAACCCCTCCGCGCGGAACTGAAAGGCACGGAGGGGATTTCCTCGAGGCGGCTCAAGTTGTGAGGCGCCGGCTCCCGAGGGAGGTTCCGGGGTTTGGCGCCTATGAGGAATTCCGTCAGTTCGGACGGGATCTCCCCACGTGCTTGAGTCTCCTCGATGCACCTAACGGAGTCGGGGCCCAGAGCTGTTTTTAGCGACTCGATGGCTTCGGCCGCGCGGCAGACGTTGGCTGAATTTAGGCGCCGCGCCAGCGTGCCTGGCGCCATCCAGCCCGCTCCTCCGCCATCGAGCAGGTCCCTGACCCTGGTCACCTCACCAGCCACAGCCCTCTCTTCCGACCGCCACATAAAACCTCGGTCGTGGAGGGACGGATTCCCGAGCAGCGGCTCCTGCAGGACAGCCGCCACTCCAGCCGGCGGAGAGCTGCGCTTGGTCGAGACTTTGTTCCAGACCCTGATGAGTTCCTTGTAAAAGACAGGCAGCTCCTGGAGGGCGGTCCTGACACCCCCCAAGTTCACAAACAGGAGCTGCGTGTCGTAATTGAGGTCGCGCTGCTGGCGGAAGAAATACCTCGCCAGAGCACACCACCTAGGAGGGGGCTCGACGTAAAGGTATCTCTGCAGGGTCTGAAGACGGAAAGTCGCGAGCTGGGCGCTGACGCACACCAACGACTGACCGCCCTCCTCAAGCGGGAGACTCAAGACCGCGGCACAGACCCAGTGCTTCCTGTTGTTCCAGAAGAAGTCCACCAGCTTCTTCTGTATCTTGGCGATAAACGCAGGGGGAGGGGTCAAAGTGACCAGCCGGTACCACAACATTGCGGCCACCAGCTGGTTTATGACTAGCGCTCGACCCCTGTAGGACAGCACTCGGAGCAGTCCTGTCCAGCGCCCTAGGTGAGTGGCGACCTTGGCCTCCAGCTCCTGCCAGTTCGCCGGCCAGGCTTCCTCGTCGGGGCTAAGGTAGACTCCCAGATAGAGGAGATGGGTCGTGCTCCAGGCAAAAGGCCTGAGCTCCTCCGGCAGGGAGTCCACCCGCCACTGACCCACCAGGAGTCCGGAACATTTTTCCCAGTTGATTCTGGCAGAGGATGCGGCCGAGTAAATCTCCTGGCACTTACGCATCCTCCGCAGGTCAGCGGGATCCTCTACCGCGAGGAGCACGTCATCGGCGTAAGCCGAGAGGACGACCTCCACGCCCGGCCCTTGCAGAGCCAGTCCCGTCAACCTCGTCCGCAGGAGGCGCAGGAAAGGCTCCACGCAGATGGCATATAACTGGCCGGACATGGGGCATCCCTGGCGCACCCTTCTCCTAAAGCGAAGGGGCGCCGTCAAGGACCCGTTAACCTTAATCAGACACTCCGCGGCGGCGTACAAAAGTCGGATCCGGGCGGCGAAATGCGTCCCGAACCCGAAAGCGCGCAGAGTTCCGAGCAGATAGTCGTGATCCACCCTGTCGAACGCCTTCTCTTGGTCGAGGGATAGGAAGGTGACCGACAGACCAGCCTCCTGGGAATGATGGATGAGGTCCCGGACCAGATGGATGTTATCGTGGATTGTCCGGCCCGGGACCGTGTAGGACTGGTCGGGGTGGATCATGTGGTCCAGCACGGTGCCAAGGCGAGCAGACATCGCCCTGGCGAAGATTTTGTAGTCCGTGCTGAGGAGGGAGACCGGGCGCCAGTTCTTAAGGAGGCAGAGATCGCCCTTCTTAGGCAGCAGGACGATGACTGCCCTGCGCCAAGAGAGGGGCATCTCCCCGGTCGCCAGACTTTCCCCCAGGATCCACGCGTAGTCGCTCCCCAGGACGTCCCAGAACGCCCTGTGGAACTCCACGGTCAGCCCGTCCAGCCCCGGGGATTTTCCCCTCGAGAGCCGGTCGAGGGCACCGGTCAGCTCCGCCAGGCTTAGCGGAGCTTCCAAATTTTCACCGCCCTCCGGGCTGACTTTCAGCAGATCCTCCCACAAAACTCTACGCGCTTCCTCGCTGGACGGATCCGGAGAGAACAGAGCCCCGTAATATTCACGGGCCCTGTTGTTGACGCCCTCCGGATCCGAGACGAGAGAGCCGTCGTCGGCCAGCAGCGTCAAGAGCTGCTTACGGACACTCTGCCTTTTTTCCAGCGAGTAGAAAAAGGGGGAGCCGCGGTCCAGATCCCGCAGGAACCGGATCCGCGACCTCACGAACGCGCCTCGAGACCCGACGAGCTGCAGGTCCTTCAGCGCGGCCTTCTTCGCTTCGTACACCGTCCGTAGGGCCGGGTCCTCGATGACTTGACCGAGACGGGATTCCAGGTCGAGCACCTCTTTTTCTAGGCGCCCGACTCTGGCCGCCCGCCTCTTGGTCGACCCCCTCGCGTACTCTTGACAGAAGACGCGGACGTGAGCCTTGCCCACGTCCCACCATAGCCTCAAGGAGGGGAAGCCCCCCTGCTTCCTTCTCCAGTCGGACCAGAATCGACGGAACGAGTCCTGGAACCGCACGTCCTCCAGCAGCTGGTTGTTAAAGTGCCAGTACCCGGACCCCGTCCTCGCGCGGAGCGAAGCGAGCTCCGCCCACACCAGGTGGTGGTCCGAACACGGCACCAGCCGCATGGAGGCCGCCGGGACGCAGGAAACGTACGCCCGAGACACGTAAAGGCGGTCGACTCTGGACCATCCTACTCCAGGCCTCACCCAAGTAAAGGCGCTGGAGTCGGGGTGGAGATTTCGCCAGACGTCCACCAAGTCGAAGGACCCGACCAGGTCCCTCAACTTCTCCATCGCCGTCATGCTCTGCGGGGCACCGGAGCGGTCCCTCGCCTCGAGGGTGCAGTTAAAATCCCCCTCAAGGACAATGCAGTCGCCGACGTCGACGGAGCCAAAAAGAGCGGACACTTCTTCGAAGAAGCGTGTTTGCTGCGGGCCGGGCTGAGGGGCGTACACGTTCATGAGATGGAGCGGCACGTCCCCCAGGCGAACCGTTACGTGCAGCAAGCGGCCTGGCACGGGCTCCTCGACCCCCAAGATCTCCGGCTGAAAATGCGGGCCCAGCAAGATGGCCACCCCACTAGAAGTGGCGGTGAGGTGGCTCATGCGGACCTCTCCTTGCCATTCCAGGAACCACGTGGCTTCGTCTCCCGGAACGGTGTGGGTTTCTTGCAGGAAGCACACTGCATATTTCCCCTCCCACAGGAGCGAAAAATTGTCAAATCTACGACGTGCCCCTCTGCCGCCGTTGATGTTGAGGCTGGCTATGGTTATCTTCTTGGCAAAAGCATAGTGCAACCTCTACCTTAACCTATTGCGGGGGAGGGAGCGGAGTCTTTTGTTGACCTCCACTCCTTCAGCAGCCCAGCGAGGAACTTTTTGAGCCGGCACAGCTCAAGGCCTTGCGCCCTTGATAAGGGCCCGCCCGCGGCCATGGTTTTAGCGGCGACGCGGACGGAAGCGATGAGCAGCCCCGGCTCGGACCATCTTTCCCAGGCCCAGATGGACTCGGTTGCGGCGACCCTGGCTCTCGACCAAAAAGTCCCGGAGATCCTCTACGGGAATGAGGGGGGACTCAGCGGCGGGCACGAGGAGATCCACCGCCTCATTGGCGATGGACTCGAGATCTTCTCCCGCGTCCTCCACCGAGTCCCCGTCCTCCTCCGGGAGGTCGCCGCTAGCAGCCGGCCCGTCGACCGCACGAGGTACGGCAAACGGCCCGGCCGCTCCATCCGGCCCTGGCTCTGCCCCGATCCCACCCCCAGGATCGTCGGCAGAGGAGTCCCCACTGGGCTCTTTTAGAATTGGTGCTGGGTCGGGAAGCGACAGCGGAAGGGGTTCCTCCTCCGCCCCAGGAACCGGGGAACAAGGAGAGACCCGGCCATAGAAAATCCCCAGGCCCTCCAAGCGCTCCAGCTCCAAAGTAGGGGGCGAGGGTGGGTGTTCCTCCCCCTCCCCGCCGCCACCCCCCGGCCCAGCGTGTACAGATTCATTAAAAGTGTTAATACTTTGTATTTCTGCCGAGTCGAGCAAATCCCGGGGGAAGTTGGATATTGGCTGGGCGGGCTCAGGTTCGGCCTTTTCGGCCCCGCCCGCCTCAGTCCCCGGGACGCTCGACCCGGCGGCTACGCATTCTTCCGCTGGCCCCACGCCCCCCACGACAGGCAGATCTTTCACGCCATCCCCAGGAGGCGGCGGCTGGGCAGCCTCGACTGCCTCACCCTCCCCGGGGACAGATTCCTTGTGCCTACGGCGCAGTTTGGGGGCGCCGGTGGGGGACGCGGGACACGCGGCGGGCACCGACTCCTCCGCGGAGGGATGTTGTTCCCCCCCGCCTCATTGGAGCGGCGCCTCCTTTTTTTCCTGGGGGGTCACGGAGACAGGGAGACACCCGTGTCTGCCGAGGCCTCCCGCTCCACTCCCCCCTTTTTCTTATCTTGCCCGCGCCCGAACCCCTCTGCGGTATTAGTCAAGGGCTCGGGCACGGGCTCAGGGCACCCCGCGCTCGCCGGTGACGGGGTTGGGCCGAGCGCGGTGAACAGCTTGTCTGGCGCACTAAGGGGACCCGCCTCTAGGTGTTTCGCCTTCTTCTGTGCCTTCTTTCCGGCCGGACACTCTCCCTCCCCCCCGCCGGAGGCCGTGAAAACAAAGGCCCCCGATGATGCCCGCGCACCCACAGCTCCCGGCACGCGGACGCTACTAGGGGGAGGGGTGGCGGCGGCGCCAGCCTTGTCCGCCCTTGGTGGTTTGGCGGCTTTGGAGGCGGGGCAGTTCTTGCGAATGTGCCCCACCTCCCTGCAGGCATGGCACTGCACGCCGTCCGACGTCCAAAAGGCGCGGTAGGCAGTCCCCTCGTGCACCACATTAAAATTGCCCTCCGTCGTCTCTTCCCGCGCCAGCCGGAGAAAGAGCTGGCGGCGGAAGGAGAACACATGGCGCAGGCTGTTCTCCCTGAGGCCAAGCGGTATGGGGTTGATCCCCGACCTTACCTCCCCCAGTTGGTGTAGGTGAGGGAGGAGGAGCTCAGCGGGAACTAAGGGCGGGACGTTTGATAGAATGACCCTCTGCGCGGTAGCCTCGAGAGGGTCCACCCGCCCACCGTGAGCCCCTTTTCAATGGCCAGGGACACCGCCCGCTCCGACCCCAGGAAGAACACGGCCTTCCCAGACATTTTGGAGGCTGCGACAATGTCCGAGGGGCTGACTACCCCAGCCATCGCCCGCACGCACTCCTCAATGCTCATTGTGGGGTGAGTGTAGCTCTTGACCTCGTGTTTCGTAGTTATAAGTCTGAATGGTGGCAGGGCAGCAGGTGGCGCAGGAGGTGCCGTGGATGTGGATGCCGCCTGCGCACAAGTCCTAGCTGGCCCTGCCACCGGCGTAGATGGGGTCGCCATCACGGGGTCCCTTTAAGGGCTACACCCACCCCAAAGTCACAGGCCTTAATGGTCTTTAAATGGCCTCGTTTAATAGACTGAGCAGAGGAGCTCTTAACGAGGCACACCTCTCCCCTAGTTGACAATTGGGGAGGGGCCTTGCTCCCTCTGCTCAGTTGTCTTAATTGTTTTATATTTTTCCAATCAGTTTGGGAGGAAAAGGGCTCTCAGAGAGAGAGGGGAGAGACAGAGAGTAACAGAGAAAGAGAGAGGGGGGTGGGAAGGGGGGAAACTGCGAGGGCAGGTCTCCCCTCGCAGCTGTGGGTGGGTGCAATCCCCAGATGGCGAACAAAAATAGTCTTCGGGTGAGGGGAAAGATGTCTTCACCTGGTGCAGCTGGAGCCACACAGGCACACGCTCCCAACGCTGTTTAATTAGGGTGGATTAATTGTTTCTTCAGCCTGGTAGCTCCAGCTATCCCAGGCTAGGCAATGGGGGAGGGGTGCTTCAAAGGTGTGTGGGGCCTAGTTGTAAGCAAGGCCCCCACGCACACACTCCCCGCGATGTTCCGGCCCCCGACTGGTCTTCTTTCCTCCCCCCACCGATACAGCAAAGTCTTTTAGGGACTGCACCAATACACCCACCTGTAGAATGGTAGAGTCTCCCTCCTTCCACACTGGATGTTGTTGTTGGTCTTTCCCCCTCTCTCCAACTCTTTGTAGAAATGGTGAAGTTGTTCAAGTTTTCTGCTTTTTCCTCCTCTCCCTCTGGGTGAAAGTTGGTGGTGAAGCCCCTTCCTTCCTTCCTTCTCTTCCTGGGCTGATTCACAGGCCCAGCCAGGAGCAAAAGCAGCAGCTCCTTCTCTCACTGCTCACAGCTCCAACTGTTTAGGCCACGCCTCCACTGCTCCACAATTGGCCCAGGTGCAGCAGCTAATCAGGAAGGCGAATGGAATGTTGGCCTTCATTGCGAGAGGGATGGAGTACAAAAGCAGGGAGGTCCTGCTGCAACTGTATAAGGTATTGGTGAGGACGCACCTGGAGTACTGCATGCAGTTTTGGTCACCTTACTTAAGGAAGGATATACTGGCTTTGGAGTGGGTACAGAGACGATTCACTAGGCTGATTCCGGAGATGAGAGGGTTACCTTATGATGATAGATTGAGTAGACTGGGTCTTTACTCGTTGGAGTTCAGAAGGATGAGGGGTGATCTTATAGAAACATTTAAAATAATGAAAGAGATAGACAAGATAGAGGCAGAGAGATTGTTTCCACTGGTCGGGGAGACTGGAAATAGGGGGCACAGCCTCAAAATACGGGGGGGCCAATTTAAAACCGAGTTGAAAAGGAATTTCTTCTCCCAGAGAGTTGTGAATCTGTGGAATTCTCTGCCCATGGAAGCAGTTGAGGCTAGCTCATTGAATGTATTCAAATCACAGATAGATAGATTTTTAACCAATAAGGGAATTAAGGGTTACGGGGAGCGGGCGGGTAAGTGGAGCTGAGTCCACGGCCAGATCAGCCATGATCTTGTTGAATGGCGGAGCAGGCTCGAGGGGCTAGATGACCTACTCCTGTTCCTACTTATTATGTTCTTATTATGTTCTATCACCCTCTGCGAAGTCTTTTAGTGTGCGAAAGATAGCCATAATCGCGAGAAAGTCCGTATTCTCGTCGCCAGTTGTTATGTCTGTAATGTACCTATGAATGACTCTACGGGGCAATGTGTTGTACTCAAACTTAGTGACCTTGGTCCTTTATTCGTAACTCCAGAGTGAGGCAGCCGCATGGTGGTTCCCCTTTTAGACAGTCTCTGCCACCAGGGCAGGAAACCCTGGTCTCCACCAGTTGCATCCTCTAGTGGTGCCAGCATAATATATACACAGTGTAAACCTTATTGATAGTACATCAGGTAAACAAGTCTCCATCTTATGCAACTCTACAGTGACTACACAGAGAGTATATCTATAGTCTGCATATATAACACGAGGTCCCTCTGTTCCTCTACAATTCTCAGTGTCCTACCATTTGTTGTATATTCCCTTGCCTTGTTTGCCCTCCCCAAATGCATTGCCTCACACTTCTCCGGATTGAATTCCATTTGCCACTTTTCTGTCCAACTGGCCAGTCCATTGATGTCTTCCTGCGGTCTACAGCTTTCTTCCTCACTTTCAATCACAGGGCCAATTTTTGGATCATCTGCAAACTTCTTAATCATGCCCCCTATATTTCAGTCTAAATCATTGATATCTACCACGAAAAGCAAGGACCTAATCCCTGCGGAACCCCGCTGGAAACAGCCTTCCAGTCACAAAAAACTTGTTGACCATTTCTTTTGATTAATCTGCGCCTTTCTAAATGATGATTAATACCGTCGCTCTGAATTTTTTCCAGTAATCTGCCTACCACCGAAGTTAGGCTGACTGGCCTGTAATTACTCAGTCTATCCCTTTCTCCGTTTTTAAACAATCATCATCATAGGCAGTCCCTTGAAAGTGAGTTCTCAGGTAACTGTATAGTCCAATACAGGAATTACAGTCTCTGCCACAGGTGGTGCAAACAGTGGTTGAAGGAAAGGGTGGCTGGGGAGTCTGGTTTGTCGCACGCTCCTTCTGCTGCCTGTACATGGTTTCTGCATGTTCTCGGCGATGAGACTCGAGGTGAATAATTGTGCAATGAGAACATAAGAACATAAGAAATAGGAGCAGGAGTAGGCCATTTGGCCCCTCGAGCCTGCTCCACCATTCAATGAGATCATGGCTGACCTGACCATGGACTCGGCTCCACTTCCCTGCCCGCTCCCCATAACCCTTTATTCCCTTATCGCTCACAAATCTGTCTATCTCCACTTTAAATATATTCAATAACCCAGCCTTCCCAACTCTCTGGGCAGAGAATTCCACAGATTTACAACCCTCTGAGAGAAGAAATTTCTCCTCATCTCAGTTTTAAATGGACAGCCCCTTATTCTATGTCCCCTAGTTTTAGTTTCCCCTATGTGTGGAAGTATCCTCTCTGCATCCACCTTATCGAGCCCCCTCTCAATAAGATCACCTCTCATTCTTCTGAACTTCAATGAGTAGAGGCCCAACCTACTCAATCTATCTTCATAAGTCAACCCCCTCATCTCCGGAATTAACCTAGTGAACCTTCTCTGAACAGCCTCCAAGGCTAGTATATTCTTCCTTAAATACAGAGACCAAAACTGTATGCAGTACTCCAGGTGTGGCCTCACCAATACCCTGTACAGTTGTAGCAGGACTTCTCTGCTTTTATACTCCATCCCTCTTGTTAGCCGGCCTGCAGTTTTCGGCACAATGCCTGTAGCTAGAGAGGACTGGAAAATGATGGTCAGAGCCTCTGCTATTTCCTCCTTTGCTCTCTTAACAGCATGGGATAAATTGCATCCAGGCATGGTGATTTATCTTCTTTCAAAGATGCTAAATCCCTTAATATTTCCTCTCTCACTATATTTATCCCATCCAATATTTCACACTCCTCCTCCTTAACTGCAATGTCTTCATCGTCCCTCTCTTTTGTGAAGACAGACACAAAGTATTCTTTAAGATCCATACCCACGTCTTCTGCCTCCACACACTAATAGGTCCTATTCTCTCTTTATTTATGCTCTTGCTCTTTATGTATTTATAAAACATCTTTGGGTTTTCCTTGATTTTACTTGCCAATATTTTTTCATGTCCTCTCTTTACTTTCCTAATTTCTTTTTTATTTTCACCCTTTCTATACTCCTCTCGGCTTTCTGCAGTATTGAACTCTCCATTTCTGACATCAACTTCCCTTTTTTGCCTTATCCTACCCTGTATGCTCCTTGACATCCAGGGGGCTCTAGATTCTCACCCTTTTTCTTTGTGGGAACATATTTGTACTGAACCCTCATTATCTCCTCCTCGAATGCCTTCCACTGTTCTGACACTGATTTACCTTCAAGTTTCCAGTCCACTTTTGCTAAATCATATTTCAGCTTAAAAAATTGGCCTTTCCCAATTGAGAACTTTATCACCTGGGTCTATCTTTGTTCTTTTCCATAGCTTTGCTAAATCTAACTGAATTACGATCACGACCACCAAAATGCTCTCCCAGTGATACCCTTTCCACCTGCCCAGCGTCATTCCCTAAATCCATGTCCAGAACTAATCCCTCTCTTGCTGGGCTTGCTGCGTACTGACTAAAAAAAGTTCTCTCGAATGCACTTTAAGAATTCTGTGTCCTCTTTTCCTTTAACACTGATTCTATCCCAGTTAATATTGGTGTAATTGAAATCCCCTACTATTGCTGCTCAATTGCTTTTGCACTTCTCAGAAATTTGTCTACCTACTTGCTCTTCCATCTCCCAGTGTCAGCTGTGGTTCAGTGGGTAGCACATTCGCCTCTGAGTCAAGAAGTTGTGGGTCAAGTCCCACTCCAGGGACATGAGCACATAAAATCCAGGCTGACACTCCAGTGCAGTGCTGAGGGAGGCGCTGTCTTTCAGATGAGCCGTTAAACTGAGGCCCTGTCTGCTCTCTCAGGTGGATGTAAAAGATACTAGGGCACTATTTTGAAGAAGAACAGGGGAATTATCCCCAGTGTCCTAGTCATATTTACCCCTTAATCAACATAACAAAATCAGATTATCTGGTCATTATCACATTGGGAGCTTGCAATGCGCAAATTGGCTGCCATGTTTCCCACATTACATCAGTGACTACACTCCAAAAAGCATTTAATTGGCTGTAAAGTGCTTTGAGATGTCTGGTGGTCATGAAAGCCGCGCTATATAAATGTAACTCTTTCTTTCTTTCTGACTGTTTGGGGTTCTCTTGTACATTCCCAGCAGTGTGATTGCCCCTTTTTTGTTCTTTTCAACCCATTCAATAATGCTTCCATTGTTATAATTGTTTCTTTAACCAATATTGCAACCATGCTCCTTTTTTATTCCATTTCTGTCTCGTCTGAAGACCCCGGGGCCGAAATTCAACTCTCCGATAAGTCCCGTTACCGTCATTTGCGACGGCCTTGCGGCGGAGTTGAGCAGCCGTCAATTTCTGGCCGAATGGCTGCCACAAGCTAAATTCACCCTGCCACTGCCGACCGGCCATGCGTGCATCATCAGCGCGCGCATCGCCGGGATCACCGCACCTCCCGCGAAATTTAGCGAGCACAATCTTATTGCCACCAAGGGGTGCCCTCAACAGCTTTTTCTGTCGGTGCACCTTGTATGCTCTCTCTTTGCCCTGGTGGTGTGGCGGACATTAAAGGCAAGGGCCCAATGCCGCGGCTGCTATTTCATTTTTTTGTCGGCCGACTTCTATGTCCGCCGGATTATTGTGCCCCCGGGTTCGGCCAGGCCGCCCACAGGCAGCCTGGCATCCCCTCTTGGGTGCCAGGCCGCTGGCCTGGCTGAAACCCTCCCTGGTGGTCCAGTGTCAGATCGCGACTGATGGCCGATTCTCTTCCCTTTAATGGAGGCAAGATACGTGGTGACGCAGACGCGCAGTGACATCACCACTGGTCTGCTGAGTGACAGCAGCGGAGAATCCGTCTGGCCTTCACTTCCGCCCCTCACCACCAATTACCGCCGCACTTCTGCCTCAGTTAATTCAGAGACTAGGGTCCTAACTCAAGGAAACATAGAAACATAGAAAATAGGTGCAGGAGTAGGCCATTCGGCCCTTCGAGTCTGCACCACCATTCATTAAGATCATGGCTGATCATTCCCTCAGTACCCCTTTCCTGCTTTCTCTCCATACCCCTTGATCCCTTTAGCCATAAGGGCCACATCTAACTCCCTGTTGAATATATCCAATGAACTGGCATCAACAACTCTCTGCTGTAGGGAATTCCACAGGTTAACAACTCTCTGAGTGAAGAAGTTTCTCCTCATCTCAGTCCTAAATGTCTTACCCCTTATCCTTAGACGGTGTCCCCTGGTTCTGGACTTCCCCAACATCGGAAACATTCTTCCTGCATCTAACCTGTCCAGTCCCGTCAGAATTTTATATGTTTCTATGAGAGCCCCTCTCATCCTTCTAAACTCCAGTGAATACAGGTCCAGTCGATCCAGTCTCTCCTCATATGTCAGTCCAGCCATCCCGGGAATCAGTCTGGTGAACCTTCGCTGCACTCCCTCAATAGCAAAAACGTCCTTCCTCAGATTAGGAGACCAAAACTGAACCCAGGGGTCACAGTCTAAGGATAAGGGGTAAGCCATTTAGGACCGAGATGAGGAGAAACTTCTTCAACCAGAGAGTGGTGAACCTGTGGAATTCTCTACCACAGAAAGTTGTTGAGGCCAATTCACTAAATATATTCAAAAAGGAGTTAGATGAAGTCCTTACTACTAGGGGGATCAAGGGGTATGGTGAGAAAACAGGAATGGGGTACTGAAGTTGCATGTTCCTGCACCTATTTTCTATGTTTCTATGTTTCTACAATATTCCAGGTGAGGCCTCACCAAGACCCTGTACAACTGCAGTAAGACCTCACTGCTCCTATACTCAAATCCCCTAGCTATGAAGGCCAACATACCATTTGCCTTCTTCACTGCCTACTGTACCTGCATGCCAACTTTCAATGACTGATGTATCATGACACCCAGGTCTCGTTGCACCTCCCCTTTTCCTAATCTGCCGCCATTTAGGTAATATTCTGCCTTTGTGGTTTTGCCCCCAAAGTGGATAACCTCACATTTATCCACATTATACTGCATCTGCCATGCATTTGCCCACTCACCTAACCTGTCAAGTTATCCTGCAGTCTCTTAGCGTCTGCCTCACAGCTCACACCGCCACCCAGTTTAGTATCATCTGCAAACTTGAAGATATTACACTCAATTCCTTCATCTAAATCATTAATGTATATTGTAAATAGCTGGGGTCCCAGCACTAAGCCCTGCGGCACCCCACTAGTCACTGCCTGCCATTCTGAAAAGGACCCGTTTATCCCGACTCTCTAGTTCCCACATGGCATAGGATGTGCATTCAATGGGACTGTGGTGCCCTGCCATACTTCCATTTATTGGACTACGAACCAGAAATAAACTAAGATTTGTCCCTGATCTGGACAAAAACAAAATCACCAGTTACTCACCAATCAACTCTTTCCTTTTGCTGACTTCACTTTAGATGTTTTTTACCTCTCTCTCTGGCACTCTCGGGCCGCTCTCTATCTCTTGCTCTCTCTCTCTCTCACCATTTTATACTCCTGGTCACACCTTTGTTTTTCTCTCTCTCTCTCCCTGACTCTCTAGGGCCGCTATCTCTCTCGCTCTCGCTCTCTCTCCCCCTGATGCTCTCGGACTACTCACTCTCTCACCATTTTATACTCCTGGTCGCGCCTCTGTCTGTCCCTCTCTCTCTCTCTCTCTCTCTCTCTCTCTCCCTAACTCTCTCGGACCACTATCTCCTCTCTCTTTCTCACTCACTCCCCCTGATGCTATCAGGCTGCTCTCTGTCGCCGTTTTATATGCCTGCACGAGCCTCTTTCTTTTTCTCTCTCTGTCTCTCCCTCTCTCTCTGCCTCCCTGACTCTCTCGTGATGCTCTCTCTCTCTCTCTCTCCCTGGTGATCTCGGGCCACTTGCTATCTCTCGCCACTTTATACTCTCGGGCCTCGCTCTCTCTCTCTCTTCCCCACTGCCACTTTATACAATCCTTTACTGTTGACTCTTCATGCTTCACCTTTCCAAGTTTAAGCTGGCATTCTTTGCTCCATCTCGTCCCCTCAGTTCAAGCTTGCGTTCTCTTTCTCCCTCTGTTTCCTGCCTCCCCCACACAGTGCTGCTCGGATCTCCCATTTCATCCCCCAAACAACAGCTGTCAGCTTCTTCACACCCAATCAAAAGTGCCAATCCTAGTTACTCTGCTCTCCCCTCCCAAACTCGTGGATCTGATTTCTCCCCTCTTCCCTTTCATGCTCTCCATTCACTCACTTATGAGGCAGACAGAAAGCAGGAAACTATCGACCAGTTAGCCCAATATCTGTCATTGGGAAAATATAGGCGTCCATTATTAAGGAAGCAGTAGCAGGACATTTGGAAAAGAATAATTAAATCAAGCAGAGTCAGCGTGGTTTTATGAAAGGGAAATCATGTTTAACAAATTTGCTGGAGTTCTTGAGGATCTAGCGAGCAGGGTGGATAAGGGGGAGCCAGTGGATGTGGTGTATTTGGATTTCCAGAAAGCATTCGATAAGGTGCCACATAAAAGGTTACTGCACAAGATAAAAGTTCACGGGGTTAGGGGTAATATATTAGCATGGATAGAGGATTGGCTAACTAATAGAAAACAGAGAGTCGGGATAATTGGGTAGTTTTCCAGTTGGCAAACAGTAACTAGTGGGGTGCCACAGGGATCGGTGCTGGGTCTTCAACTATTTACAATCTATATTAATGACTTGGATGAAGGGGCCGAGTGTAATGTAGCCAAGTTTGCTGATGATACAAAGATGGGTGGGAAAGCAAATTGTGAGGAGGCCACAAAAAATCTGCAAAGGGATATAGACAGGCTAAACAAGTGGGCAAAAATTTGGCAGATGGAGTATCATGTGGGAAAATGTGAAGCTATCCACTTTGGCAGAAAAAATAGAAAAGCAAATTATAATTTAAATGGAGAACATTTGCAAAGAGCTGCAGTACAGAGGGACCTGGGGGTCCTTGTGCATGAAACACAAAAAGTTAATATGCAGGTACAGCCAGTAATCAGGAAGGCAAATGGAATGTTGGCCTTTATTGCAAGGGGGATAGAGTATAAAAGCAGAGAAGTCCTGCTACAATGTACAGGGCATTGATGAGGCCACACCTAGAGTACTGCATACAGATTTGGTCTCCTTATTTAAAGAAGGATATACTTGCATTAGAGGCAATTCAGAGAAGGTTCACTGGGTTGATTCTGGAGATGAGAGGGTTGACTTATGAAGATAGGTTGAGTAGTTTGGGCCTATACTCATTGGAGTTCAGAAGAATGAGAGTTGATCTTATCGAAACATATACGATAATGAGGGCTCGACAAGGTGGATGCAGAGAGGATATTTCCACTCATGGGGGAAACTAAAACTATGGGACATAGTCTCAGAATAAGGGGCCGCCCATTTAAAACTGAGATGAGGAGGAATTTCTTCTCTCAGAGGGTTGTAAATCTGTGGAATTCTCTGCCTCAGAGAGCCGTGGAGGCTGGGTCATTGAATATATTTAAGGCAGAGATAGACAGATTTTTGAGCGATAAGGGAATAAAGCATTATGGGGAGCAGGCAGGGAAGTGGAGCTGAGTCCATGATCAGATCAGCCATGATCTTATTACATGGTGGAACAGGCTTGAGGGGCCAAATGGCCTACTCCTGCTCCTATTTCTTATGTTATGTTCTTATATACCTCCTTCCCCGCCCTCCACATCCTCTTCCCATAATTTCTCAAGTGGTGCATAAACACTGGTGAGGACTGGTTGTGCCGAATGGCCTGTTTCTGTGCTGTATATCCTATGTAATTTTCCTTTCTCCCTTTGCCTTCTGCCCTTTCCTTTCTTACTTAATCTCTTCTCTTCTTCCTATTCACTACTTCCCTTCTCCATCGCTGCTCACTTTCTCCCTACCCATTCTCCCTTTTGTGCCTCTCTCCCTTTTTCTCACTTCTTTACTACTCGTCCTCCTCTGAATCCAACACCAGTCCTACCTGAATCATTTTGCGACTTGAAGTGATTCTGGGTAATAATGCAATTCCTAACTACAGTATGCAAGAACTGAACTCACTTCAAATAGCAGCAGCAGCACTCAGGTAAGTTGGGAGAGAAGAGGGGCCAATTCGTGCTGATAAATTCATCTGCAAAAGACAAACAATTGAGCTTGTGAAATAGTCACCTCCAATGTGGACAGTTATCTTATATGGACACACTGTAGACATTTGTTTAAAACCCTGCTTAAATATATTGGAGCTGAACTCGCAAAGTTAAGCACTAAACTATCTGCACTATGCAAACCTCAAACAATGCCTTTTACTACATTTTGTATTTTAAATAACTTTTTCTCCCAATTTCATGAGCTCATGTCAAACCTTTGTAACTCATAAAATAATAAATTTATAGCCTTGGTGTGTTTCTGAAGGTACTCTTTCATTTTGTCTGAAACGCATTCCTTTTACTGCAATAATCCATTCCAGTGTTTACCAAGAACCAGTTCGCTTTCAGCAAGAGTGGCCTCTGAAGGTTGGTTTCTGATGTCGCACTAAGCATGATAAGAATGCCATTGACGTCAGTAGAGTCATCATTAGTGAGAATGGCAATGAAGCTCTTGAAACCACACCAAGCAATTGCAGTTCTATTGGCAATGAGAAGCTGCTGGGGGGCGGTGGGGGGAGCTGGAGGAGGCCCCAGCTGAATTCTGATTTCCCTGTGTGTATCCTGTTAAGTCTGCCACACAATTTTCATAGAGGAACTGAAATCTGGCTCGTTGAAGTGCAAAAGCTTTCAACAGAAACGCATTTAATTCACTAGTGTGCTAGTTGTAGGCATATAGCCAATTATAATTGCTAAATTGAACAAGATAAACCCTGAACAAGGGAAAAATGTGAATGACCTATCTGTGACTGTGGCTACAGAGGAGTAAAAGCAGGAAAGATTTGCTTTGTCTCGTTGTCTACAGTATATTAATGTAATACTCTGTAAAGACATAACAAAGAAAAACGGGATTATACAAAAGGAGTGTCTGTTTAACCTTATAAGCAATGCCAGCAATACTTAAGTGTTTTTAAATCAAAACTTTAATTCTATAATGTAGCATTTTCTAACACCTGGGCATTTTCTGCTATATTAAGATATACAGAACTCAGATCGTTATAGATTCAAATACATGTGTTTGGTAAACAAATGGAAGAAACATGCACATACCTCTGAGCACTGATCATTTCATAGCAAGTACACATCTGGGGCGATATTTCAGATGATTGATCAGTCATTGTACTTGCCACAGAGATGGAGCTTTTATTAAATGTTTCATTAAAAATGAAAGATTTAAATAGAATTATGAATGAATTAATAGAATATAACTCTTATATGAGAAATCATTTGACTGCTGTACAACTGCAATAGAAATGACACTGTTAAAATTGAAAATATTTTATACTACATTAAACATTTGTTAAAAAAATAACTTGCACAGAATCATTTTGCATAGGGCATTTTTCAGTATTATTGTTGGCCTTGACCACATGTCACTTTTTCCCCTGAGTAGTAATTTGTGTCATTAAAAATTGGGAATTTCCCTTCTATTTTGTCACATTCAAGATATGAGAATAAGAGAAGGCTTCAACAACCTCCATGATGAAATGTGAGAGAGGATTGGTGCAAGAAAAAGCAACAGGCTGGAGGGTAGATAGTGTAGATGTAAAGTTGATGCTGTAGCATCAGTTTTGCCAGGCCATTGCGTTTATTTTGTTTAATTCATTGATCGTTGAATATAATTATATAAAATATAATGAAAAAGGTTCTGATAGTGATTTTTAAGAAAAAGATGTTAATGAATGAAATTACAAAAACCTTACTTGTTTTTTCTGTCCTAAGCTTGGTGGTTCGTTCCTGAGTTCAGGATATCAGCAACTTACAAGAAACAAGGACAATCTCATATGGTTTAAAACTAAAAATAAAATGAATGGTATTTCTATTAAAATACAAATGAGATAAAGGGTGAGATTTGTTAGGTGCTGGTGGTCCCCATGAGGAGTTCATGAATATTGGAAAGGCCCAGCTAAATTAGAAACCAACTGACATTTACAAAATGCAGAGAAGTGTGTAGTGATGCATTTTGGGATAAAGAATGAGGAGAGGCAATATAAACTAAATAGTACAATTTTAAATGGGATGCAGGAACAGAGAGAGCTGGGGGTTTGCATATGCAAATATTTGACGGTGGCAGGACAAGTTGATAAAGCTGTTAAAAAAGCATTTGCAATCCTTGGCATTATAAATGGAGGCATAAAGTGTAGTGTCTCTGCACCTTGTTACAAACTCACACGAGGCATGTATATATCAGACACGGTCACTCTGTGACCTTCACTTTATTCCCAGGACCAAGGAGTGTGGACCCTGGGTGGGACCTCCCCTTTTATACCTGGAAACCCAGATGAGGAGTGTTTCCTGCAAGCTCACCCCCTGTGGTCAGGGTGTGCATTTCAAGGGTACAGGTACAGTGTGCATGAGTTACAGTTACATAACTATTGTCATTGCAAGATGATGAAATACATGACATCACCTCCCCCCTTAAGTCTTTTAGTTTCAGAGGTTAAGTCTATCGGGTGGTCAACGCTCTCTCGTGGAGCGCCGCAGTTGTGGCTCTGGTGGCTGAGCCTCAGCACGCGTCTTTGTCACTTGAGGTGATTCCGGCCTGTCCGGGCTGGCCGCCGGGACTGTGCATGCTGAGTGAGGATTGTCTTTGTTGCTCGTGCGCTGGCAGTGGTGTGGGTGCAATCTCATCATGCTTTTCTTCCGGTTCCTCCGTGTCTGCACTGAACCTTGTCTTTACTTGGTCCAAGTGTTTGCGGCATATCTGCCCATTGTTTAGTCTGATCACCATGACCCTAATCCCTTCTTTGCCAATTACGGTGCCCTCAAGCCATTTGGGTCCCAAAGCATGGTTAAGAACAAATACTGGGTCATCTATTTCTATACACCTCCCCCTTGAGCCTCGATCATGGAGCTCGGTTTGGGACAGGAACTTGCCCTCAACAATGTCTGCCAGGTCTGGGTGAATGAGGGAGAGCCGCGTCTTGAGCGTGCGTTTCATGAGGAGTTCCACTGGCGGGCTCCCGTGAGCGAGTGCGGCCGGGACCTGTAGGCCAGCAGGAGGCGCGAAAGACGGTACTGAAGGGAGGTTCCTTGGATGTGTAGCGTGCCCTGCTTTATGACTTGGGCCGCCCGTTTCGCCTGGCCATTGGAAGCCGGCTTGAATGGCGCTGTCCGGACGTGCTTGATCCCATTGCCCGATATAAACTCCTGGAATTCATGGCTGGTAAAACACGGGCCATTGTCGCTGACCAGGATGTCCGGCAAGCCGTGGGTCGCAAAAACCGTACGCAGACTCTCCACAGTGATGGATGTCATGCACGAGTTCAATATGATGCACTCGATCCACTTCGAGTAAGCATCGACAACGATCAGGAATATTTTCTCCATGAACGGGCCTGCATAGTCCACGTGAATGCGTGCCCATGGCCTGGTGGGCCAGGGCCACGGGCTGAGTGGAGCCTCCCTGGGGGCATTGCCCAGCTCAGCATACGTCGTTCTAGGTCTGAGTCAATCCCCAGCCACCATACATGTGACTGGGCAATGGCCTTCATTAACACGATGCCAGGGTGCTCGCTGTGGTGTTCCCTGATGAACGCTTCCCTTCCTTTCTGGGGCATGACTACCCGGCTGCCCCATAGCAGGCAGTCGGCTTGGATGGAGAGTTCATCCATCTGTCTCTGAAATGGCCTGACTTCCTCGGGGCATGCCCTGTGTGCGGGCGCCCAATTCCCAGTCAGGACACATTTCCTTATCATGGATAGGAGGGGGTCCCTGTTGGTCCAGTGTTTGATCTGTCGGGCTGTGATGGGGGAGCCATACTGCTCAATTGCGTCAGCGCAATTTTCGGTGCCTGGCTGGTGCCGTATGGTGTCGTCTCCTTCTCGACCATGCCGCATCCACGCTCTGCCTAGAAGAACGACCTGGAGTCGGCCGTCATCGTTACCCTGCTGCAACACACATCCAACCCCGTAGGATGACGCATCGCATGTTAAAACCAGTTTTTTACAGGGGTCATACAAAGTCAACAGTTTGTTGGAACACCGCAGGTTCATCGCCTTATTGAAAGCCCGTTCTTGACAATCCCCCCAAAACCATTCACACACTTTACGGAGGAGCATGTGTAACGGCTCCAACAATGTGCTTAAGTTCGGCAGAAAGTTCCCAAAATAGTTCAAAAGTCCCAGGAATGATCGCAACTCTAACGTGTTGCCGGGCCTGGGCACCTGGCGAATCACCTCAGTTTTTGATTCAGTGGACCGGATCCCGTCTGCGGCAACTCTCCTGCCCAGGAACTCGACCTCTGGGGCCAAAAATACACACTTGGCCTTTTTCACCCGCAAGCCTACCCGATCCAATCGGCGTAGCACCTCCTCCAGATTGCGGAGGTGTTCCTCGGTGTCGCGACCCGTTATAAGGATGTCGTCTTGGAATATGACCGTTCCAGGGATGGACTTGAGCAAGCTTTCCATGTTTCGCTGAAAGATAGCTGCTGCCGAACGAATGCCAAACGGGCACCTGTTGTAGACAAATAATCCTTTGTGCGTCGTGATGGTGGTCAGAAACTTGGAATCTTCCGCCAGTTCCTGAGTCATGTAAGCCAAAGTGAGGTCCAGCTTCGTGAACAGCTTTCCACGTGCCAGCGTGGCAAAGAAGTTCCACGCTCTCGGAAGCGGGTATTGGTCTTGCAGCGATACTCGGTTGATGGTGGCTTTGTAGTCACCACAAATCCTAACCGAGCCATCTGCTTTGAGGACGGGAACGATGGGACTTGCCCAGTCGCTGAATTCAACGGGCGAAATTATGCCCTCTCTGAGCAGCCTGTCCAGTTCACTTTCAATTTTCTCACGCATCACGTACGACACCACTGGCTTTGTGGTGCACTGGTCTGGCGTCCGGAGTGATGCGTATCACTACTTTAGTGCCCTTGAACGTTCCGACACCGGGTTGAAAGAGTGATTCGAATTTTTGCAATACCTGCGAGCATGAACTTCGCTCCACGGATGAAATGGCGTGCACATCCCCCCATTTCCAATTCATCTCAGCTAGCCAACTCCTCCCCAAAAGCGCAGGGCCATTTCTTGGAACAATCCAGAGTGGCAGCTGGTTCTGTAATCCATTATGCGTTACCAACAAGTTTTTACAGTTACATAACTATTGTCATTGCAAGATGGTGAAATACATGACATAAAGTACGAAAGCAAGGAAGTTACGCTAAATCTTTATAAATCACTGGTTAGGCCCCAGCTATAGTATTATGCCAAATTATGGACTTTACACCTTAGGAAGGATGTCAAGGCCTTCTAGAGGGTGCAAAGGAGATTTACTAGAATGGTACCATGGATTTCAGTTGCATGGAAGGAGTAGAGAAACTGGGGTTGTTCTCCTTGAAGCAGAGGAAGTTAAGGGGAGATTTAATAGAGGTGTTCAAAATTATGAGGGGTTTTGATGAGGAGACCAGAAGTGAGATGACAAGAATTATTTTTACGCAGCCTGTTGATATGATCTGGAATGCACTGCCTTTCAAAAGAAAATTGGATATATATTTGTAAAGGGCTATAGGGAAAGAGCAGGGAAGTGGGTCTAATTGAATTGCTTTAAAATATTGTGTACATTTCTGGTCACCACATTACAGGAAAAATGTGATTGCACTGGAGAGAGTACAGTGGAGATTTACAAAGATGTTGCCTGCACTGGAGAATTTTAGCTATGAGAAAGATTGGATAGGCTGTGGTTGTTTTCTTTGGAAGAGAGGAGACAGAGGGGAAACTTAATTGAGGTGTATAAAATTATGAGGGCCTCGATAGAGGGGATAGGCAGGACCTATTTCACTTCGCAGAGGGGTCAATAACCAGGGGGCATGGATTTAAAGTAGAAGGGAGTTGAGGAGAACCTTTTTCACGCAGAGGGTGATGGGGGTTTGAAACTCACTGTCTGAAAGGCTGGTAGAGGCAGAAACCCTCACCATCATTTAAAAAGTACTTGGATATGCAGTTGAAGTGCCATAACTTACGAGGCTACGGACCAAGAGCTGGAAAGTGGGATTAGGCTGGATAGTTCTTTTTTGGCCAGCAGAGACACGATGAGTCGAATGGCCTCCTTCTGGGCCGTAGATGTCCATGATTCTAAAAGCTGGAATAGGCATGATGGCGTGAATGCCCTCCATCTGTGCTGTAAGATGCTTTTTTAAATGACACAGGAATCTGTCGACTCATTACTATTACATAAGACCATGTAAACTAATGGAATTGATCATCAGGTGTACATGTAAAATAACCCCGTAGGCATAAGCGGGATTGCTTCAGAAGTTGCTGCTCCTTCCTGGCGAACTTCCTTGACTTTCTTGATAAACTTACATCCCAAGCAAACTGTGATAAGCCTTATGGCGTGGTGTACCTCGACATCCAAAAATCCTTTTGACAACATTTTGCACAAAAGGCTGAAAATTAAACTCAAAGTAGGGGAATATAAAATAAAAGCTGGGAATGGAAAATAAATTGTTAGAAGAGCAGGAAGCAGCAAATTGGAGGGGCGATTTCTGGGTGGTGGAGGGAAATATTGAATGTAGTGTCCGGGATTTTGTGATGACACCCCTATTCTTTTGCAGGTCAGTTTTGCAAATGATATCAATATCAGCGGGCGGAGGTGGGAGGCGGATGCAGGGATTGTAAAATCTCAAGAGGGGGCCAAGCACCTAGAAAATAAGTTGGATGTTATGATTGTGCAAATCAATGGCTAATGAAATCCATAGAAACATAGAAAATATGTGCAGGAGTAGGCCATTCGGCCCTTCAAGACTGCACCACCATTCAATGAGTTCATGGCTGATCATTCCTTCAGTACCCCTTCCCCGCCTTCTCTCCATATCCCTTGATCCCCTTAACTGTAAGGGCCATATCTAACTCCCTCTTGAATAGATCCAACGAACTGACATCAACAACACTCTGCGGTAGGGAATTCCAGAGGTGAACAACTCTCTGAGTGAAGAAGTTTCTCCTCATCTCAGTCCTAAATGGCCTACCCCTTATCCTAAGACTATGTCCCCTGGTTCTGGACTTCCCAACATCGGGAACATTCTTCCCGCATCTAACTTGTCCAGTCCCGTCAGAATCTTATATGTTTCTATGAGATCCCCTCTCATCCTTCTAAACTCCAGTGAATAAAGGCCCAGTTGATCCAGTCTCTCCTCATATGACAGCCCAGCCATCCCTGGAATCAGTCTGGTGAACCTTCGCTGCACTCCCTCAATAGCCAGAACGTCCTTCCTCAGATTAGGAGAACAAAACTGAATACAATATTCCAGGTGAGGCCTCACTAAAGCCCTGTACAACTGCATTAAGACCTCCCTGCTCCTATACTCAAATCTCCTAGCTATGAAGGCCAACATACCATTTGCCTTCTTTACCGCCTGCTGTACCTGCATGCCTACTTTCAGTGACTGATGAACCATGACCCCCCAGGTTTCGTTGCACCTCCCCTTTTCCTAATCTGCCGCCATTCAGATAATATTCTGCCTTCATGTTTTTGCCACCAAAATGGATAACCTCACATTTATCCACATTATACTGCATCTGCCATGCATTTGCCCACTCACCTAACCTGTCCAAGTCACCCTGCAGCCTCTTAGCGTCCTCATCACAGCTCACACCGCCACCCAGTTTAGTGTCATCTGCAAACTTGGAGATATTACACTCGATTCCTTCATCTAAATCGTTAATGTATATTGTAAAGAGCTGGGGTCCCAGCGCTGAGCCCTGTGGCACTCCACTAGTCACTGCCTGCCATTCTGAAAAGTACCCGTTTATCCCGACTCTCTGCTTCCTGTCTGCCAACCAGTTCTCTATCCACGCCAGTACATTACCCCCAATACCACGTGCTTTGATTTTGCACACCAATCTCTTGTGTGGGACCTTGTCAAAAGCCTTTTGAAAGTCCAAATACAACACATCCAATGGTTCTCCCTTGTCCACTTTGCTAGTTACATCCTCAAAAAATTCCAGAAGATTCGTCAAGCATGATTTCCCTTTCATAAATCCATGCTGACTTGGTCCGATCCTGTCACTGCTTTCCAAATGCGCTGCTATTTCATCCTTAATGACTGATTCCAACATTTTCCCCAATACTGGTGTCAGGCTAACCGGTCTACAATTCCCCGTTTTCTCTCTCCCTCCTTTTTTAAAAAGTGGTGTTACATTAGCTACCCTCCAGTCCACAGGAACTGATCCAGAATCGATAGACTGTTGGAAAATGATCACCAATGCATCCACTATTTCTTGGGTCACTTCCTTAATATTCTGAGATGCAGACTATCAGGTCCCGGGGATTTATCGGCCTTCAATGCCATCAATTTCCCTAACAAAATTTCCTGCCTAATAAGGATATCCTTCAGTTCCTCCTTCTCACTAGACCCACTGTCCCCATTACATTTGGAAGGTTATTTCTATCTTCCTTTGTGAAGACAGAACCAAAGTATTGGTTCAATTGGTCTGCCATTTCTTTGTTCCCCATTATAAATTCACCTGAATCCGACTGCAAGGGACCTACGTTTGTCTTTACTAATCTTTTTCTCTTCACATATTTATAGAAGCTTTTGCAGTCAGTTTTTATGTTCCCTGCAAGCTTCCTCTCGTACTCTATTTTCCCCTCCTAATTAAACCCTTAGTCCTCCTCTGTTGAATTATAAATTTCTCCCAATCCTCAGGTTTGTTGCTTTTTCTAGCCAATTTATATGCCTCTTCCTTGGATTTAACACGATCCTTAATTTCTCTTGTTAGCCATGGTTGAGCCACCTTCCCAGTTTTATTTTTACTCCAGACAGGGATGTACAATTGCTGAAGTTCATCCATGTGATCTTTAAATGTTTGCCATTGCCGATCCACCATCAACCCTTTAAGTATCCATTGCCAGTCTATTCGAGCCAGTTTATGCCTCATACCAACGAAGTTACCTTTCCTTAAGTTCAGGACCATAGTGTCCGAATTAACTTGACCAATATGTCGAGGAACCAACTAGGGGGGAGGCCATCTTAGACTGGGTGTTGTGTAATGAGAGAGGATTAATTAGCAATCTCGTTGTGCGAGGCCCCTTGGGGAAGAGTGACCATAATATGGTGGAATTCTGCATTAGGATGGAGAATGAAACAGTTAATTCAGAGATCATGGTCCAGAACTTAAAGAAGGGTAACTTTGAAGGTATGAGGCGTGAATTGGCTAGGATAGATTGGCGAATGATACTTAAGGGGTTGACTGTGGATGGGCAATGGCAGACATTTAGAGACCGCATGGATGAACTACAGCAATTGTACATTCCTGTCTGGCGTAAAAATAAAAAAGGGAAGGTGGCTCAACCGTGGCTATCAAGGGAAATCAGGGATAGTATTAAAGCCAAGGAAGTGGCATACAAATTGGCTAGAAATAGCAGCAAACCCGGGGACTGGGAGAAATTTAGAACTCAGCAGAGGAGGACAAAGGGTTTGATTAGGGCAGGGAAAATGGAGTACGAGAAGAAGCTTGCAGGGAACATTAAGACGGATTGCAAAAGTTTCTATAGAAATGTAAAGAGAAAAAGGTTAGTAAAGACAAACGTAGGTCCCCTGCAGTCAGAATCAGGGGAAGTCATAACGGGGAACAAAGAAATGGCAGGCCAATTGAACAAGTACTTTGGTTCGGTATTCACTAAGGAGGACACAAACAAACTTCCGGATATAAATGGGGTCAGAAGGTCTAGTAAGGAGGAGGAACTGAGGGAAATCCTTATTAGTCAGGAAATTGTGTTGGGGAAATTGATGGGATTGAAGGCCGATAAATCCCCAGGGCCTGATGGACTGCATCCCAGAGTACTTAAGGAGGTGGCCTTGGAAATAGCGGATGCATTGACAGTCATTTTCCAACATTCCATTAACTCTGGATCAGTTCCTATCGAGTGGAGGGTAGCCAATGTAACCCCACTTTTTTAAAAAGGAGGGAGAGAGAAAACAGGGAATTATAGACAGGTCAGCCTGACCTCAGTAGTGGGTAAAATGATGGAATCAATTATTAAGGATGTCATAGCAGCGCATTTGGAAAGAGGTGACATGATAGGTTCAAGTCAGCATGGATTTGTGAAAGGGAAATCATGCTTGACAAATCTTCTGGAATTTTTTGAGGATGTTTCCAGTAGAGTGGACAAGGGAGAACCAGTTGATGTGGTACATTTGGACTTTCAGAAGGCTTTCGACAAGGTCCCATACAAGAGATTAATGTGCAAAGTTAAAGCACATGGGATTGGGGGTAGTGTGCTGACATAGATTGAGAACTGGTTGTCAGACAGGAAGCAAAGAGTAGGAGTAAATGGGTACTTTTCAGAATGGCAGGCAGTGACTAGTGGGGTACCGCAAGGTTCTGTGCTGGGGCCCCAGCTGTTTACATTGTACATTAATGATTTAGATGAGGGGATTAAATGTAGTATCTCCAAATTTGCGGATGACACTAAGTTGGGTGGCAGTGTGAGCTGCAAGGAGGATGCTATGAGGCTGCAGAGTGACTTGGACAGGTTAGGTGAGTGGGCAAATGCATGGCAGATGAAGTATAATGTGGATAAATGTGAGGTTATCCACTTTGGTGGTAAAAACAGAGAGACAGACTATTATCTGAATGGTGACAGATTAGGAAAAGGGGAGGTGCATCAAGTCCTGGGTGTCATAGTACATCAGTCACTGAAGGTTGGCATGCAGGTACAGCAGGCAGTTAAGAAAGCAAATGGCATGTTGGCCTTCATAGCGAGGGGATTTGAGTACAGGGGCAGGGAGGTGTTACTACAGTTGTACAGGGCCTTGGTGAGGCCACACCTGGAGTATTGTGTACAGTTTTGGTCTCCTAACCTGAGGAAGGATATTCTTGCTATTGAGGGAGTGCAGCGAAGGTTCACCAGACTGATTCCCGGGATGGCGGGACTGACCTATCAAGAAAGACTGGATTAACTGGGCTTGTATTCACTGGAGTTCAGAAGAATGAGAGGGGACCTCATAGAAACGTTTAAAATTCTGATGGGTTCAGACACGTTAGATGCAGGAAGAATGTTCCCAATGTCGGGGAAGTCCAGAACCAGGAGTCACAGTCTAAGGATAAGGGGTAAGCCATTTAGGACCAAGATGAGGAGAAACTTCTTCACCCAGAGAGTGGTGAACCTGTGGAATTCTCTACCACAGAAAGTTGTTGAGGCCAATTCACTAAATATATTCAAAAAGGAGTTAGATGAAGACCTTACTACTCGGGGGATCAAGGGGTATAGCGAGAAAGCAGGAATGGGGTACTGAAGTTGCATGTTCAGCCATGAACTCATTGAATGGCGGTGCAGGCTAGATGGGCCGAATGGCCTACTCCTGCACCTATTTTCTATGTTTCTTAACTTTGGCACTCTCCATCTTAATAAGGAATTCTACCATATTATGGTCACTCTTCCCCAAGGGGCCTCGCACAACAAGATTGCTAATTATTCCCTTCTCATTACACATCACCCAGTCTAGGATGGCTAGCTCCGTGGTTGGTTCCTCGACATATTGTTCTAGAAAACCATCCCTAATACACTCCAGGAAATCCTCCTCCACCGCATTGCTACCAGTTAAGTTAGCCCTATCTATATGTAGATTAAAGTCGCCCATGATTACTGCTGTACCTTTATTGCACACATCCCTTATTTCTTGTTTGATGCTGTCCCCAACCTCACTACTACTATTTGGTGGTCTGTACACAACTCCCACTAGCGTTTTCTGCTCTTTGGTATTCCGTAGCTCCACCCATATCGATTCCACATCATCCAGGCGAATGTCCTTCCTTACAATTGCATTGATTTCCTCTTTAACCAGCAAAGCCACCCCGCCTCCTTTTCCTTCCTGTCTATCCTTCCTAAATGCTGAATACCCCTGGATGTTGAGTTCCCAGCCTTGGTCACCCTGGAGCCATGTCTCCTTGATGTCAATCACATCGTATCCGTTAACTGCTATCTGCGCAGTTAATTCATCCACCTTATTCCGAATACTCCTCGCATTGAGGCACAGAGCCTTCAGGCTTGTCTTTTTAACACACTTTGTCCCTTTAGAATTTTGTTGTAATGTGGCCCTTTTTGTTTTTTGCCTTGGGTTTCTCTGCCCTCCACGTTTACTGTTCTCCTTTCTATCTATTGCTTCTGACTCCATTTTATTTCCCTCTGTCTCCCTGCATAGGTTCCCATCCCCCTGCCCTATTAGTTTAACTCTTCCCAAACAGCACTCGCAAACACTCCCCCTAGGACATTGGTTCTGGTCCTGCCCAGGTGCAGACCGTCCGGTTTGTACTGATCCCACCTCCCCCAGAACCGGTTCCAATGCCCCAGGAATTTGAATTCCTCCCTTCTACACCACTCCTCAAGCCACGTATTCATCTGAGCTATCCTGCGATTCCTACTCTGACTAGCACATGGCACTGGTAGCAATCCTGAGATTACTACTTTTGAGGTCCTACTTTTTAATTTAGCTCCTAGCTCCCTAAATTCGTCTCGCAGGACCTCATCCCATTTTTTACCTATATTGTTGGTACCTGTATGCACCACAACTGGCTGTTCACCCTCCCTTTTCAGAATGTCCTGCACCCGCTCCAAGACATCCTTGACCCTTGCACCAGGGAAGCAACATACTATCCTGGAGTCTCGGTTGCGGCCGCAGAAATGCCTATCTATTCCCCTTACAATTGAATCCCCTATCACTATCGCTCTCCCACTCTTTTTCCTGTCCTCCTGTTCAGCAGAGCCATAAACTTGGCTGCTGCTACCTTCCCCTGATGAGTCATCCCCCCCAACAGTACCCAAAACGGTGTATCTGATTTGCAGGGGGATGACCGCAGGGGACCCCTGCACTACCTTCCTTGCACTGTTAGAAGAGTAGAATTTTCCATGTGGTAAAAAAATTTGGTGGCATATGTATTCCATAAATGGTGAGAAAATAGCTGAATAAAGATGAAATAAGTTCCAGTTTGTTTAACATGTACAGTCAGTGCAGCGCAGATAACATAAAGCAGAATGCTAAATTGTATAGTCAAATCAGTGGATCCAATGATATCATGCTAAAACAAAAGCAAAATACTGCGGATGCTGGAATCTGAAATAAAAACAGAAAATGCTGGAAATCTCAGCAGGTCAGGCAACATCTTAGAGTTAACCTTTCAGGTCTGTGATCCTTTGTCAGATGTGCCTGACCTGCTGAGATTGCCAGCATTTTCTGTTTTTATATACGATATCATGCGAAAACTGTACAGAGCACTGATCAAACTGCACTAAGTACTGTCACTGAGACATTAGGCCTTGAGGAAGTGTGAACGGTATTTATATGCCTAATGTCTATAACATCTCAGAGAGGTCAGTTGCTATTGGGAAAGTGTTAACTAAGAATGGAGTTAGGATCAAAAATATCATCTTTGACCAATGTGGCTAAAGCGGACTATCCACCCCTCCACTGACACAGCAGCAAGACGATCCTCCGGAGTTCTGGATCTCCCATAGGATGTACGCCCAAACCATGCTGTGCTCGCCAAGGATTGAGGCGAGGTCAGCTGCAGGACAATCTGGCCGGCGGAAATCCCGCTGAAGGAAAAGGACAGACTCAAAATTGGATGTTCGGCCATGAAGGAAGTAATTAAGAGACTTAATAGAGATGCTTAAGAGTGCACTTACACTGTTGGTGCAAGGTGGTTTCAACTTTGCACTGGTGCTAAACTTAAGAGCCTGCAAATTCAGCCTAGGTGCTGAGCTGGCACAAGTGCGAGACTTCCTGTCAGACTACCCAGATTTTTTTGACTTTTCAGAGAAAAGATGACAGAAGAAGACCTCCAACAAGTGACAGATGATATTGTTTTGCTCTTGACAGGCAGTGTATTATAGAACTTGAAGAGCTGTATGCATTGGCAATCAGTGAGATTAGCACCAGTTTATTATCAGATATTAATGAATGGGAAGGATTGGGAGAATTTCCCATGTTAATGTTCATTGGGTTAAATATCAAAGAAAGCACATCTGTAAATAGAAAATTCAATACTTACAAGGCAAAAAATGTCAGGGTCATAGAGCAGTATTTTATTATCTGCCACACGTCGTGTAAAGCATCATAGGCTGATGTATGATAAAGCTCAACAAACTGCTTCAATCAATGGTTTTGGACTCACTTATTTTCCAGTGTATTATTTCTTTTTGCTTTCAATATTGTTTTATTTTCTTACAGAAATTGTGATATAAGCTAAGGAACAGCTTCTGAATATCTCGCTGATTATTAAGATATCTGTTCTAGTTTGATGTTTAGGCTGCATAGGATTTCTTTCGTATTTGTTTTTCTCGGTAGCCATATTTCATGCTCAATGATCCTTGCACTCTGATATCACCAGGCCCACTTATGGAGGTTCCAGCTGCCACATATTTGTCGGTGCGGAAATCTGTCAGAAAGGCAAAAATAAACGGATGTTATTTTTCAACTATTTTGGCCATAATAAAATCCATTTTGCTGCCATTAATTTCAATTTTTCTTCCTGTTCAGAATTCAGCTTAGAGATTCAGGTCACGTCTCATGATTATCTTCAAATTATAGCTAATTCTCTAGCTCATATTTTTACATTACTTTAAATGAGAGGATGATATGGAGTCAAATTTATGAACATGAGATGAGAACATTAGGTCTGACAATATTTGCCCTATCTGTTAGCTAGTGCAACCGTGTGCATCACTCTCCCCATCTGATAGTAGTGCTAAATATCACCTGTAATTGTTCATTACATTTCTCACTTCTGGAAAGAAAGAATTTATATTTATGTAAACATCTTATCACATCCTCAGGGCATCCCTTTGCATCCATTGAGTTACTTTAGAAGTACAACTACTGTTGTTATATTGGCAAAAGTAACAGTCAAATCTCACAATGGTATGAATGGCCAAGTGATGGCTATAAAAATGTTTTCTAAAATGCTGGTGTTAGCCAGGATGTTGTTCAATTTCTTCAAATTGAAGCAAATCTGTTTGAATAGTGTTGGTTAACGGATGAATGTTGGCCAGGACACATGGGAAACTCCCCTGCTGTTCTCCAAATAGTACCTTGGCGTTACTTCAATGTGACTCGACAGACGAGGCCTTAATTTAACATCTCATCCAAAAGACCATACCTCCGACAGTGCAGTATTCCCTCAGTACTGAAGTCCCCCAGTCTAGATTACGTGCTCAAGTGCCAAAGTTGAGTTGAACCCAAGATCTTCTGGCTCCGAAGCAAATGTAATACCTCTGAGACAAGCTAACACATTTGGGAAGTCACAAGCAGAGAAATAAGTGGTCATTAGTAACTGGTAGAGGGAAAATGAGCAGAATTTAAACTTTGCTGAGTCACCGTTCCTGGGATCATGGGGAGCAATGTGATATCATAATAATAATGCAGATCAGATTATGTGCTGGTTTTGTTTGCAAGTGTTTTTCCATGCAGACAACATTCTTTCAAGCCCAGAGTGTCCAATACTTAGCTGATCATTGTAAAGCTTCTCATTAAGGAAGCTTATTGATGAAACCCACATTCCAATTGCAACCCAATTCTAAACTATTTCACCTATGTGCTGGAAAGCTGAGCAACCACATAGCATTACTTGCGTCACTGGTCTTCATTCTTCAGCTTTAGTTTCTGGGTCTGCGACTGGAAGTCACGCGGCATAAAGAGCACAGATCAAAGATCTGTATGTAGAGCTCTCCCTCGATAGGACATGTTTTTTTACATGGCTATTTTAGATGACAGTCCGAGAAGCAGTTTGCAGCGCGAGGCTGGAGCACGAGGCTGGAGCTGTGGGCAAATCAAAAAAAGGCTAGCCACCGCAACAGCAGAATGACCAACGTGGAGGTCGGAAGTGGCGAGGAGCGGAGGACAGAATCGGGGAGAAGCTGAGGTCGGCAGCAACGTGGAGCGGAGGTTGGAGACGGCGAGGAGCGGAGGTCCAGCCTCGCACTCCAAACTGCTCTTCTGACTGTTCCATGAAGTCGGGCTTTTTAAAATATGCCCACAGCTCCAGCCTTGCACTCCAAACTGCTCCTCTGACTGAGGTCCTGTGGGAAGGAAGGAGAACAGTAGGAGTATGTTTGACTTTGAGTGTATGTATTGGCAAATGCGCCGGAGCCTGGTCTCCAGTCGTCTTGGATCCCCTCACGACTGGACCAGGACCTTGCTCCGTCAAGCCCGCGTGGTGGCTGGTGTGCAACAGCCACCCCACATTAAAAGAATTCACGCATAGGCATCTTCCACTATTTAAAATGAGTTAATCAGTCACCTGCGTACTGATTTTTAGTGTGGAAGCAAGTCATCCTTGACCCCGAGGGACTACCTATGATGATGATTTAGATGAATTGCTATTATTACTTGGCTCCCAAACTTAAAGGTAATTTTTCACCTTTTCAGTTTTATAATGGTTCCAAAATTATGTTCTACCCTGTATTTTCTTTACAATTCAGCAGACTAAACAAATAATTTTGAACATAAATATGCTATTCAATGTAGCATCTCCAATCGATCCATTTCAATAAGAAACTAGAGCTCCAATTGATCATTTGAATTCATAAGGATGAAACTTGAATTTCACATCCGTTTCAGCACAGAACTTTGCTATCCAGTGGAATTTTTGCTATTCATTCATTTCAATGCAATTAAATTGATAATACAATTTGGTCACATTTAGATTGAATGGAACATTTTGGGATTGAAACTCGTATAAGCCCATTTTCGGGCCTGAAATGGATGCCCATACCTCAACAGAGAAGCCTGAGGCCAGCCCGTAATTGAGCCCCAGCCTCATTAATATTAATTGGGCAAGTTGCAGGCACCTGTCGTGGTCTGCCTGTGTCCAGATCAAGTGAGGATGTAATGAGCAGAGTGCATAAAGGGGAACCAGTAGATGTGGTGTATTTGGATTTCAAGAAGGCATTCGATAAGGTGCCACATAAAAGGTTACTGCACAAGATAAGAGCTCACGGGGTTGGGGGTAATATATTAGCACGGATAGAGGATTGGCTAACTAACATGAAAACAGAGAGTTAGGATAAATGGTTCATTTTCAGGTTGGCAAACTGTAACTAGTGGGTGCCACCGGGATCAGTGCTGGAGCTTCAACTAGTTACAATCTATATTCATGGCTTGGATGAAGGGAACGAGTGTAATGTAGCCAAATTTGCTGATGATGCAGATAGGTGGGAAAATAAGTTGTGAGGAGGATGTAAAGAATCTGCAAAGGGGTATAGATAGGCTAAGTGAGTGGGCAAAATTTTGACTGATGGAGTATAATGTGGGAAAATATGAGGTTATCCACTTTGGTAGGAAAAATAAAAAAGCAAATTATTATTTAAATGGGGAGAGATTACAAAATGCTGAGGTACAGATGAATCTTGGGGTCCTTGCACATGAAACACAAAAAGTTAGCATGCAGGTACAGCAAGTAATTAGGAAGACAAATGGAATGTTGGCCTTTATTGCAAGGGGGATGGAGTATAAAAGTAGGGAAGTCCTGCTACAACTGTAAAGAAATAAAGGACGGTATCCAATTAAAAAAAAGGCATATAAAGTGGCCAAAACTAGTGAGAGGACAGAAGATTGGAAAGCTTTTAAAAGCCAGCAAAGAATGACTAAAAAAATTATTAAGAAAGGGAAGATAGAGTATGAAAGTAAACTAGCACAAAATATAAAAACAGATAGTAAGAGTTTCTATAGGTATATAAAAAGAAAACGAGTGGCTAAAGTAAATGTTGGTCCCTTAGCGGACGAGACCGGGGAGTTAGTAATGGGGAACATGGAGATGGCAGAAACTCTAAACAAGTATTTTGTATCAGTTTTTATGGTAGAGGACACTAACAACATTCCAACAGTGGATAATCAAGGGGGAGGAACTTAACACAATCACAATCACTAAGGAGGTGGTACTCAGTAAGATAATAGGACTAAAAAGGCAGATAAATCCCCTGGACCTGATGGCTTGCATCTTAGGGTCTTAAGAGAAGTAGCGGCAGGGATAGTGGATGCATTGGTTATAATTTACCAAAATTCCCTGAATTCTGTGAAGGTCCCAGCAGATTAGAAAACTGCAAATGTAACACCCCTATTCAAAAAAGGAGCTAGACAAAAAGCAGGAAACTATAGACCAGTTGGCCAAACATCTGTGGTTGGGAAAATGTTGGAGTCCATTATTAAAGAAGCAGTAGCAGGACATTTGGAAATTCAGTCAGGCAGAGTCAGCATAGATTTATGAAAGGGAAGTCATGTTTGACAAATTTGCTGGAATTCTTTGAGGATGTAACAAACAGGGTGAATAAAGGGGAACCAGTGGATGTGGTGTATTTGGACTTCCAGAAGGCATTTGACAAGGTGCCACATAAAAAGTTACTGCACAAGATAGAAGTTCACAGAGTTGGGGGTAATATATTAGCATGGATAGAGGATTGGCTAACTAACAGAAAACAGAGAGTCGGGATAAATGGTTCATTCTCGGGTTGGCAATCAGTAACTAGTAGGCTGCAGCAGGGATCAGTGCTGGGACCCCTACTAATTTACAATCTATATTAATGATTTAGAAGAAGGGACCGTGTGTAACATAGCCAAGTTTGCTGACAATACAAAGATGGGAGGAAAAGCAATGTGAGGAGGACACAAAAAATCTGCAAAAGGACATAGACAAGCTAAGTGAGTGGATGAAAATTTGGCAGATGGAGTGTAGTGTTGGAAAGTGTGAGGTTATGCACTTTGGCAGAAAGAAATCAAAGAGCAAGTTATTATTTAAATGGAGAAAGATTGCAAAGTGCTGCAGTATAGCGGGACCTGGGAGTACTTGTGCATGAAACACAAAAGGTTAGTATGCAGGTACAGCAAGTGATCAGGAAGGCCAATGGTATCTTGGCCTTTATTGCAAAGAGGATGGAGTATAAAAGCAAGGAAGTCTTGCTATAGTTATACAGGGTATTGGTGAGATCTCACCTGGAATACTGCATATAGTTTTGGTTTCCATGTTTACGAAAGGATATACTTGCTTTGGAGGCAGTTCAGAGAAGGTTCACTAAGTTGATTCTAGAGATGAGGGGGTTGACTTATGAGAGAAGGTTGAGTAGTTTGGGCCTCTACTCATTGGAATTCAGAAGAATGAGAGGTGATCTTATTGAAATGTATAAGATTATGAGGGGTGCCTTGACAAGGTGGATGCAGAGAGGATGTTTCCACTGATTGGGGAGTCTAGAACTAGGGGGGATGATCTTAGAATAAGGGGCCGCCCATTTAAAACTGAGATGAGGAGGAATTTCTTCTCTCAGAGGGTTGTAAATCTGTGGAATTCGCTGCCTCAGAGAGCTGTGGAAGCTGGGTCATTGAATAAATTTAAGACAGAGATAGACAATTTCTTAACTGATAAGGGGATCAGGGGTTACGGGGAGCGGGCAGCGAAGTGCACCTGAGTCCATGATCGGATCAGCTATGATCATATTGAATGGCGAGCAGGCTCGAGGGGCCGTATGGCCTACAGCTGTTCCTATTTCTTATGTTCTTATGTTCTTAAATGTCAAATTGTGGCAGCTTTGTGCAGTTGATCCACACCCAGTAATAGCTGGGTTGAGGTTGGTCAAATTTATTTCATGCAGCACTCTTAGAGTCAGTGAAGAGAGAAGTCTTTCAGACTATAAGTTTGGGTGGGACTTGAAACTGGGTGCCAGAGTTGAAACTATCCTATTGCGTAAGCAATTCAAAAATTGTTGAGATTCCTCTTCCTTTATAAATGAAGTAATTTGTAAAACAATTAACTAAGTCTCTAACTATCAAAGATGTATTTCTAGATAATTGAATACTGATGGGAAATTGAAGGGTGTGGTGGTGCATACTATGACGTATGAACTTCTTTTCATCTTGTGTTATTGTAAAATTCAGCAGGGAGAGGTTGAAAAACAAAATAGATCCATAGCTGTTTTCTACCAAGTTCTATACGTGCCTGCAGATGCACGCCATGGGGAGCTGCCATGTGCAGCACTTCCACATTGTTTCTGCTGGTGATAATGATTCCTGTGCGTTCCTGGCCTTTAAAGGATTAGAATAACAATACTGCAACCCGGCTGGTTTCTGCCACGATCTTCAGGTCAGATAGAGTGAATATATCTGTCACAAGGCAACACACATCCTTGCACACTGGTTTGGTGGTTGATGGGTGGGAATACATAGTCGCTGGTCTCTTAGCTGTCCCCTATTGAAAATAATAATTCTGGTGGGATGACAGATATCATGTGAAGGCAGAACACAGCAAATTATTTTATTGCTTGTTTTTTGTTGCCATCTCCATTCAGCAGAGTGAGTAACTAGTATCAGAAAATGTATTTGGCATACCTCAATTACATCATTCTGATAATATACCATGCTCACGTTTTGTTTGTCCTTTTGCTAGTTAATATTACATTTCCTCAAAATTAAACATTATTTCTTGGACCACAGTGTTCATGGTGAGAGGTCAACTGAACCTTGTAACAATACAAAATTTCCCTCTGAGGGCTACTAGTCTTGTAAAAGGTATATTGCTGTCAATAAAGTTGGCAAGAAATTCCCAAGACAAGGAAAGCAGCATCTGTCATTCGCTTTGTAACCAGATAGTGTAAAGTGCAGCTAGTGGACATATCAGATGCTCAAATATGCATGTTATAGCTGTGTTGGTTTTGTCCATTCTTCATTTGTGATTGTCTACCAACTGACATGGAAAAATTAGAAAGGAATTGTCCAATGCTCAAGTGATATACATATGAATCACAGTTCCAGAGAAATTCACACTCAAGCCCGCCTTGTCTCCCGACTAAAGGAAGCTATTCTGCCTTCACATGATATTTATCCCCTCCATTATTGTTGACAAGGCCCTCGACCGTGTCTGTTCCATTTCCCACACTTCTACTCTCACCCCTTCCCCTCGCTCCCAGAACCACGATAGTGTTCCCCTTGTTCTCACCTTTCACCTCACCAGCCTCCACATTCAATGGATCATCCTCCGCCATTCCCAACACCTCCAGCATGATCCCACCACCAAACACATCTTTCCCTCTCCTTTCAGCATTCTCCCTCTGCGACACCCTGGTCCACTCCTCAATTACCCCCAACACCCCCTCCCCTTCCCATAGCACCTCCCTGTGCAAGTGCAGGAGATGTAACACCTGCCCTTTTACCTCCTCCCTTCCCACCATCCAGGGCCCCAAACACTCCTTCCAGGTGAAACAGCGATTTACTTGTACTTTCAATTTATATACTGTATTTGCTGCTCATGGTGCGGTGTCCTCTACATTGGGGAGACCAAATGCAAATTGGGTGACCGCTTTGTGGAACACGTCCATTCAGTCTGCAGGCATATTATTTCTCTGCTCCAATCCCACTCTGACCTCTCTGTCCTCGGCCTCTTGCACTGTTCCAATGAAGCTCAACGTAAGCTCGAGGAACAGCACCTCATCTTTTGTTTAGGCACTTTACAGCCTTCTGGACTCAACATCGAGTTCAGCAATTTCAGACCATAAACTCTGCACCTATTTTTTCAGACAGCAGCTGTTGATGATTCTGCTATTCCCACCTTTTGTTTCTTACTTGTCCCATTACCATCTCCTTTTGCCTTGCATCATCATTCCTTTTGTCATTTATCTCTCCTGCCTTCCACCCTATCACAGACCTTCACTTTTGTTCTTTCCTCCGCTCTCGCCTTTCCCTGCCTCTGTACTTGCTTAAAACCTAATACATCTCTATTCCTTTCCAGTTCGGATGAAAGGTTATCGACCTGAAACTTCAACTCTGTTTCTCTCTCCACACATGCTACCTGACCTGCTGAGTATTTCCAGCATTTTCTGTTTTTATTTCTGATTTCCAACATCCGTATTTTACAAAGTATTTTACTTTTGTAAAGGAAGCTGGGTGTGGGTGGGTGGGGTGGAAAACATGAAAATATAAAAAAAACAAAGCTTAGATTTTTTTCCTTCGTTTCTCTTTACTCTGTACTGTTTATAAGTTTATTGTGTCATTTTCGGACTGTTTTTCGAATTTTTTTTGTTGGGAGAAGCCTTTGTCTTGTTTGTACAGTAGTAACAAAGAGTGAAATACACAAGGGTTATTGCAGTGTTGGAGAAATGTACAAGGTCAATCGATCCAAAGTTGGCTTGGAGTATGTTAAAACGCACTCAAAAGGTGAAAATAACCCCAGAAACTACAGGAACTAAAGTGAACTTATTTTAAGTCACCTGAATGCTGAGAATAATTACAACTTTGCAAACACAAATAAAATGTACCTATAATGACTATTTTTCAACAAGTTTATTTTTTAACTGACACTACATGGCTTGAGTGGTTTTGGTTTTCTTCTTTGGATATGATAGCATTGTGATGTATTCCCTATCAGTGGGGCAGTGATAATCTGGATGGACTATACAAGAGTTATATTTTGCAGAATCTAATGTCTTGTATGTTGGTATGTCAGCTGGGGTCAAATGTTTTGATGTTTTACAGTAGTCTTAATCATTATTATCTTCCAGTTCATACCACATGAAGATAGAGTTGATAGTGGTTTTCTGTTTGGAACAGTAATTGAGTGAGGAGCCCTCTTCCTTCACTTTTATATCTGCAGGTTTGAGCAGCTCCTCAGAAAATGTCTTCACTGAGATCCTATCTGACAACCTGAGAATCTGGCTCAATGCCAAAGTTGGTAACCATGGACAATGTGATTATACCCATAAAGGCATACTGCAGGGCTGTCATGAACTAACATTTAGATAGCACATGTACCAGTGGCAGCTAGCCTGCTTCAGTAATTGTCTAACTCATGATCCCAAGTGATCCCTTTTGCCCTAATGTAATGTAGTTACTAGAAAGAAAAAGAAAGAACTTGGCATTAATTTAGCATCTTTCACGTCCTTAGGACATTCTAAAACATTTCATGACCAAAAATGTTGAGAAACGTGGCAACCAATTTGTGCATAGCAAGATTCCACAAATAGCATTGAGATAAATGACCAGAGAATCTGTTTTTAAGGATGTTGGTTAAGGGCTAATTATTGGCCAGGACACCGGGACAATACTGCCATGGGATCTTTTATGTCCACCTGAGTGGCTAGACTGGGTCTTAGTTTAACATCTTATCCAAAAGGATCTGATCATACAGCACTCCCTCGGGTACTGCATGCAAGTGTCAGCTTGGATTATATGCTTGAGTCTCTGGATGGGGCTTTAATTCAAGCCCTTCTGTTTCAGAGCTGACCCAAGGCTGACAGAGTGACGAGGACTGATCTTCTTCTTAAAATCCATTTGATGTAAAATAACTAGTACTAATTGTTCAGGTCTTGAATTTGCTTATAGCCACTTCAAAAAACAATAAAAATATTAGCAAATTATTTTTGACTTGTTGCCATGCAATCATTGTTTCTCTTTAACAGTCAAAATATGCAGAAAACTTCTGAACAAATGAAGTTAGATTTGCAGTGAGGGATGGGTGGGTTTGAGCCAAATAGACATCTGATAATTGCTCCCTCAGGAAGGAATGTTTTCCAGGAGCTTTTTAGTATTTTTTCCTTTCTTGGATGAACTTAATGCCTGTGAGTTGACTCAAATGAAAAAATATTTTTCCTTCTGAATGATTTGATATTTTATTAAAATGGTTCTTATCTGTGTTGGAAATTGTTTCCGAAATCGAAAGTTTTACTGTTGGTATCCATTTACTGTCGCAAGGTGTGTTTCTTTGTGTAGCCCTCTTCACAAGCTGCTGTTGCTCTGTCAGGGATTGGAGACTTCTATAGAAAGACCTTTTAGTTCCATGTCCCTCCAGGTGCGTTGAAATTCCAGGCACAACAGTGAGTCTCAGCAGGTCTGTCACTGTACCGTGGAATCGCAATATTAAAAATGTGTTTGTTAAAAGAATCAGTTATGGCATACTGCTGGACTGAATGTGGGCATAAACATCTGAATTATTTCCATATTCAAATGATACAAGGCTAGAAGTTAATGTTGGCAATGTTAGTGGATGAGTATTTATCTCTTTCATAGAACTATTTTAACAGAGATGATGTCCCATGTGCAGATGTAGCACACCAGATAGCTTTCTAGGTGAATTTGCTATCAGGTGTGCTACATCTGCACATGGGACATGAATGTTGGAACCCCAATCTGTGCTGAGTTAGCTGATCTCAGCTGGGCAACAGTCGGTGCCATATAATTTTCCTCAGCATCACCAGACTGATTCCCGGGATGGCAGGACTGACATATGAGGAGAGACTGGATCGACTGGGCCTGTATTCACTGGAGTTTAAAAGAATGAGAGGCGATCTCATAGAAACATATAAAATTCTGACAGGACTGGACAGGTTAGATGCAGGAAGAATGTTCCCGATGTTGGGGAAGTCCAGAACTAGGCGTCACAGTCTAAGGATAAGGGGTAAGCCATTTAGGACAGAGATGAGGAGAAACTTCTTCACTCAGAGAATTGTGAACCTGTGGAATTCTCTACCGCAGACAGTTGTTGATGCCAGTTCGTTAGATATATTCAAGAGGGAGTTAGTTATGGCCCTTATGGCTAAAGGGGTCAAGGGGTATGGAGATAAAGCAGGAAAAGTGTACTGAGGTGAATGATCAACCATGATCTTATTGAATGGCGGTGCAGGCTCGAAGGGCCGAATGGCCTATTTTCTATGTTTCTATGAGCCATGACAGGAAAATATCAGCCAGGGCCCTGCTTTTGAATGCTGACTAGCGAATCCAACGGGAGTTTGGACATTGGACGAAGATTGATTGGAATTGGCTGTGGCACCGTGCTGACATTTAACTGCAAGATGTATACACGAAGAATGGTTCATTGCGGAAGGCTTACCGACCGGGCGCGGATAAAGTGCTGACACCCGCGACCTTCCCTGGCGAGTTAGTACCGGCGATAAACCTAATCGCCTCGATCTCCTGCGCCCCGGAGATCGTGACATTATCCGGTACGCATCGTCCTGTTACCTCTCCGGATCTTAAATTTGTTTTCTCCCCCCCTGAAAGAAAGAAAGACTTGCATTTATATAGCGCTTTTCACGACCACCGGACGTCTCAAAGTGCTTTACAGCCAAGGAAGTGCTTTTGGAATGTAGTCACTGTTGTAAAATGCAGGGACTGTAAGATGTATACATGAAAAATGTATGTGATACATGAATATATACATGCTGTAGTTCCTGCAGCATCGCCAGGCGTCAACAATGGCAGCTGCAGGAGGCGTTGTAAGCTCGGCCGGCTGCTTGGGGAGTGGTAATTAAAGGCAGTGGTGGCCAGGCAGGCCGAACATTTATTTTCATCCTACTGTGCTACATTTTGAATTTCTCCCATGCCACAATTGATCAGCCCTGCATTCTGTTAGATTGCTTGGGATTGATCTTCAAGGATCGCAGGTGCCCTCACCGACCAGTCAAAGCCTTACCTTGAAAGGACCTCAACATTGGCCCTTCCCTCTAAGAGAGGGAAGGAGCCTGTGAATTCGGCAGCACTACAGAGGACATTGTGCAGCACTCTGTTGCTATCGCCCCCTTGCTTCGTTTAGCGCTCCAAGGGAAGTGGTAGCACTGGATTTAGCGCTTCACTTCCTCCCTGGAGCGCTAAACCGGAAGTTTGCATCCGATTGAATTGTGTAGCGGTACTTCTGCGCTCCCACAAAAGTTAGCGCCCCAAACGGGGCGTTATGCTTTTTCTATCACTAGACCTTCAGGAGAGACAGAGAGAAAAAGAAAACAAAATTGAGCTGCTATATTTTGGACATAAATTGCCCTTGGAAGCATAGCTTCTGTGAGCTTGGTTTATACTCACTCAGAAAATCAGCAAAATTAGGCAATTCGAATTGGGGTGGTGAAGTGTGAAGAGCAGAAGACGCTATCCAGTTTATTCCCAAGAACCTAAATGTGAGCTTTCTAAATGCTAACTTGTTTTTCTGTGGCAACTGATGTCCAGCTTCCCTTCCCAGCACTGTCCTGACTTATTGTAAGCTTAGAAAGGTCAGTGAAAATGCAGTCAGTCATGTGTCATACAGCATCACAGGGAGTATTATAGCACCCTTTGCAACAAGTAGTCACGGGGAAAATCGTAAACAATAGACTTGTTTGGTACAGTATAAACAGAATGTACAATAAACAGGACAGTGAAATACATACTGTGCTTTATTCCTCACATCAGTAGCTCTTACTCATTTAAATAGGATAAACTGGACACCTTACCACCACCGCGTGTATGCTTTAATATCACAATTCAAAATAAAGACAGGCTAATCAAGGCTGCTGAAGTGTGTACTTTCAGTCTTAATACATTACCAGCCAGTAAACAATTATTATCATCATACTGCAGTTCAAATTGTCTCTTCTGAATAAGCAGATGTTTGGGACCATCGTGTATTCAAACAAAACAACCACGTTATCGAATACGTACAAACCGACACAGAACCAGCTTTTGAAAGCCATCACTGGGCGTGCTTAATGGAACCTCCTGCTCTGGCAACATGTTCCTCACATTACACAATTCACAAACTGCTATGTAGGATGTGCTTCTGTCTTTTGCAGTTCTAATCCTTCCCTTTAGAAGACAGTAAGTGAAATGACTGTCACTGTGTACTGTGATTGCAGATTTGGTTAGATTGATGTAAAAGCATGCACCAATTCACTATGCTTTATACTTAATCAATTAAAATGACATTATCTGTAATCAATAAATATTAGCACTTGTCAATGGTATATTTGGAAATACTAAGAATGTGTTTTTTCTAATAGAGCTATGAAATCCTTATTTCTCACTTTTTCCAAAAGGATATGTATCTCTTGCAGCTGAGAGATGTATGCAGGCAACATATTCCCTGGCTTCTACCTTAAAAATGTTCAGCAATGCTTCATACTGCACTCCTATACCCTTTTGAACCTTTTAATTTGCTTTCCAGTCAGCTACTGAGAGCCACACAATAATTAAGACTATTTAGAACAGGAATAGAGCTTTAGTTCCATGAGCTTTTCCCTTTTTCACTGATTAACCCACACATAACTATCTCCCACCATATTCCTCAATCTCTTTGTTTTCCCAAAATATATCTTGATCTCATTTTGCTGCATGCGTCCTTGGTAACTTGCTAAACAGCTTTATTAGCCTTCTGGTCAAAAAGTTCCACTTCTCTTTTTACTCCTAACTTCCTCATTTTTAACTTGTGTCCCCTGGTATTTCAATCCTTCACCAGATTGAACAATTTGCCTAAATCAACAATTCCCCTCCCCGCTTCCTGGCACAGCAGCACAGCTGAGTGGGAATTGCCTCACAAATGAAATCTAGTGTGGCCTAATGAACTAGTTATTTAAATGTAAATAATTGCGTGTAAATGTGTAGCTATCTTTCACAAGCTATCTGTGAAGGTACAGGAGGCAATCACAATGTTGAACCTGATCCAGTGTATTATTTTGTACCTGCACAGAAATGTTCTGTGACATTGTCACATAAGCATCCTCCAGCTCATTGCCATTATTCACAGAAAAATAAAGTGTATACTTTACACCCAGAATAAAGAGAATAATATTTTAACTGTTCATTCAGAAAATAATTCCACAACTTTTAGGTACAATATATATTTATGACACAATGTCTTCAATTTGTCAAACAACAACTTGTATTTATATAGTGCCTTTAACATAGTAAAACATCCTAAGGTGCTTCACAGGAGTGTTATAAAGGAAAATTTGACACCAAGCCACATAAGGAGAAATTAGGGAAGATGACCAAAAGCTTGATCAAAGAGGTACGTTTCAAGGAGCGTCTTAAAGGAGGAAAGAGAGGTAGAGAGGTGGAAAGGTTTAGGCAGTGAGTTCCAGAGCTTGGGGCCTAGGCAACAGAAGGCACGACCACCAATGGTTGAGCGATTATAATCAGGGATACTCAGGAGGCCAGAATTAGAAGATATCTCGGGGGGTGTGAGGGAGGCAGGGGAGGGGTTGTGGGGCTGCCGGAAATTGCAGAGGGGCGATGCGATGGAAGATTTAAAAACAAGGATGAGAATTTTGAAATTGAGGCGGGTGAAATTAACTAGGGTGATGGGTGAATGGGACTTGGTGCGAGTTAGGACACGCGGTTAAAACAGCATACGGGCTCTTAGGCTTCATAAATAGAGGTATAGGGGCCGAAATTGCCCACCGCTGGAAACGCGGCGCACCTACCCTGTTTCAGATGTTTTTACCGCCGTGGTTGATGCAGTGACCTCTTGAGCGAAATTTAGCTCTTTTGCTTTTTTTTCCCCAGCGGCCCGAAAGTTGGTCATAATGGGGGCGGTGAGCGGAAGTTCGCACATTAGAGGGGCGGAAGTTGGGGCACGGGTAGAGTGTTGTCCGCTGTCAGTCATCAGCATAGCTGATGATGTCATAGCGCTGGCACGTCACCATGTCTCTCCCCTTCACTTAAAGGGGCGAGCCTGTGCGATTTTTGAACTTTGGTCCACTGGGCCGCCAGGGAGGGTTTTGGCTGGGCCAGTAGCCTGGCATCCAAGAGGGGCTGCCAGGCTGTCTGTTGCCAGCCCTGCTGAACCTGGGGGCATAATTGCCAGCCCGACACGGCAGTCGGCCGACAAAAAAATTAAGATGGCGGCTGAGGCAGTAGGTCCTCTCCTTTAATGGCATCTGTCCCGCCATTTTAGATTTACTCCAAGCACAGTACACCAGCAGAAAAAGCTATTGGTGGAACCGAGCAGCGGCAGCAAGATTTTCTCCGCGGAATTTCGCGATTGGGGGGGAGGGGGGGGGCGGGGATCATCGGCAGTACGCGCTCTGATGAGGCACTTAGGACAGATCGGCAGCAACGGAGCGTTAGTGGGGGAGCGGGTCACCGCCGGGATACCACAGGAGTAAAATTTTCAAAATATCGAGCATTCCACGAAAAATCGGCAGCCATTTCAGTCCCATAGAGTACAAAAGCAAGAAAGTTATGATGAACCTTTATAAAACATTGGTTCAGCCTCAACTGGAATATTGAGGTTAGCGAGTGGTTAGGATCTGGAATGCACTGCCGGAAAGGGTGGTGGAGGCAGACTCAATCGTGGCTTTCCAAAGGGAATTGGATAAGTACCTGAAGGAAAAAAAATTGCTGGGCTACAGGAAAAGGGCGGGGGAGTGGGACTAGCTGAAGTATTCTTGCAGAAAGCCGACATGGGCTCGACGGGTCAAATGGCCTCCTTCTTGAGAAGGTGGTTAAAAAAGCATATGGGATCCTGGGCTTTATAAATAGAAGCAAAAAAGTTATGATGACCTTTATAAAACACTGCTTTAGCCTCAACTGGAGTACTGTGTCCAATTCTGGGCACCGCACTTTAGGAAGGATGGGAAGGCCTTAGGGAGGGTGCTGAAAAGACTTATGAGAATGATTCCAGGGATGAGGGACTACAGTTATGTGGATAGATTAGAGAAGCTGGTGTTGTTCTCCTTAGAGCAGAAAGGTTGAGAGGAGATTTGCTCGAGGTGTTCAAAATTATGATGGGTCTAGAGAGAGTAAATGGAGAAAAACTGTTCCCATTGACACAAGAGTCGAGAACCAAAGGGCACAGATTTAAGATGATTGGCAAAAGAACCAAAGGCGATGAGGAAAACATTTTTTACGCAGCGAGTGGTTAGGATCTGGAATGCACTGCCTGAAAGGGTGGTGGAGGCAAACTCAATCGTTGCTTTCCAAAGGGAATTGGATAAGTACCTGAAGGAAAACATTTTGCAGGGCTACATGGAAAGGGCAGTGGCGTGGGACTAGCTGAAGTGCTCTTGCAGAGAGCCGACATGGGCTTGACGGGCTGAATGGCCTCCTTCTGTGCTGTAACCATGCTATGATTCTCTGGCTACAATTAGATCGATAAGAATAGACATAGTGAAGACATTTGAGTCTGTCATCTATGTGGGCTATTGATCAAGTTTCTTCTTCCTCAGTAGTTAAATGTCTAAGGGGCTGAAATTGCGTATCACCCCGGTTGGGGGTGGTAACCTTTCCAAGGCTGGTTATTCTGTGCCCCACGCAGAAGTCCTGCCCCGGAAGCGAAATTGGGATTACCGCCCCTCACAGGAAGTGGAGCGCAATGTTGCGCGCACCACTTCCTCTTAGGACGAGATCAGGGGGAGGCGAGAGAGTGTCGGATCACTACATGGCCTCTCCATGTAGTGCTAATGCGTTTCAAGGCCCCTCCACTTCTGTTAAAGGGGAGGGATGGTGAGAGCTCCGCAAGCCTTTTGATGGGCCTCCACTCGGCCTCCGGGGACGCGGGGTGCCGTGGTCACAGCGCAGCACCGAAACGGAGTGCCGGGCTGCTCAATTGCAGCACGGACCCCATGAAATTGGAAGATAAAGGGCCGACTGGTAAGTTGGCAAAAAGAAAAATGGTAGCACATGGCAGCCTTTATGTTTCAGCCTGCGATCGGTTCACGATCCACGAGGTTAGCGCTGACATTGCCTGCAGCAGCCTGACAGAGCACTGCCCAATGCTCGCCACAGAATGTAAAGGGGTCATGCCGATTATGTCATCGCCAGAGACCTCCACAAACTCACGCGCAATTCCGCGGATCTGGTCGCAGCCCCCACCACCCCCCCCCCCCCCCCTCCCCAGGCAAAGACTTTCGCATCTCAGAAGAAGATAATAGATCTCAGAGGAAAAACTCAATAGAGGCAGGACTTGAGAGGAAAGAGAGGTGTGGACATCAGATCAGTTTTCACATCTCTCATTTCATTTGCTGCTGATATCAATGTTAGTGTGTCTGTCCAGAGTTCAGTTCAGTCTCTCACTTAAACTCTTAACTCTCCTGGTCAGTTGTTCTGCCAAAACTGAAAAAGTGCACGTCTTTCAGGAGCAGTGCAAACAGGTCTTAGAACATCTTCTCAGACAGTGACATAACAGCAGGCGTAATTACTGAGGGAGAAGAAAATAGTGACAGAAGAAGACAAACTGAGAAAGATTTAGACAATTGCATATCAAGAGGAAAAGAAAATTACGGAGTGATGTTTTGAGTAGAGAAAACAAATTTGCATTTATATAGTGCCTTTCACACCTTTAGGACGTCTCAAAATGCTTACTGTCTCAAGTGTACTCTCTGTTACTATGTCAGCCAACATGGCAGCTGATTTGCACATAGCAAAGTCCCGTGAGCAACAATGAAATAAATGATCAGTTCATCTGTTTTGGTGGTGTTGTTTGAGGGATTAATGTTGGCCAGGACACTGGGAGAACTCTCCCGCTCTTATTTAAAAAGTGACAGGGGACATTTTACATCCACCTGAATGGATGGGCAGGATCTCAGTTTAAAATCTCACCTGAAAGACAGCACCTGCAGCAATGCAAAACTCCCTCAGAACTGCATAAGGTGCCAACTGTGGCTCCATCATAGCTCTCTTGCCTCTGACTCAGGTTGTGCTTTAAAGTTCCATTCTACAGACTTGATTACAAAATCTAGGCTGACCCTCCAGTGCAGTACTGAGGGAGTGCTGAACTGTCAAAAGTGCCAGCTTTCTGATGAGACATTAAACCGAGGCCCCATCTTCCCTCTCAGGTGGGCACAAAAGATTCCATAGCACTATTTCAAAGAAGAGCAGGGGAATTAACGCCGGTATTCTGGCCAATAGTTATTCGTCAGCCAGAATCACAAAAACAGATTATCTGGTCATTATCACATTGCTGTTTGTGGGAGCTTGCTATGCGGTAATTGGCTGCCATGTTTTCTACATTATAACAATGACTTCAATTGAGAAGCACTTTATTGGCTGTAAAGGTGCTACTGAAAATAAATGCAAGATCTTCCTTTTATTGAAGTGTCAGCCTGGATTGTGTGCTGAACTTGCATCACGGCCAAAGCCCATGACTTTCTGGCTGAGCGGCAAGATGCGATCACTGAGCCTAGAAAACAATTAAATGCTAAAGAAACAAGATAAAAATAACAAATGGGAGACTGAGAAATTATATTATGTTGAAGAACAGATGCAGAAGGAAAGAAATGAAGCAGTAAAAGGGGAAATAGAACATAATGGGAGAAAGAGAGCGAGCCTTACTTTTTTATAGATTTATCAGCACCAATATTGGTAACGAGAAACATAGAAACATAGAAAATAGGTGCAGGAGTAGGCCATTCGGCCTTTCGAGCCTGCACCACCATTCAATATGATCATGGCTGATCATGCAACTTCAGTACCCCACTTCTGCTTTCTCTCCATACCCCTTTATCCCTTTAGCCATAAGGGCCACATCTAACTCCCTTTTGAAACATGGAAACATAGAAAATAGGTGCAGGAGTCGGCCTTGATCCACATCGAACTCCCTTTTGAATATATCTGACGAACTGGCCTCAACAACTTTCTGTGGTACAGAATTCCACAGGTTCACCACTCTCTGAGTCAAGAAGTTTCTCCTCATCTCGGTCCTAAGTGGCTTACCCCTTAGCCTTCGACTGTGACCCCTAGTTTTGGACTTCTCCAACATCGGGAACATTTTTCCTGCATCTAACCTGTTCAATCCCGTCAGAATTTTATATATTTCTATGAAATCCCCTCTCATTCTTCTAAATTCCAGTGACTATAAGTCTAGTTGATCTGGTCTTTCTTCAAATGATGTCCTGCCGTCTGGTGAACCTTCGTTGCACTCCCTCAATACCAAGAATGTTCTTCCTCAGATTAGGAGACCAAAACTGTACACAATATTCAAGGTGTGGCTTCACCAAGGCCCTGTACAAGTGTAGTAAGATCTCCCTGCTCCTATACTCAAATCCTCTCGCTATGAAGGCCAACATGCCATTTGCCTTCTTCACCGCCTGCTGGACCTGCATGTCAACTTTCAATGACTGATGTACCATGACACCCAGGTCTTGTTGCACCTCCCTTTTCCTAATCTGTCACCATTCAGGTAATATTCTGCCTTCCTGTTTTTGCCACCAAAGTGGATAACCTCACATTTATCCACATTATACTGCATCTGCCATGCATTTGCCCACCCACCTAACCTGTCCAAGTCACCCTGCAGCCTTTTAGTGTCCCCCTCACAGCTCACACTGCCACCCTGCTTAGTATCATCTGCAAACTTGTAGATATTACATTCAATTCCTTTATCTAACTCATTAATGTATATTGTAAATAGCTGGGGTACCAGCACTGAACCTTGCGGTACCCCATGAGTCACTGCCTGCCATTCTGAAAAAGACCCGTTTATTCCTACTCTTTGCTTCCTGTCTGCCAATCAGTTCTCTAGCGACATCAATACATTACCCCCAATACCATGTGCTTTAATTTTGCATACTAATCTCTTGTGTGGGACCTTGTCAAAAGCCTTTTGAAAGTCCAAATACACCACATTCACTGGTTCTCCCTTGTCCACTCTACTAGTTACATCCTCAAAAGATTCGAAAAGATTTGACAAGCATGATTTCCCTTTCATAAATCATGCTGGCTTGGATCGATCCTGTCACTGCTTTCCAAATACGCTGCTAATACATCTTTAATAATTGATTCCAACATTTTCCCCACTACCGATGTCAGGCTAACCAGTCTATAATTCCCTGTTCTCTCTCTCCCTCCTTTTTTAAAAAGTGATGTTACATTAGCTACCCTCCAATCCATAGGATCTGATCCAGTGTCTATAGAATGTTGGAAAATGACCACCAATACATCCACTATTTCTAGGGCCACTTCCTTAAGTACTCTGGGACGCAGAATATCAGGCCCTGGGGATTTATCAGCCTTCAATCCCATCAATTTGCGTAACACAATTTCATGACTAATAAGGATTTCCTTCAGATCCTCCCCCTCGTTAGACACTCCATCCTCTAGTATTTCCGGAAGATTATTTGTGTCTTACTTAGTGAAGAGAGAACCAAAGTATTTGTTCAATTGGTCTGCCATTTCTTTGTTCCCCGTTATAAATTCATCTGATTCTGACTGCAAGGGACCTACATTTGTCTTCACTAATCTTTTTCTCTTCACATATCTATAGAAGCTTTTGCAGTCAGTTTTTCTGTTCCCTGCAAGCTTCCTCTCATACTCTATTTCCCCCCTCCTAATTAAACCCTTTGTCCTCCTTTGTTGAATTCTAAATTTCTCCCAGTCCTCAGGTTTGCTGCTTTTTCTGGACAATTTATAAGCCTCTTCCTTGGTTTTAACACTATCCCAAATTTCCCTTGTTAGCAACGGTTGAGCCACCTTCCCTGTTTTATTTTTACACCAGCCAGGAATGTACAATTGTTGAAATTCATCCATGTGATCTTTAAATGTCTGCCATTGCCTATCCACCGTCAACCCTTTAAGTATCATTCACCAGTCTATCTTAGCCAATTCACGTCTCATACCATCGAAGTTACCTTTCTTTAAGTTCAGGACCCTAGTCTCTGAATTAACTATGTCGCTCTCCATCTTGATAAAGAATTCTACCATATTATGGTCACTCTTCCCCAAGGGGCCTCGCACAACAAGGTTGCTCATTAATCCTCTCTCATTACACAACACCCAGTCTAAGATGGCCAGCTCTCTAGTTGATTCCTTGACATATTGGTCTAGAAAACCATCCCTTATACACTCCAGGAAATCCTCCTCCACCGTATTGCTACCAGTTTGGTTAGCCCAATCTTTTTGTAGCTTAAAGTCACCCATGATAACTGCTGTACCTTTATTGCACGCATCCCTAATTTCCTGTTTGATGCCATCCCCACCTCACTACTACTGTTTGGTGGTCTGTACACAACTCCCACCAGCGTTTTCTCTCCTTTGGTGTTCCGCAGCTCTACCCATACAGATTCCACATCATCCAAGCTAATGTTCTTCCTTACTATTGGGTTAATCTCCTCTTTAACCAGCAACGCTACCCCACCTCCATTTCATTTTTGTCTATTCTTCCTGAATATTGAATACCCCTGGATGTTGAGTTCCCAGCCTTGGTCACCCTGGAGCCATTTCTCCTTAATCCCAATTACAACATATCCATCAACAGCTATCTGCGCAGTTAATTCATCCACCTTATTACGAATACTCTTCGCTTTGAGACACAGAGCCTTCAGGCTTGTTTTTTTAACATTCTTTGTCCTTTTAGAATTATGTTGTACTGTGGCCCTTTTTGATTTTTGCCTTTGATTTCTCTGCCCTCCATTTTTCCTTATCTCCTTTCTACCTTTTGCTTCTGCCCCCATTTTACTTCCCTCTGTCTCCCTGCATAGATTCTCATCCCCCTGTCATATTAGTTTAAACCCTCCCCAACAGCACTAGCAAACACTACCCCTAGGACATCGGTTCCGGTCCTGCCCAGGTGCAGACCATCCGGTTTGTACTGGTTCCACCTCCCCGAGAACCGGTTCCAATGTCCCAGGAATTTGAATCCCTCCCTCTTGCACCATTCCTCAAGCCACGTATTCCGCTTAACTATCCTGCTATTTCTACTCTGACTAGCACGTAGCACTGGTAGCAATCCTGAGATTACTACCTTTGAGGTCCTACTTTTTAATTTAACTCCTAGCTCCCTAAATTCAGCTTGTAGGACCTCATCCTGTTTTTTTACCTATATCGTTGGTACCTATATGCACCACGACAATTGGCTGTTCACCCTCCCCCTCCAGTATGCCCTGCAACCACTTCGAGACATCCTTGACCCTTGCACCAGGGAGGCAACATACCATCCTGGAGTCTCGGTTGCGGCTGCAGAAACACCTATCTATTCCCCTTACAATAGAATCCCCTACCACTATAGCTCTCCCACTTTTTTTCCTGCCCTCCTGTGCAGCAGAGCCACCCATGGTGCCATGAACTTGGCTGCTGCTGCCTTCCCCTGATTGGCCATCTCCCCCATCAGTATCCAAAGTGGTGTATCTGTTTTGGAGGGAGATGACCGTAGCGGACCCCTACTCCTGCTCTGCCTGTTGGTCACCCATTCCCTTTCTGCCTTTGTAACCTTTACCTGCGGTGTGACCAACTCACTAAACGTGCTATTCACGACATCCTCAGCATCGCGGATGCTCCAGAGAGAATCCATGCACAGCACTAGTGCCGCAATGTGGTCTGACAGGAGCTGCAGCTGGATGCACTTCCTGCACACGTAGTAGTCAGGGACACTGGAAGCCTCCCTGATTTCTCACATAGCACAGGAGTAGCATGACACGGGTCTGGGCTTTCCCGCCATGACTTAACCCTTAACTTAAATTAATTTGGCAACATTGCTAAAGGTTACCTACTGATAAGAAAAGAAAAAGAAAAGGATAAAATATTCACCAATCCACCAGCCAATCACTTACCCGCTTGGCTGTGACGTCACACTTCGATTTCTTTTTATTTCTTTGTTTACTTTCTGCCCCTGCTGCAGCTGGCCTCCAGACTGCCGCTGCTCCAAGCTGTCACCATCCTTTGTAGTCCCGCGCCCGCTCCACTCTCGCGATGCTGGGAGTGGGAGTGGTTACGAGAATGTTTCAACGCAGTTGGTGCTGACAACATTTGTACTAACGGGACCCAGCCTGAAAAAGAGAGAAGCACTGATGCAATCAACAACTATCCTTATAAGTACGCATGCAGAAGACCATCTCCAATAAATAAACTTTGGCTTTATTTATTTCGGTAGTTCAGCTGCCTGGTGTTTGGAGAGAAGAGAGGGTGATGCTGGTGCGGGCAAAGGGAGAGGACAGAGAATCTTTTGGGTGTAAGGATGATGTCCTTTTCAAGATTTGATGAGGGGTTGAGTGAAGAAACATCCTTTTGGGGTGAAATTGCTCAATGCCATTAGTGAGCCCCCAGAGACAGAAGCCTCAAAATTTGAGATCGCCAAAAACCTGCAGGTGCCACTGCGGGCTGGAGTTAACGGCCGCCGAAACTGATTGTGCTGGCAGGACCAGGATATTCGTGCTGGTTGCTAATTAACATCAGCCCAGCGCTAAATTCACCATGCGGGGCCATTTTTGTGGCGTTAGTCCCAGTAGCTGTAGCATCATTGCAGCAAGAACACCATTAAAACGAAGCTGCCATTTCAGAAAGCAGTGCAGTCCCTTAATGGGGAACTGCCTTCTAAAATGAAAAAAAAAAATCATTTTAAAATAGGCAGTTTTTAGCCCTTACAGTTCAACAGCCTTCTGAAACAAAATTAACATTACAAAGAATTTCCAAATGTGAGTCTTCAGTTCTTAAAGCTGAATTGCCTACCGCACCTCAAAAAATGGGAAAAGTGCTTCAACATTAAACAAAATGGCTCAGCAAGCCGGGGAAGGGGCGCACGCAACACTCCAGCTTTGTGCAAGGGAGTCAACACTGCCCCTCTACCCACAGGGGCCAGGAGGCCCTCCAGAAAGAAGGATGCGGAACCAGATCACCGAGGCTGGCACTGCCAGCAGTATCGGCCCCGTGACCTGGATCCAGTGCCAAAAGAAGCTTCATGACCTCAGATCAGTGATCAAGGTCAGTGATTGCATCTTCAAAAACCATCTCCGGCCAACTGAATCACTACCCTCACATCCATACGAGAAGGACGACACTCCCACTCCCCCCAATCACTCACCCAGCAACAATCTGTATCAAACACAAGGCATGTCTCCTGTTCCTAGCCTCACCTCACCCCCTTGGAGGAGACGGTGCTGGCCATTCTTGGCAGGGGCATGGCTGAGCTCTTGGCCAGCAGTGGGCTGAAAGGTTACAAGATGCTGGTATCCTCATATGTTATCCTCCTTCTCGCATGCACCTCTTGCTTTCCTGCCCTCCTCTCATCATAAATCCACCTTTGTGCCTTTCTCATTTCACACGCCAAGAAATGTAGCCTGCCCAGACAGTGGGTGACCAAGAAGAGGGAGAAGAGAATGAAGAAGAAGAAGATGAAGAAGAACTGTCACTTGATTTGACACTCGCAGCCACCAGCTCCACAAGGTCGACAGCAAGGCCATTTGCAGCATCCCCCACTGAAAGTCAGCAGCTTTCAACCAACCATGCTGCAGCCACTGGGGTAGCACTCCGTGACATCAGTAGGATAGACAAAGGCACACACAAGACAGTCACTAAAGGAATGCATAAGGATGATGAGTTGATTTTGTGATGCCATATTTGATGGATGGATGCACAAAGTTTGCTTTGTGGTGTCTTTTATTTTAGCATTGTGCCCAAAAGGATGCTGTGATGGTCAATAACAGAGGAAAGGTAAGATGTGTGACTAATATTGAAAGGGGAATTGAGGTTGTGGTCACTGGAACTGCAGGTGGATCATTCCATCCCGGTCAGAAAGGGGCTGTCTGGGTTGCATCCTTCCTTCTGCTTCCCCCTCTTCAGCTTCCCCCTCTTCAGCTTCCTCCTCTTCAGCTTCCTCCTCTTCTGCATCGTCCTCTTCCCTTTGGGAGTGGATGCTGTAAATCTGCAATAAAAGCATAAAATGCTTGAAATACTCAGCAGGTTAGGCAGCATCTCAACCTGAAACATGAATGCTCTTTCTCTCTCCATGGGAGCTGTCTGACCTGCTGATTATTTTCAGCATTTTCTGTCTTCTTTGGGGCCTTCCTTTACCATCCGAGGTCTTGCAAGCATCCAGCAACATTTCCTGCACACTTAAAGCCTTTTCAAATGTATTGCACCAAGCTACTATTTCAATAAAATGTAAAAAAAAATCCAGTCCAAAAGCTTAAATGCAAACTTACCTGAAAGATGTGTATGTCACTTTAAGACATGCTGACAGCATTTGTCAGTTTGCTTAGGACCCAGCTTTAAACTCAGCGCAGAGGTCCAAGTTCGCAGAGCATGACGTTAAGCTGGCGTTGCATGCGACTGATGCCACACTCTCTATATTTGCATTACCAGGGCCTAAGGCCCTCACCAAAGTGGCGGCCACTGAGTCCCATGCCAGAGAACAGCGTTAGAATGGTGGCCGCCATTTTTTCCAGGATTGCGGGTGGTAACTCGTGGCGGTAAGTAGCTCAATTTCTGGGCCAGAGACTTTTTTCAGAGGGATATAGGGTGTTGATACATCCTAATGGATAGGGGATGGTGGGAGGGGACAAGAAGAGAGAAATCATGATCTGAATGGAGCAGTGAACCACTTGGGGCGTTGGTGGGGGAAGATCCTGTTGAAAGTGAAGAGAGACAGATGACATGTTGAGTGGGTGGATGTGGAAGAGGAACATTGTTGTAGTGAGGTATCTCTAGCTCTGATGCAGGCTGGGTAGATGGTTGCTGCCTGGGCTTTTCTGACCCCATGGTGAGAAAAGGACTAAACTTCCAACTCACCGTGAAACAGACCATGGGAGATCTACCAGTATATATATATTCTTGCAAGGTTTACTTTTTATTTTATTCACATCACACATTTGGAACTGTCATGCACTCATCTGGAAATATATATATTTAATCTCTCTTGTTTTTCAAGCTTGTTTGACAGTGTATTGAACGAACAGGCTATACCCACTGCCCATGATGATTACTGTTGCTCAGTGTTTGCTCATGTTAGGTATCTCCTGTTACTGAAGCTGGAAAGTAGGTGTTTGTTTTTACTGTACCGTGGTTACTGCATTTCATTTAGCATGAAGCCACGTCACTCGCCAGCCAGCCGTGCTCTCTGCTTGCAGCAGTCTTTTGCGGTAGATAAACAGATTTATTTGGATTTCAAATTGCAAAATAGTCGTTTTCTAGCCCCTGACACAAACCTGAGCGATTTAAAATATTTGAATCACGTTGTATATTCATTAAACGTCAATTCAAATGTTGCAGAGAGAGGTTCACATTATTTTTAAAAAGATGTTTACAAAAAAAGTTTTTAAAGCTGTGATGTTTTTCACAGTAACCTGCCATATAAAGGAATGAAGATCAGATTACATTTTATTGCGCTTTACCTTAATTACATTATGACGCATTTAAAAGGTACCTATTAGCAAAATAAACTCCCACTTTAAACCACTGTTACGCACAAGAGAGCACTGAATAATGACAGGAATTTAGTGGTGAACCAGCACCATGCCAAATGTTGTTCTAACAAGAAGCAATTGCCTTGAGTAACACTAAAATTCAATGGCATGCTTAATTTTCCTCCAGAAATATAATTTATTATATTGTGTAGTATATGGTCCACTATATGCTAACTTATAATATTGCAATAAATATTTGTTTCACCCAGGATTACATAGGATATACAGCACAGAAACAGGACATTCGGCCCAACCAGTCCATGCCAGCATAAAAACAGAAAATGCTGGAAATACTCAGCAGGTCAGGCAGCATCTGTGGAGAGAGAAAAAGAGTTAACATTTCTGTCATCGACCTAAAACATTTAGCTCTGTTTCTCCCTCCACAGTTGCTGCCTGACCTGTTGACCATTTCCAGCATTTTCTGTTTTTATTTCAGATTTCCAGCATCTGCAGTATTTTGCTTTTGTATCAGTCCATGCCAACGTTTATGCTTCACTCGAGCCTCCTCCGTCTTTCCTCATCTAAATCTATCCGCATAACCCTCGATTCCCTTCTCCCTCATATGCTTATCTAGCCTTCCCTTAAATGCATCTATACTATTCACTTCAACCACTTCCTGTGGTAGCGAGTTCCCCATTCTCACCACTGTCTGGGTAAAGAAGTTGCATCTGAATTCCCTATTTGATTTCTTGGTGACTATCTTATATTGATGGTCTCTTGTTTTGCTCTTCCCCACAACTGGAAAAACCCTCTCTTTATCTAGTCTATCGAAACCTTTCATAATTTTAAAGACATCTATTAGGTCACCCCTCAGCCTTCTCGAGATCTAGCTTGTTCATCATTTTGTGATTATGTATACCCTCGCATTTCCGGCATCATCCTTTTTGCATGCTCTCCAGTGCCTCTTTATCCTTTTTATAAAATGGCGACCAGAAGTACACAGTCCTCCAAGTGTGGTCTAACCAAGTTTAGTATAACTTCTTTACTTTTCAATTCAATCCCTCTAAAAATAAACCCTAGTGCTTAGTTTGCTTTTTTTAATGGCCTTGCCTTTTCAGCGATTTCTGTATTTGTACTCCGAGATCCCTTTGCTCTTCTATCCTGCTTCGATTTGTATTTTCCGTAATATGTGACCTCCCTATTTTTCTTACCAAAATGTAGGAAAATTTAACTGTGTTGAATTTAATTTGCCAATTATATTCCCATTCTTCAAGTTTATTAATGTCTTGTAATTTGTTGCAGTCCTCCTCAGTATTGACTATCACACCCCCCCACCCGCCACACTTTGGTGCCATCTGCAAATTTGGAAGTTGTGTTTGTGATTCCAAAGTCTAATTCGTTAATATAAATGTGAACAACAGTAGTCCCAGCACTGATCCTGTGGAACACCACTTCCCACCTTCTGCCACTCTGAATAGCTACCCTTTACCCCCATCTCTCTGTTTTCTGTCTTGAAGCCAGCTAATTATCCACAAGATTGACATTTAAAAACATATATAAAACTCAAAGGATTAAAAACAAAATTTCCCCTTTGTCTTTTTTAATACAGGGCTTCCCCTGGTACCTGGCTGAGCTCACATGATAGGTGACCGAGCTGAAGCTGTTATCCTTCTGTGCACTCATGTCCCTACTTCCACGTGCCCACCATGCTGCTATATAGCTGGCCACTAAGACATGTGCAAGATTGCGTCCAAATTACATCATTGGACCCTGACATTTAACTATTTATGAGGCCCCGCTTGCCTGATGTGCGCGGGCCTGATGCTGCTGGAAACCCTACAGTTAAAATGGCAGCAGGCACGAACACTTCGGTTATGCACTGCATAGTGCCCGTCTGCCATTTTAACCACTCGCATGGCCCATTCTCATTGGGCAGGCAGGGTTAAAATTAGGCCTAGTGTATTGGAGCATGGGCACAATGTGCCCCTGCACAGTCATTTTTAAAGATTGACATTGTAAATATCTTAGGAGTGGAATTGGGCTTGTGCGGTAGCTCACAATGGGTGATAGCAGATTGGGTGGAGTGTAAAACGGGCTACCAATCTGGTACTGCCTGTTTTGTGTTACCGCTCAAGTCAAGTTTACACCCATTCTGTCATGAGTGCAGAAACAAAACTCCGTAGTCAGTGGGGCTGTAAATATGTGAGGGGGGTGGCGGGATGGAATTGCTAAGCTACACCGCCACCCTCCAATACCGCACCAATTTGCAGGGTCAGGAGGAGGTCCCTTCATTAGGAACATAATGGCAAACACCTATGCCACTGGCAATACAACTCGGACACTCAACAACGATCCAGCAGAAGAGTGGTTATCTGGGAAGCCATGTGAGGCATGGCGGGGAGGGAGCTTTGACAGGTTTCCCCATAAACAACTTTTCAAATGTTTTCTGTAAAATTGGCAGCCCTTTTTTTCAGTGGTCTAGGCAACAATCGCATCCTCGTCCTTTGTGGATCCACTTCCACCGGTGGTCAACATGGTATGCCTGGTGTACCTTTCAGTACCAGAATTATGAAAACTATTGATATATGAAGTTCCTGCCACCTCTTACTCTGATAACCTTGTTTGGAGCAAGCAGATGATACACCCCCAGCAGGCCATCCTGGATTCTTGGATTTTAGACCGGAACACAATGTGTCCGGGTCCTCACCTAATTTCTGACGTACTCCTGGCAAAGTAACACTGGGAGTTTGTGGGATGTACAAGCAGATTCTGCTTCAGAGTAATGCAATATGTACAGTATAGCTGCAATTAATTTTGTATTAGCATTAATTTGGTATTTTCCATCGAGTGTGCAGGTGATCTTGTACCAGTTCAGTTTTACTTCATTTTCAGTATAATTGCAAATTGAAGTTTTCAGAATGTTCAGGCAGTTCACTGGCCCACCGTTACATTTTACAAAAGAGCCAACTATCCGATTGTGAAACAATAGCTGAATTATAACTACTCATTATTATTATTAATAAATGTAAATAGAATTTTGATAACAGGAGTTATTAATATTTATTAATTGTCTTACCTCGTATAGAATTATTGATCCACAACTGTTTTTCAAGTATCTTTTATATTTGTAATGTGAAGATTGCCTTGCACATGCCGCTCTAGTTTCTTTCTCCAAATTCTACACAATCTAAGAAAACAATGACAAGTAGAAACCTACATATATGAATTCAATATACAGCAAATGTTACTTTAGCTGAAGCCTGAAATCTTTTTAGCAGGAATTTCAAGCGAGCTGATATGGTTTGTTTACTTCTCATTGGAGCATTGCCAGGTCCTGATCCGCTGTGGATTCTATGCCAGGATTTCTGTTCAGCCTGGCCCTTGCTTGTAGAGTGTACTAGCGCTTCTGGTTGTGGTTCAAAGAAAGAGGCAGACTTTGTTAGTTGTATGATGCCACATAATAGTCCACTAACTGACTCAAGTGCTATGAAGAAGAAAACGATTAGATTTTCATAAAATCATGTGACGGTTTAGATGTCATTGAGCAAAAACAGGAAACCTTGTTTCGGCGTGTCTTATTAGAACTGAAATGTATATACTATGAGTTACTATTGAGAGGACTTACTGGCTCGTTTATATGGCTTTATGCATTCATCTGTGCAGTACTGGTGTGGTTAGAAAAAATCATGAAATCGTCATGGAGAAATTTTCATGGGCAGTGGGAAATTGACTCAACTACCTGGCTCGGGATAAAGGCTTTCACTTATTTTATGGAAAATATTCTACATACTGAATAAGTTTGTTCATTTCTGGGTTTAATAATACCAGTAGACCAAAAGGTGGACAAAGAGAGAATTCTTCATTCATCGTCTTGTGTTTCTGACTGACAGCTCCACAACTGTGTTTCCTCTCCTACAGAAGAAGATCGCAAAACTATCGTGGCTGCTTTGGTTTGACGAGAGAAAAGGATATTTTTCCCAGTTTTTTTTTTGTTGAAAAAAACATTATGAAGGACAACTCATGTGTGAGCTCTGGTCACCCGAACATGGCTTTGTGTGGCATGGTGGACCCTTTCAATGTCACTGCTAGCTCTGTAAAAAGTTCAAAAGCTGAACTCCCATTCATCTGTTTGTTCGCAGAGGAGGCCTACCAAAAACTTGCAGCAGAGACCCTGGAAGAGCTTGACTGGTGCCTGGACCAGCTGGAGACCCTGCAGACCAGGAATTCTGTCAGTGAAATGGCCTCCAACAAGGTAGGACTGTGGTGCCATGGTTTATCAACTGGTTTATCTATTTTGATAACCTTTGAGACAGCGAGTAAATAAGGTCTGTCGTGAAATAACACTGAGCTTCATGAATAAAGTTTTGTGTGTGCACACTGGCAAACCTATAAAGTTTGAGTGATATAAGTGATCAGAATTAGACTGATCTAGGTAAGGAAGATGTCTGCACACAGTGTGTCTTGTGTAATAATAGTCATATTCTCCAAAAATTAAAAAAAACTCCTCCTCATCAAGAATCGATCCACGTAGTAAGTTGAGACTTAAATTGGTGGCCCACTCCCCATACCAACCCTCCAAGATCAAATGTTTCTGCGTTCCGTCTTTTGCGTAGGAATCAACCTGAATCATATTAGTGTATCTGCAGCAAAATACTGCATGTCTCCAGGTAAGAATACAGACACAAAACAGGTTCAGTTTTTTTTATATGAATACAGGCCTTGTTTATCATGTGTCATTCAGATCAAAATGTGTTTTCATTTAGTAAGTTCAACTATAGTATCATCAGCCTGTTGCAAATGAAGTGTTTAAATTGCTCTTGATCATTTTGTGTCCGTTTTCCTGAGACAAATTTACAGTTTCATTAAGCTAGTCTCATAATCGAATCATAAATGGAATGCATTCTGTGACTACCAAGAATGAATGCAAATATTGTTGATTGTCTAACACTGTGTATTTAGGATTACATTGCAGGTAATTTTCAGTATGTGTGATGTGTAAAACTCATTTCAACATATAGGGTTTCCCAGTTTGGTTTTTTGGCAATCATATCCTTTTGGATGGCTTATGGGTCATGATTTAAAATTATCTCAATTTTTGTGAAAAAAGGCCATATTATTACAGCAGATATTTGTAATATAAACATCACAGTATAAGGCCAATACACGATACTGTCAAAAGATAGAAAAATGGCATTTGCAGATGATGTACGTTTCCTTTTTTATCTATTTCTGCGAACAAAGTTTGTTTTTAATGAAACTGAATAGATATGTGAAGTTATGACAGCATTTCTTCCAGCCTAATGCAAAACAATAATACGGTCACACTTCAAATATCAATCCTTCACAACCATAATGCAATTGTCTATGTACCGTCAGAATTAGCCACCATTTACACCCTTTAGATTAAATATTTTGTAGATTCTGCATGGAACATTGTATTATTGTCGATGCTATATGATACTTTATAAGATCCAGTATGATGGCTGGATTTGAAATTCATGTTTTCAACTCATAACTTAGTAGACAGGCATTGTCACATTTTAATGATAATCTTCTGCTTGCACCATCCATAATTTCTGCTTTCACCATCATAGGAATGGAAAATCTTGCTGTGTCAAGATATTTGTTTGGAAATATAAACCTAAAATAATAGTTAATTTTATATTCAGTAACTGAAATTGGGTTGATTGTCTGCTAAATTATCTCAAAGATTTACTGATGTACTGAAGCACGAAAGAACAAATGTCTTGTTTTTTTAATCCAAGCTGTGTGACGGGCTGTTCTTTATATAATCACAGATAATCCCACCCGACCAATGTACCTTACATATGGTTAAATTGCCACTTTGGCCTCCCCTGATATTTCCAGGAAAGGCAAGAAAGGTCAGGATTTAGACTACGCACAAAGTGCTAAAATTAATAGGTAGAACTGACTGTAAGTACATAGTGTATTTAAAAATGAGTAGAGTTACTTTAAGTGGCAGGTCAGCAGTAAAGCATCTCACCCCAGCATCTTCATTATCTTTTGTTCTTCCTGAGATAAGATTAATTGGCATGAAATTATTATTCTTTAAAGAAATTATTGACAAAAGTGTTGTTCTTTGGCACATTTACAGTGTGCGCAATTTCTTTCTCACTTTGAAACGTTACACAAAACATTTCATTTTACGCAAAATGAAGACATGATGGCCCAAGGACAATCTTTGTTTCTCAACTATCAATAGATGCTGTGCGAAGATAAAGCTTGATCTGACCATGGTGTTACATGGCAGAGTGCACATACCACCATTAAATATCAAATCTGGTCGTCTGCTTTTAAAAAAAAAACAGAATAAAGCACACAAATGGGAGGAATGGTCTCCTTCTGCCCATTCCCATACGAATGCTCCTTAAAACCTACCTATCGTCCTAATAGCTCCTAATGTGGCTCAGTATCAAATTTTGTTTGTTAATGCTCCTGTGAAGCATTTGGGAAATTTTACTGTGTTAAAGGCACTAAATAAATGCAAGTTGTTGTTGTTTCTCATTTCCATGGAGATTTAGGGGCCGAAATTGTCCTCTGCCCCGTTTGGGGCAGATAATTTGAATTAACTGAAGATTTAGCGCCCGCAGTGATGGGGCAGAGAATGGAGCGATATTCAGGACCTTGTTTTTTGGTAAGCCTCCCAGCACTTTCTGGTGCTGTGAGAGGCGGGAGCAGGGCTTAACAGAGTCGGGAGCAGGGCAGAAGACGGGCAGTGCCGTTTAGTGTGCTCAGTGGGGTGCTGATGTCGTCAGCACAACATGGACGTGCCGCATTACGCTGACATGCCGTGTCGCAACATCCCTCCCCTTCACTTAAAAGGGAGGGACTCTGCAAGGTCTAGTGAGGCCTCTGTGACGCTTACTAGGCCACGAGGGAGGGGTTCGGCCGGGCCAGTGGCCTGGCACCCAAGAGGAGTCGGCCGACACTGAAAACAAAATGGTGGCCGCGGTGGTATGCCCTCCCCTTTAGGGGCAGCTGCAGCGCCCAGCCACTGGCAGCTTCGTACCTTGTGAAACTGTCAGGGGTGCCAGCTCACTCCCGTGGAGCAATTCCCTCCTCGGGGCGCAAAAGGAGTCGGCGCCAAGCGTTAAGGGGTCGGTGGGGCGGGAACGACAGGGCACGGCGGAAACCTGTTTCCTCCACCCCCGGCCCGGGGGCAATTGCAGACATGTCACACCCGCCACCTGCCCCCAGGCAAAATGGCCTTACCGCCCCGTTACCGCCCCTCAGAGGCACTAACAGGCCTTTAAAAAATGGGGCAATTTCAGCCCCTTAATGTTTGTTCAGTGCAACGTATTCTGTGTCTGTATCCTGTAACTAATACAAAAAAACTGCGTTTTTATTGATCACTTTACTACATGCATACATATTCTTACCTGTGAAAAAGGTGAAATGTGTTAATTTTGAAATTATTAGTCTTTTCATTTGTATTAATGTCCCATTATGTCTAACTTAGCAGCCTATAAACAAAACAAAACTTACACTGACATAGTTTCATGGCCTTAGGTCATCCCAAAGTGCTTAACAGCCAACGATGTACTTTGGAAGTGCAGTCACTGTCGTAATTTAGGGAAGCAAGGCAGCCAATTTGTTCACAACAAGGTCCAACAAAGAGCAGTGAGATAAATGACCAGATAATGTGTTTTTAGTGTGTGATTTGAGGGGTGAATGTTGGCCATGGTACTGGGAAAATTCTCCCACCCTTCTGTGAATAATACCATGAGATCTTTTAGGTTTACCCTAGATGGCAGATGGGCCTCGGTTTAACATATCCTCCGAAAGATGGCATCACCATCAGTGCAGCACAATGTCAGCCGAGACAATGTGCTCAAATCCTGGAGTGAGGCTTGAACCCACAACCTTCTGACTCAGCAGCAAAAATGCTACTGGTGATTCCAGGCTGATATCCCAGAAGAAAATAAAAACTGTCTGTACTTCACAATATTCTAATGGAAAGAGTCCTATCCAAAGAATAACATTTATCATTAAACTTTGGTGAATATCAAGATTGAGATTGGCAACAGTTGATGGGTGTGGGATTTCTTCGTTGCAGAGTTCAATAGTCCAATCCAAGAGGACTTTGAACATGGAACAAGAGGCAGCATAAAAAGAGCCAGATCTCCTCCTGACCATCACAAAGACAAAATATTTTTCTGAAGGAGGGATTCTTTTTGGAATAGATTGACGTACACCATTAGTCTATTTTATATCATTGGGAAAGATTGCATGGAATTGTTAACTAAGATCAACAATGATCTCCATAAAAAAAACTATATTGCACTTTTACAAGGGTAATCTTTGTTTAGTGAGAACTGCAAATGCAAGTTCTAATAGAGATTATTATTTCCAATTAAATTGGAATTGGGACTTCCAGCAATTTCTGCATTTTTGATCAGAGGGATATAGATTAAAAAAACTAATTGAAATGTAGTAACAAGAGTGTCAGTGAACATCCAGAAAATCTGAACTCTCCAGAGTGGAGAGAATGAGCCTGAAGGGAAACAGTGCGAGAGGACAACAGATAAAAATGGGAGAACCGTGGGCAGAGAGTCAGTGAGACCAATAAGTCAGAGTCAGAGCACAAGCTGAACACGGAATCTGAAAATGAAAATCAGAAGACACGTCACTGCCACAGAGGGAGTGGATTGGATCCACCACAGACACATTCCACGTTTGGACCGGGGTCAAGCAGGGCTGTGTCATCGCACCAACACTCTTCTCAATCTTCCTTGCTGCAATGCTCCATCTCACCCGCGGCAAGCTCCCTGCTGGAGTGGAGCTAAATTACAGAACACAAGGGAATCTGTTCAACCTCCGCCGCCTCCAGGCCAGATTCAAGTTCGTCCCATCCTCCATCATCGAACTACGACGCCTGCGTCTGCGCACACGGAGGCCAAACTCCAAGCCATCGTCAACACCTTCACCGAGGCATACGAGAGCATGGGCCTTATACTAAACATCCATAAGACAAAGGTCCTCTACCAACCTGCCCCCGCCACACAGCACTGCCACCTGGTTATCAAAATCCACGATGAGGCCTTGGACAATGTGGACCATTTTCCATACCTCGGGAGCCTATTGTCAACAAGGGCAGACATAGAAACATAGAAAGATAGGTGCAGAAGTAGGCCATTCAGCCCTTCGAGCCTGCACCGCCATTCAATAAGATCATGGCTGATCATTCCTTCAGTACTCCTTTCCTGCTTTCTCTCCATACCCCTTGATCCCTGATGAGGTCCAACACCGCCTTCAGTGTGCCAGTGCAGCCATTGGTCACCTGAGGAAGAGAGTGTTTGAAGACCAGGACCTCAAACCCGGCACCAAGCTCATGGTCTACAGAGCAGTGGTGATACCCGCCCTCCTATATGGCTCAGAGACATGGACTATGTACAGCAGGCACCTGAAAACACTGGAGAAGTACCACCAACGCTACCTCTGCAAGATTCTGCAAATCCATTGGCAGGATAGGCACACCAACGTCAGTGTCCTCGCCCAAGCCAATATCCCCAGCGTCGAAGCACTTTCCACGCTCGATCAGCTCCTCTGAACGGGTCACATTGCTCACATGCCTGACACAAGACTCCCAAAACAAGCGCTCTACTCGGAGCTCCGACACCGACATGGCAAGCGAGATTCAGGTGGGCAGAAGACGCCCTCAAAGCCTCCTTGAAAAAATGTAACATCCCCACTGACACCAGGGAATTCCTGGCCCAAGACCGGCCAAAGTGGAGGAAAAGCATCTGGGAAGGCGTTGAACACCTCGAGTCTCTTCGCTGAGAGCAAGCTGAAGCCTCGTGTCGACAACAGAAGGAGCGCACGGCAACCCAAGCACTCCACCCACCTGTTCCTTAAATCACCGTTTGCCCCACCTGTGACAGAGACTGTAGGTCCCGCATTGGGCTCTTCAGTCAATTGAGAACTAATTTCTAGTGTGGAAGCAAGTCATCCTCGACTCCAAGGGACTGCCTATGATGATGAGTAGGTGCAGGTGTTAGTTTGTTAGCTTGTTCGTTTTTCACTGTTGAAATTCACTTGATGGTGGTTTCCATTGTGTTTTAGATTGATAGATATAATAGCAGTACCTTTAGTTAACTTTTTACTATTTTAGTATCCGTCTTTCATTGGTCATTTTCTTAGAACTTTGTAAATCAGTGTCTCAATGCCTTAAACGTTAGTTTCGTAGAAATTTAGAGTTCAGTGTTCAGTGTTTTAGTGGTCAGAGTCTCAGTGATTAGAGGTCAGTGGATTGACTATCATGGCAGGCCAGCTGGGACCCATTGCATGTGGGAAGTCCAGGACACTTCATGTGTCCTGGAAACCATGGGTGCAAGAACTGCCGTGAATTGCTCGAGCTCAAGCACGACAGTGCACAGTGCATCCGGGAGTCTGAGAGTTTCCTCGAATGTATGTTCCAGGATGTGTTTGCCTCACAGCTACAGAAAGTGCTGGAGTTGAGAGAATAAGTGACCACCAGACTGGGTAGGAGGAAGACATAGATAGTGCAGGAATCCCCCAAGCCAGTGGCACTCACTAACCGCTGTCCTCTGGTGGCCAAGTAGCACAAGTGGCCTTCCGTCCGCCGAGATGCCAGATTGGCGCCAGCAGGGGAAAGGACCACTGTGTGGAGGCAGGTCTAAAGAATGGAAAAAAAAGTTTAATGAACGTATTTAAAATGTTATTTTCACAGCGACTTACCTGGATGGGATCCCCTGAAGGTGTTACGTTGTTTTTTTTGTACTGTTTTTTATTTTCAGCTCTTCCACCCTCCCTGGGCTCGACTCCATCCTCGGCGGCACTTGAGCAGCAAAAGCCTTTGCCACCGAGATTGAGAGCACCCGCCCGCTGCCGCCCAGATTGACGGCATAAGCCGTTATTTTGCCGCCGGTCGGTACCACCACCTCTTTTAGAGGAATCTTCCAGGCAAAGTACAGCCTTTGGGCAGTACTTTGGGCAGCACTTGGGCATCAATTTCGGGCCCTGTGATTCTATAACATTGAAATCTGATCTAACACTTGTTTACTGTAGCATTTCAAATCAGCATTAAATGGTATGTTTCATTAATTATACATTGCAAAGAATTAGGTAAACTTGCCTTAGAGGAATATTTCACACTCTGCAACAATGACACAACATTTTTCTTCCAGTACCGTATAGTTAGTTTCTGTATTGGTCACCACTAGCAATCAACACTAAAGATTTAGTAAGTAGGTTTCAACTGTGGTTAACAGCATTTCATTTCACCATAACTACCAGGCAATTTGGTTAAAAATTGAACAATCAGCTTGACTGTTTTATATTTTTAGCCAAAACAAATAACCAAGAAGACGTGCACATAAAACATGTTAAAAAATAAAGTGAAATATCAGGTCTGAAACAGAACAAAAGACAGAGATATCTGGAACTCCCATCACTATATATTGCAAAGGTATTCCAATGCAGTGGTGAATTGTGTACATGTTGATAAGTCCAAAGGCCATTAATACTGCTCTTTATTAGTTCTGTCTGGTTATAGGCCTCTGTATGGAAATTTGCACCATTAAACAACACACAACATTTACTTAAATGACTTACTAGCACTTAAGCTCCACCAGCCTCAATCCCTCCCAGAAATAGTTTACTCAATTTACAAATTTAATCACTTTCACTCTTTTCCTCTCTCTCCCCACCCAGTTCTGTTCTAAAATAGCAATTGCAATCCCTTGTATGTCATCGGACCCCGATTTGCTTATTAAAAACATAAGAACATAAGAAATAGGAGCAGGAGTAGGCCATCTGGCCCCTCAAGCCTGCGCCACCATTTAATAAGATCATGGCTGATCTGATCATGGATTCAGTTCCACTTCCCTGCCCACTCCCTGTAACCCTGCATTTCCTTATCACTCAAAAATCTGTCTATCTCCGCCTTAAATATATTCAATGATCCAGCCTCCACAGACCTCTATGGCAGAGAATTCCATAGATTTACAACCCTCTGAGAGAAGAAATTCCTCTTCAGCTCAGTTTTAAATGGATGGCCCCTTATTCTGAGACTATGTCCCCTAGCTTTAGTTTCCCCTATAAGTGGAAATATCTTCTCTGCATCCCCTTGTCGAGCCCCCTCATTATCTTATGTTTCGATAAGATCACCTCTCATTCTTCTGAACTCCAATGTGTATAGGCCCAACCTATTCAACCTGTCATCATAAGTCAATCCCCTCATCTCTGGAATCAATCCAGTGAAACTTATCTGAATAGCTTCCAATGCAAGTATATCCTTCCTTAAATACGGAGACCAAAACTGCACCCAGTACTCTAGGTGTGGCCTCACTAATACCCTGTACAGTTGTAGCAGGACTTCTCTGCTTTTATACTCCATTCCCTTGCAATAAAGGCCAACATTCCATTTGCCTTCCTGATTACTTGCTGAACCTGCATACTAACTTTTTGTGCTTCATGCACAAGGACCCCCAGGTCCCTCTGTACTGCAGCACTTTACAATTTATCTCGATTTAAATTATAATTTGCTTTTCTATTTTTTCTGCCAAAATGGATAACCTCACATTTTCCCACATTATACTCCATCTGCCAAATTTGTGCCCACTCACTTCGCCTGTCTATATCCCTTTGCAGATTTTTTGTGTCCTCCTCACAATTTGCTTTCCCACTCATCTTTGTATCATCAGCAAACTTGGCTACATTACACTCGGTTCCTTCATCCAAGTCATTAATATAGATTGTAAATAGTTGAGGACCCAGCACCGATCCCTGCGGCACCCTACTACTCACTGTTTGCCAACTGGTAAATGACCCATTTATCCCGACTCTCTGTTTTCTGTTAGTTAGTCAATCCTCTATCCATGCTAATATATTATCCCCAACCCTGTGAACTTTTATCTTGTGCAGTAACCTTTTATGTGGCACCTTATTGAATGCCTCCCCCTCCCCTCTTAGAAAGGCCTCCCCCTGAAACAGTCGGGCACTGAACAGCAGTATGCCCTTTTATAGACATCATGGCCTGGAGCACTGGGGTAAACAGAGTGGGCCGTAAAGCCATTTGCGAGCTGCTTTGCCGTGTTTATGCCGAGACTCCCAAGTTAAAATGTAACCCAATGTATTACTATATTTTAAACAAAGTTATTAGATGACTTCCTGTCAATTAATACTGGATTTATTCCATAAATAGGCATGCAGCCATTTTTATTTTGGAATTGAAATCCTCTCTTGTAAAGTGTTTAACAATTTTGAGACCAAATGTTCACAATTTTTTGCAGATATCAATTTTTAAGAATGAAACTATTTTTTCTTGTGTAGGATTGCATTTGAAATCTCCATTTATACAGTATTGTATAATAACCTGTGCATTTTTATACAATAATAATAGTAGTTAAAACAACAGCATAAAATTAAAGTCTTTATTTCAAACATCATCATCATCATAGGCAGTCCCTCGGAATCGAGGAAGACTTGCTTCCACTCTTAACATGAATTCTTAGATGGCTGTACAGTCCAATACTAGAACCACAGCCTCTGTCACAGGTGGGGCAGATAGTCATTGCGGGAAAGGGTGGGTGGGACTGGTTTTCCGCACGCTCTTTCCGCTGCCTGTGCTTGATTTCTGCACGCTCTCGGCGATGAGACTCAAGGTGCTCAGCGCCCTCCCGGATGTGCTTCCTCCACTTAGGGCGGTCTTTGGCCAGGGTCTCCCAGTTGTCAGTGGGGATGTTGCACTTTATCAGGGAGGCTTTGAGGGTGTCCTTGTAATGTTTCCACTGCCCACCTTAGGCTCCTTTGCTATGAAGAAGTTCCGATTAGAGCGCTTGCTTGCGAACTATGTGGCCTGCCCAGCGGAGCTGATCAAATGTGGTCAGTCCTTCGATGCTGGGGTTGTTGGCCTGGTCGAGGACATTAATGCTGGTGCGTCTGTCCTCCCAGAGGATTTGTAGGAGACATCGTTGGTGGTATTTCTCCAGCGACTTGAGGTGTCTACTGTACATGGTCCACGTCTCTGAGCCATACAGGAGGGCAGGTATTACTACAGCCCTGTAGACCATGAGCTTGGTAGCAGTTTTGAGGGCCTGGTCTTCAAACACTCTTTTCCTCAGGCGGCCGAAGGCTACACTGGCGCACTGGAGGCGGTGTTGGATCTCGTCGTCAGTGCCTGCTCTTGTTGATAGGAGGCTCCCGAGATATGGGAAGTGGTCCACGTTGTCCAGGGCCACGCCGAGGATCTTGATGACTGGGGGGCAGTGCTGTGCGGTAAGGACAGCATTGCGGTCAGGTATTTCAAACAACCTGTTCGCTGACTGACTGGCAGTCAATGTAAGTTTAAGATGGTGAACGCTCGGGTGGTGGGGCTGTTCCATTTTCGAACATGAAGTGAAGTTTAAAGATAAAAATCTGTAAAATAATTAGGATTTGTGATTTCCCTTCCTGCAGAGACACTGGGGGGGAAATTCGGTCGTGCCTCTGATGTGGCGTTAATCCAGGCAGAGCAGTACTTTTAGCACCTTCAAAAAGTTTGCACCTCCCGTCCAGAAATTCGTCAGAATCGGTCGAAGAGCCGACAGGGGCGATAAATCAGCCATTGCACACCAGAGCTGGGGGACGCTAATGAAATGGCGGCGCCAAATTTAACTGAGCCATTGCGCATGCGCCGAAATCCGGTTCAGATCCCGGGAAATGCCAAATCTTAAAGGCGCGGCATAGTAATGCACCCATTAAAGTTAAGAAAATCACTTTTTCTCTAGCTGGACTCTTATTTCTGTCTGCCACTGCAAACTCGGAGGCTCACACGCCGTGCTTTGTGTAAACGTTGCACTGACTGTGACCTCCGAGGGAAGCGCTTCCTCATCCCTTTAAGTAGCCACCAGTTAATGACTCTGCAAGCCTGTACTGACTGTTTGTTCAGATGTTGTTATTGGCGGGCACTCAATGAGGCGCACGCACCGAATTTAGCGACCGGGATGCAAGCGTGCGCGTTGCACTGGGACGCTGTCATGATCGGAGCGATCGTCAGCAGCCAGGCGCTAGCAGTTTGCGCCCCCGGTAAACCTCTAATGAATTTTTAATCGGGGCGCTAAAAGCTATGTGCCCGGTCACTAAGCTCTAACGCTCGCATTAACGCCCCCTCTGGCCGCTAACTGAGACTACCGACAACCGAAGATCCAGTCCAATGAATTTTAAACTATGTAGTGAATAATGATAGGTAGAGTGATTGCTAGAAAATAATCTCCTTGGTGGGTCGAGCAGACAAGCTAAGCTAAAAACGTTCCAGGGATTTACTGTCATCTAACAATATTGAGGTTATATTTTCTACCTCCAAAAATTAGAATATTGCACTTTGCAATTTACTGTGTGTGTGAACCCCACATCTCCACTCACTCAGTCCATGGCACACAGACCTGACCGTATCTGACATCCAACTGGCTTAGCCATCCATCACTAGATCTGGCTGTAGCTCCAACAGGCCTCACTCTCCTCTGCCAAACCCACCCACTACACCAGGATCATCTTGTAAAGCAAAACAAATCTCCAGCTTCTTTTCTCCACTACCAATGGCCATATGGCTGATCTGATCTTGGCCTCAACTCCACTTTCCTGCCTGTTCCCCATATTAGTTAGGGCGTCCTGTAATCATCCAGGGCATTTGCCTGAAACTGGCGCATCGCTTATGAAACTCCCCCTGTTTCGGGCTTCTTTGTAAAATGTCTTTGTGAATAACAAACAAATGCAGGCTGTATGCTACGGTCAGTTTTTTCAGGTGCACAGTTGCCAAGTTAACGATCATAAAATGACCTCGACAAGCTTCCACCCAACAAGTAAGTTCAAAGTGTTTTACTTACCTGAATGTGGAGCCACGTGGAGCAGGATTGCCCCTCCTGGCTCCACGTAAGCCGGAATCACCTGCGAACCTTGGCCTGAGTCTGAGCCACTGAATTCACTCCTCCCCCGCTACCAGCGAGCTGCTTCTGGGGTTACGACTGGTGCCCACTGCTCACCCGTACTCTCCTAAAAAGGCCAGCAGATCACCTTGCCGTGGTGCTGCCACAAGCCTCATTAGACACGTGCAGCATGCATTGTACTGGGATCGTGCCCCAATTCAAGCGTGATCCAATTTATGGGCCCTGAGGTCAAAACAGATTGCTGCCTTTCAGGCTTCAGCTCACACGATCCCAGGATGATTTTCTTTCTCATTTTTAAGATTATTTTGCATCTGTAATGAAGTGTGGGGTCTGGAGTGTGGCATCTGCAATAGAACAGTCATGCGTTACACGTAAAACATTTTATAGCAGTATGATATTACTTATGCAATTTATGATCCATTTTTCTGCTGCGTGTGGAAGATTTCTTGTCTTTTGGTGTCTAGTGTTTTGTCAACAGCTCTGGTACTGTTTTGTGCTGATGTCGTCCTCACGAGGCTTAAATTTGAAATGTAATCACTGGAAGATTACTAGAACTTCATCTTCAATAGATTACTGTGAAATAACAGCGAAGAATAGATGCAGTTTAAAATTATTTTTTAAATGATTTTCAAAAGAGTGCTGTCAGCCTCCATGTCATCTCTGGGTTAGGTACAGTGACAAGCAGGGTAGTGGGCGACAGCATCTATTACTGTGGGAAGCACTGCCTGGGAAACAGAGTGAGCCTGTTGATGAGTGAGAACATATGCAGCCTACCCACATTGAAAGGAATTGCTGAGGCAATGCAGTAGAGACACTCCTCCACTTTCAACTGGTAAGGGCTGTCTGTTCAGGGTAGAATCAGGATATCACCCATTCTGTGTCAAATGAGTATTCCAGATAGCGTCACTGCTATTTTAACAAAACAATGTGAATTTTCTAGCAGGTAATGCACATTGCATGCTGCACAATTTTGTTTCACTTTAGCACAACCAAAGGTTCATTCTGAAAACTATTCAATTTGCAATTGTTTTGGGACAAATTCTCATTATATTTAAATCCAGTAAAACTTAGCACTAACTATAAAAAAATAGGAGTTATTCAAGGATTCATTGCAAAAGATGTATAAACATAAATATTCATAGAAGTGAAAGATAACATTTTAATGTAAGTTGTTTGAACACGGCATAAAGATATTGGTGCTTTACAATCTGTGAATAGTTTAATGTTTTCAAAAAAATGTCTGATAATTGGTTTTGTAGCCTCACAACTGATTATTTTTAAGTTACAACAAATAGTTAAGCCGAGAGGAAAAAAATTCACTGGACATGAAGAGGTAAATTTTGGTCAGGAGTTGCTCCGTTTTTTTTTGGAGCAACTTGATTTTTCTGGAGTATCTTAAAAATCCCTATTTTGCACATTCAATTTGTGCCAGTGTAAGTGAGTTAGTTATCATTTTTTTAGTTTCGTTTTTTTTTCTAAAAAGGGGGCGTTACCAGCCACCCATGCCAGTTTTGGCCATTTAGGCCACTTTGGCCAGCTAATAGTTACTCCAAATCTACTTAGGCCAGCGTATGTGGCCACTTCAGAAAACCCTTGCGGAAAGTTAAGAAATCAGCGCAGGTAGGTACATCGGAGGCCAGCAGAACTTACTGACTTGACTAAAGAATGTGAATAGGCTCAAACAGCTATACAGGACATCATATGACAAGCTTCGCAAAGTTAATTTACTATACAACAGAAGCATTCATGGAAGCTTAAACTACAAAAATAAAAGAAGTAAAATATAGTTGAATTCAATTGTCCTAATCTCACAACTAATTTAAACAACTATTTGTTTGCAATGATTATACTGGGCCAAAATTGAGCCCATATTATCTAAATAAAGTCTACTTCAATAAATAAGATATTCTCTCAGTGTTCCTCTGTCACTTATGTTCTTCTTTCACAATACCACCAGGTGAATAGATTTGACAAATGGTCACCACTATTCACAAGAGACAAAACATATTTACATAATTTTTTCAAAATATCCAAAAATCCAGGAAAATGACAAGCCATTAAGAAAGTTCAAAAATAGCTACAGTGCATAAAATTTCAAACCTGGGGTTGATCACACCAGGAGGCCACTCGGCCAGGGATAGGGGCGGGCATCGGGTCCCACACACACAGCAGCTGCAGCATGCACACAGAGAGGCTGGGGGCGAGGAGCTACTGCACATGCACGGACACTCCACTGTGCATGTGCAGACGTCCCGGCACTGTGTTCAGCGCAGTACGCTGGCTCCGTTGCCTGAAGACTGAGGACAGCAGCCAAAGTGGGGAGCGATTTTTTTCGGCGCCCTTATCAACGGAGAAAAGCGGTGCATCTCCGGTAAGTGCGCCAAAAAAAGGGGTGAGCCAAATTTGAGCCCGAAATGAGGATTCCCAATACATTTAATTTTCAAACAAATACTCAGAATTTGTGTCCTAAATCATTAATGTTATACGCATCAAAGGTTGAAAAGTATGAAAAGAGTTTCCTCCTTGGGCACAATATGGAAGTTCGACCAGAAAATGCTCCCAGTGCTGCCCCCATTTTTCCAGTGTCAAGTTACACCCAAGTATCTTCCCAATCTCATTAGAACTCACCCGAACTTAAAAATGGGTATAAATCTGCTTAACCAATCAGGACCCACGGCAACACCGAACCCATGCCAGTATATTTCTTCTTTGAGTCTTAAAACACTGAGAAAAACAGGCCCAGACAAATTTCTACCTTATCAAGTTAAATAGTTCTTCCTCCCAAATTCCAACAAACAGCTAAAGCAGAGCAAGTAAAAGTATATCTTGTGTGGAATAAAACAAAACTGAGGATGCTAGAAATCTGCAATCTGGTCTTATGTGGATGTTTTGTTCTTCACACATTTCCTCAGGCCACAAAATAACCCAACCAATATATGCAAATCAATGTATTAATGGGAAATGTGTAATTAATATAGGACACAGCAAGACACAAGGGCTGTTGTGAAACTTTACAAACCAATTTATTCAGAACATTTATTTCTAAGCCTTTTTGTGCAATTTAAGATAATGGTCCTTATTACAGTTGTCTGCAGCTGCATGCCATGATATGCCAGCTATAACATACCAAAAAAGTGTCAGCCCTGCCCACCCCTCTATTGTGTTGTGAAAGGCTAGTCTGTTTTCACTGCTGCACAAATGGAACCACTACTGTACCAGCTCTACCAGTATAATGGGTATAAGTAATAAGTTGGTGTGTCGTACATCTGTTGCTCTTGTGGAAGGTAAATGGACTAGAAAGAATAGGCAAACAACTGTGGGAGGGTGAACATTGATTGAAACTGTGGGAGTCTTTAATAATCATCATAGGCAGTCTCTTCGAACGAGGATGACTTGTTTCCACATTTCACAGATGTTTCAATGAAGAATCCGATATTTCAGTCTTGAACTCCAGTTAACGGGGTGGAAGATGCCTGTGCGTGGATTTTTTTAATGTATGGTGATCATTGCACATCAGCCACCACACGGACTTGACAGAGCTAGGCCTTTATCCAGTGGCAAGGGAGACCTGCTCTGCTGCATGGACCTAGTGCGCACACGTATCGCAGTGTGGGCTGGCCCGTGCTGCCCCTGGGCTCTTGGCTCTTCTGAGCTTTCTGGACCTCAAATGATACATACAAGATGAGGAAAACCTAAGTTAGAAATAGAATCATACAGCACAAAAGGAGGCCATTCGGCCCATTGAGCCTGTGCCGGCTCTCTGAAATAACTACCATTAGTCCCACTCCCCAACTCTTTCCTCATAGTCTTGCAAACTTTTTATTTTCTGGTATAGCTCCAATTCCCTTTTGAAAGTTACTATTATTTTTGCTCAGTGAGTCTTTAATATCAGACTGTCAATCACCTTATTTTAACAAGGTAACATAGATGTTCTATTGAAATAAGTGCAAATTTAGCAACACCTGGGAAAAATGCTAGTCACTTAGATGGTACGTATCGTGACTTTACAGACACTTTTATTGTTCTGTGCACATGAATGAAGTTAGCAGAAGAAATCTCCCTTTGCTGAAAGTTCCTGCATTTCTGATTATTTCCTCAGTCCAAATGTTTTTCGTTCTTGCTAAACTAGCTACAAAAATCTCAGTGCCAGTATTTAAGAATATTGCAGATGTTGAGGTGATTTCGCAGATACAGACCTTTAGGATTATGTAATACTGTAATTTTCCTAAAATAAACATGATACATTCAACACTTTGCTAACTTTCTGGTCCCACATATAATGAAGTTGGAGGTGATAAAAGAGGGTTAAGCCGAGGATATCGTGCAGAAGTTTGTCTGACATGGATCAGGTAAAAGAAAGCATCTTAATTGTGCATTATGAACTGCCTGCTTGTGTCACCCTCCTTTGTCATTCCATGAGTCATCAGAAATCATTTTCATCAACTGCACCAGCTGCTGTGCAGGAGGCTTTCCCTGTTTCTCCTGAAGGATGTGACTCATTGGGGTTGGCAGCACTGTCAGATTTATATCAAGCCAGAGTCCAAGTACTTATCCAAAGTCTTTAATATGAAACGAAGATAGCTTTCTCTTATTTGCTTCTAATATATACAGCAGAGTCATGAGATCAGTTATTTTTCTTCCTGATGAGGTTGATGTTAAATGGCATTGGATCTTTATTGATCCTTCGAGGAAGGGAGGGGATGTCCTCTGGTAGAAAAGTTACTGGAGAATATTTTTGCTGCTGGATACCACAAGTACAGAATATTCAGAGTGGGCTAAAGATATCTAATGGTCATTGCAGATTCTTGTACCAGCACACTGCACTGTAGATCAGTAGGATGTGTGTTTGCAGTTGTGATCTTCCACATGTTAACAGAGCGAGGGAAGGTCAGATATTAACCCATGACTGCTGTAATGCACCTCCTAATTGCTACTTTGGAACATTATCAGTGGAGGCAGGAGAGCATGATACCCACCCGTATGAAGTGAAGAGACAGAAGGAAGTAGGAATGGGAATGAGAGTATCACATAGTATCCCATGGCTGAGAGGGCAGGCAAGCTTTTCTTGGCCAGGTACAATAGTGTAATGTAGTGGTTATGTTACTGAAGTAGTAATCCAGAGGCCTGAACTTAAACTGTAACAGAATGTGAGTTCAATTTGTGCTTTGGCAGTTTGAGAATTTAAATTCAGTTTTTAAAAATCTGGAAATTTAAAAAAAATCAGGCGGTACACGTATCAGGAAAAATGACCATGAAGCTGCATTAACATGGTGGAAAGGTCACTGCTGAAAACATGCAATGATCTGTCACCACCTGGCATTCCCATTGTCGAATACGAACAATAGTGTTTGTAGGTGAACTCTGAAATCAGTTTGGATCTTTTGACAGGCTATTTAAGTAAGATTGGAATTAACGGTTGCAATGTAATATTTACGAAACATGATCCTAGGTGAAGAGAGTGTTTTGTGGACTAATAGCATGGTGTTAGAGTAATACAAATGATTTGTTTCTTTTGACAACACAATTGCAGTTCTAGAAAGGATGTTGAAAAAAACAATAATGGTTGTGACAGAATACAAACTCTGAGAACTAATTTGCTTGGTTGGAAAATTGTAAGAGTTATTTATTCAGCACACACACTGATCTTAGCTGTGAAGTAATGGAGAAGAAGCAAATAAAGGCCATGTGTTTCTCCTGTAGGAAGAGAAAATAGGTGAGAAAGACACTTCAGGCCATTCTAATGCACCTCCGAGCATCTAGTGACAGATCTGCTTTGACAGAGGCCTGAAAGGAGATCACCTGCCCCGCAGTTTGATAATGGATGGTGCCTGGCATGGATAGAGCAACAATGGAACAAGATCAAAATACCTTAAAAGTTACACCTTCTAGATCTGCAAGAAATATATCATAAGATTATCATAAGTATACCCCCATCACCTCAGATAGGTGTATAAGTTTTAGTGTCTTCCAAACCAATGGCAGCTGACTCCTGGAGATCTACAGTGATGAGAAGTTGCTTTAAAAGGTTACAGAAAATTGCATCAATTTTGATACCAGTTAGGAGTTGTTCTGAAATAACTGCTCTGTCCAACATCTCTCACTTTTATATATCTAGAAATTAGATTCTTAAAATATACTCATTTATTATCTAAAAATTATAATTATTGATAATTGTAAAGCAAACTTTTAAAAAACTAGTCATAATTACACTCTGATCTTAATTTTCCAGTGCTCAATTTGTTGGAAGAAGTCATGACATGGAGAAGTAACTGTAATAAATAACGGCCTATGTATTGAAAGGCTGTGGTGAAAATTGTGACCTTCTTTGATTGAGGCTCAGAAATTAAGTCATTTCATTTTCTTCATGAAGAAAATGATACCACAACTTGGTTTCAGTTATGTGCCTACTGTAAGTTAACATGAACCTTTCCCATACTTTCCTAAGGATGGTCATCTGCACAAGAAGGATGATTGCAGATTACCTGATTTTGTTCATTTCAAACCGTAAAACTGTTAAATACACATATAACTAACAATTTACATTAAATGGAACAAGAAGAAGAACTGGACCAAACAAAGAGATGTTACCGAAGTGGAGACATTTCTGGAGGATGTGCAGTTGCAGGGGCGGATGGTCTGTGATCTTGTGTCTAAAAAGGAGTCGAAAAGAAAGATCTGCTCCATATTAAGCCACTGAGCATCGATCTAATTCTACAGTCCTTTTTTTATGTTAATTAAGATCATTCCTGAAAACTGTTTTCAACTCTAGAGGGCAGTAAACACTCTGGATTGAATAGTTTTCCCTAGATTGTATTAACAGATGAATCTCAGAGATGTGCTGTTCTGTCGATGCTTGTATGCATTATACAGAAGCCACCACTTCTTCACTGACCATGATTTTCTCAGTGTACATCAGAGCTGTTCATCAGTTGCATTACAATTTCACAGAATACTTATGCTTTACAAAGGAACAGATTGTCTGTATTATATAGTCATGATTACGTAACACATCCTAACCTTTATTGCAAAGAATGATTTGCGAAATAGCTGACCAGACTGCCAACTTGTCTATGACTCAGGACACCACAAAATCCTCTGCTCAATGTTATCTCCCCACCTGCGTCCTGTCCACGGTCATTTCTGCCTCACGTGTTTGCTTTTGTGGAAGAAATAATGACCTGAGACTGATGTCATGATGCATTAACCTTTAACCCTGGAGCCTGGGTTTGAATATAGTCTCCCCTGCTGCTAATGGTCTTCAGTGGAATTACTGTGCACTATTCCAATCTAACTTCCAAAGGACCTGAGTTCACAACAGAAAATTCTTCTTTTTGGCTCTAATTGCACTACCTTGGCAATATCCCTTGAGGTTATGTGCAATGTTGGAATACTTTTAATGGGGTGATGTACTCTGTACTTATGGTTGTGAGGCACTGTCAGACTAAGGAAAAGGGAACCATAGCATCACTATGCAAATACTATTTGTGAGCCATGCTATACTAAAGGCAGCTATTGTGTGCAAAATAGCACAGGTGCCATCTTGTGTTCCTGTTGAACAAAATGAAAAATGCTGCAGATGCTGAAAATCTGAAACTAAAACAGGACATGCTGGAAACACTCAGCAGGTCAGGCAGAGCCCATCTATAAATCAAAGTCAGTTGATATTTCAGGTATAAACCCTTCCTCAGGATGATGCACGACCTACTGAGTAAATCCTGCATTTTCTGTTTTTGTGTTTGATTCCATTGTCCCATATCTTGACACATAGAAACATAGAAAATAGGAGCAGTAGTCGGCCATTCGACTCTTCGAGTCTGCACCGCCATTCAATATGATCATGGCTGATCCTCTATCTCAACACCATGGCCCCAAGTTTTGTCCCGTGGCGAAAACAGCGCACCTCCGAACTGGGCGCTTGTTTTTTGCGCCGAAAACTGCGCCTAAAAAAAGCCCGATATTCTCGAGCTCCTTGGAGCTTGATGTCTGCTTGGCGCGGCGCGCTCTTCGCAGCAGGAGGCGGAGCCTAACACTCGCGCCGATTTTCTAAGCAGCAGGGGGCGGGTACAATTTAAATTAGCCTTTGTGGTGCCGGCAAACCTGCGCGTGCGCGTTGGAGCGTGCGCGCACGCGCAGTCTCACACAAACATTGGCACTCGGCCATTTTTTAAAATACTGCAGAAAAAGTGAAGATTTGTTTCTTGGACCCCTGCAAAGGCTTGTAATTTAATTTTTTTTGATATTTCTGTGTGTGAGGGAGTGCTTTTAGCAGCACTGCTGAATAAATCACCTGCTGAAATCAGTGAGTTCAGCTTTTCACTGCTAAAATTGCAGAACCGGTGCTGCATTGGTGCATGCAAATTAAGGACTGTGTGTTTGGAGAAATAAGAGTGCCAATTCAACTTTGCAATAATACGTGGTGTTGACAATGCAGCACCCATTCTGCAAATTTAATTATAAAACTGTCGATGTGGCTGCCTCTCCCTGTCCAAATGGCCTCAGTCCCCCTCACAGCTCGAAGGCTGCTGCTGTATCTTCGGCTGCCGGCCAGCCACTGATGCCGCTGATATCCTATGGCCGAATGGCCTCACGTCCGTCCGCTGCTGATTCTTTGGCTGCCGGCCAGCCACTGACGCCGCCCCTAAAGCGTGGCCGAATGGCCTCAAGAACCTTAATGAGCTGCGTGTGTCCTGCGTTGATTCTTCGGCTGCCGGCCAGCCACTGACGTCGCTGCTATCTCATGGTCGAATGGCCTCACATCGGTCCGCTGATTCTTCGGCTGCCGGCCAGCCACTGACGCCGCTGATATCTCATGGCCTCGGGTCCGTCCGGTGCTGCTTCTTCGCGGCCAGCCACGAAGAGAATGAAGGCCTGCCTCAAGCACTGCAGCTCAGCTCGAAACTTGCTGCCGCTGCCGTCGAGACACTGACGCCACACCCCTGCCTGTCTCCAACATGAAAGGCCTGCCTGAAGCACTTTAACACAGGTAGGAACATGGTTTATTTAATCTTTTCTTTGCTTATAAATTTTTATTCAGGTTGGACTTATTTGTATAATATTTGTATAAGTATAACTAAGGATTGATTGTAGAATTTAATGACTTCCTTTCCCCCACCCCCCCACCATTCCCTGCGCCTAATTTGTAACCTACGCCTGATTTTCTAAAGTGTAGACAAGGTTTTTTCGAGCGTACAAAAATCTTCACTTACTCCATTCTAAGTTAGTTTTGAGTAAGTTTTCACTGACGAAACTTTGAAATCAGGCGTAAGTGACCGGACACGCCCCCTTTTGGAAAAGAAATTCTGTTCCAAAGTGAAACTGTTCTAACTGACTAGAACTGGAGCAAACTAAATGTCGAGAATTCCGATTTCTAAGATACTCCGTTCTACACCAGCTGCTCCTAAAAATCAGGAGCAAATCATGTGGAAACTTGGGGCCCATATTCCTGCTTTTCCCCCATACCCTTTGATGCCTTTTGTTTCTAGAAATCTATCTATCTTCCTCTTAAATATATTCAGTGACTTGGCCTCCACAGCCTTCTGTGGTAGAGAATTCCACAGGTTCACCACCCTCTGAGTGAAAACATTTTTCCTCATCTCGGCCCTAAATTTCCTACCCCTTATCCTGAGACTGTGACCCCTTGTTCTAGACTTCCCAGCCAGAACATGTTTCCATCTCTGGCACAAAGAAATGTTAAAGTACATTTGAAATACCGAAAATATAAACAGCAAATGCACAGTGAGTTCGTCAGCATTTGAAGGAAAAAAGACAGGATAATTTTCAGGTGGACCCTTCAACAGAGGGTTCTGTCTCAAATGATAATCCATGTTTCTCTTTCAGGTGCAGATTGGCTTGCTGTGTATTCCCAGCAATTGCTGTCTTTAATAGAGATTTTCAACATTCACGTGTTTTTTTTAAATCAATCTACATTAGCTATCTCCCTTGAACTCATAATGCAAGTGTTTTAATTTCACTGCTTAGAGTTGATATTAAAGGATAGCTGGGTTTTTTTTTGTGATATATTTGTAGTATTTTTTTCCTGCTTTTTGTTTGGTTTACCCTGTAAACTTCTCAATGTTGTATCTTTGTTGAACAGCTGCTCAGGATCATGACTTTCTGAGTGGAAATGAAGTGTGAAATAACATTTCAAACTACATGTTAGTGATTCATATCCTGATTCGGAGTCCAATGGCTGCACTTGTGTGCTCAAAGGTTTCCTGCCATGACAGCCTGTATATCATCAGCCTTTGAACTGCAAGAGCTGTGTCCATCACACCTTAGTGATTTGTTGTATCTTGATTACAAGAGTTTTTTTTGAGGTAACTCAGAATTGACCTATTTCTTCCTGCACCCAATTTTACTACTGAAAATATTCAACATATCTTAGCATGTCTGCAGTATAACTGCAGAGGTAGATGTTCTTATTAGAATTGTTATATTGGTGTGAAACCATAGTTCAGGAAAAAAACATTCTGTCATGGTTATTGCTTGTAATACTAAGCTGGCAGTGTCTAAATTATATTTTGTAAAGAGTAAGGGACACCTGGGAGTGAATACGCAGCAGTAATGGAGGGATTCAGATGACATCACAGACTATGAGGCCAAAGCTCAAATGATTTACAACCATCACTTGAACCTTTGAGGCTATATCACTGTTTCAGAATTACTCCCAACTTTCCATTACTATAACTGATTATACTTTCAGTTCTTTTGTGATGGAGTTTGAATACCATTACTTAGATTTTATGTAGAAGTGGTTGATAGCATGGACACTGCCAATCAGCTGACTAACAAATGTGAGACTATTACATTTAACTTATTGAGAAATAATTCTGACATTTTATTATCTAGTAATTCTGTTACCTGCATTTCCAAGGTTCAGAGTAAACAATAACTGAAGATGTTTTATAGACTCTTATCAACTGCAGGTGCTCAGATCATATCGAGAGTAACTTGAGTTGATTACATGGTTACCTGAATTCTGGGAATGTGTTTTGCCTTAAACATGCATCATTTAGCTTTTATAATATACAGACTCCAGACCCATAGCAATGACTTAACTGCTGTCTGAAATGGCCTAGCAAACCACCACCTTCTCGAGGGCAATTAGCGATGGGCAATAAATGCTGGCCTTGCCGGCGACATCCACATCCCAGGAATGAATAAAAAAAGATATAATGGATTTGACCTGCCAGCTCAAGCACATTTAGGAAAATCTACCCTATGGGACAGCTCTTAGAGACTTAAGTGAAATGGGTTCAGTTGCAAATCTATTCCAGTTAACATAACTTCACAACAGTTTTATTTTTCATAAACCTTTCTAAAGCTTTAGTAATGAAGATTGTATATTCTAACAGCAAAAACCATAAAGTTTTACCATATAGGCCAATGTCCTATCATTATCGTTCTATTTAATACAGGAGTATATACTTCAGAATATCACACACAAGTACTTTGTTGTAAAATTCTTCTCCAGACATCCTCTCTTGAACTTTAGCAATTCTGTCATATGGGAGGGAAATTAAAAGGTTTTCTGAAATCACTTAATTTGTGAATTTTCCCAACCATTAAAAATTTATTGTAAAACTAAAAGCAAAAATCATGCCAAATCATGTTTTTTTAAAAGAGGGAAAAGTTGTCCATGGAAACCAGATGCACCCTGTGAGAGTATTGTTTCAGATAAGACTGTTACTGAGTGTGCTGACAACACCAACCACTATGACAATTTAGAGTTAATGTAAGCAGAGATACAGAACACTTTTCAAAGCTTTGTCTGGTTAAGTAGTTAAACCATGAAGTGAGAATTGGTGAGCATAACCATTGCGCAGATCCAACACTGACAATACTTGCTATATAACAGCAAAGGTTCAGAGGATTTTGATATATGTTATATGGGTCGTGGTTGTCCCCTGTTCATTTACTGATTCTGTTTGGTTTTTATCCTCTGCCACTTTGACTTAGATCCTATCTTGGCTTTCTGAAAGTACATAGGCTGTCAATACATAAAGTACATATATAGCAGTATTTTAAATACATATTTTGGATAATGTTCTCCTAGTTGATATATTTCTGTTGTGAGATTGCTTTAGAAGAGCTGTATCATAGCCTAAAAAGTGAGCGGAGGTGTTCATTTTCTTTTGGTCAAAAAAAATTAATAGAAACCTTATCTGAATCGCCTTTTGTTTTGCATTGTCTTTACCTGGAAATATGTTTCATAAAAATATTCTTACTTGCCCAAGGGATGGACATAGTAATGAGACCATTGTATTTGGACCTATGCAATTCACTGGAGTTGCTGTTAGTCATTTTACCACCATCATGGTCACTTCCACTATGGGCCTTTTTTCCTCATTAAATAAAAAACAAATTTAGCAAAACAGTCCATGTAAGTGCAAATCCTTCTTTTGTGCATCTTCATTTTTTAAATTATTTAATCTCCTTACTTGGACAATGCTTGTGAGACCACATTTATTTCCCATCCCTAGTAGATGGTGGAGGGCTTTCTTGAATTGCTGCAGTCGGTGTGGTAAAATGACATAATTAAGTTATTGTTCCTAGTTTCTGCAGCAATCTTCAGTTTTAAAACCCAAACTTAGCATCCCCAAACCACCACTTTTTGATTTAACTCATCATCTCTCCTATTCTTCAACCTTGATGGTGTCCTGTACTATGGGTCATTTCTCTTTGCCCACGTTTCTGAATTTAAAAAATAAATTAATGTAAGGGGTTGTGTGAATACTGACTCATCAGTGTCAGCACTAGTTGGTTATTTTAGCATTTTAGCTGAGCTTTATTATTATGTCACCAGCTCAAATGATTTGCACATTAATTTTTTAGAATTTCGAAGTGTTATTGGCCCAGATTTTGTGGTCAGTGGCAAAGTGATGGTGTTTGCTGCTGGCCTTGAAGAAAGCTGGCCACAAAGATCGAGCGATCTCTGTGTCGTCGATTTCACCTTTCCCAATGTTAATTTGATTCTCGCGTCAAGTCTCGGGGATCTCCAGCGTCCAGAAACAGTGATGTCACCAAGCAGGCTAGGCAGCTAATCACATTGAAGAATTCTCAGACAGCAAATCAGGAAGTAAATTACACTGATTATCCTTCACTTTTTATCATTTTTATAGCGAGTGAAATCATCATCCTAGGCGGTCCCTCGAACGAGGATGACTTGCTTCCACACTAAAAGGGATGAGTTCATAGATGTTTCAATGGCGGACCCGATATTCCAGTCCTGAACTCCAGGGGTGGAAGATACCTGTGCGTGGATTTTTTTAACGTGTGGTGACCATTGCACATCAGCCACCACAAGGGCTTGACAGAGCTAGGCCTTTATCCAGTGGCAAGGGTAAACCAGGACGACTGAAGACCTGCTCTGCTGCACGGACCTAGTGCGCTCACATATCGCATATACATAAGATTAAGGTAGAAGCTGAAATATCATAAACAAACTTTAAAAAATTATGTTAAAACATAGAATTTTTATCATAATGGAAAAAATTGATATTCCAAAAATATAAAATACATTTTTCAGGGCCAGAGATTATGACCCCAAGTTTCCACATGATTTGCTCCTGATTTTTAGGAGCAACTGGTGGAGAACGGAGTATCTTAGAAATCGGAATTCTCCACATTTAAGTTTTCTGCAGTTCTAGTCAGGTAGAACAGTTTCACTTTTGAACAGAATTTTTTTTTCAAAAGGGGGCGTGTCCGACCACTGACACCTGATTTGAAAGTTTCCACAGTGAAAACGTACTCCAAACTAACTTAGAATGGAGCAAGTGAAGATTTTTGTAGGCTTGAAAAAACCTTGTCTACACATTAAAAAATCAGGCGCAGGTTACAAATTAGGCGTCGGGAACCGAGGTGGGGGGGAGGGGGGGGAAGGGAAGTCATTAAATTCTGCAATAAATCCTTAGTTATACTTATACAAATATTATACAAATAAATCCAACCTGAATAAAAATTTATAAGCAAAGAAAAGATTAAATAAACCATGTTCCTAACTGTGTGAAAGTGCTTCAGGCAGGCCTTTCAGGCAGCGGTTTGCCGTCGGGCCCGACCGACGGCAGGGGGAGGGCGGGAGAAGGCTGCAAGAAGCCTCAGTGCTGATCATGGAAGGGCAATGTGGTTTTATTAAAAAATGTTAAAAATTGAACAGCTACAAAGAATTTGAATAGTCTCAAACAAGTGCATGTGTCCCGTTTATCACAGTCTATCTTTAATTACAGAATGCACTCCCTCACCCTCACACACAGAAATATCAAGAAAATTAAAATGCAAGCCTTTGCAAGGGTTCAATAAACAAATTTTCACTTTTTCTGCAGCACTTTTTAAAATGGCCGAGTGACAATGTTTACTTCAGACTGCGCGTGCGCGAACGCTCCAACGCGCACGCGCAGGGTTGCCGGCAAGAAAAAAACTAATTTAAATGGTACCCGCCCCCTCCTACTTACAAAATCGGCGCGAGTGGTAGGCTCCACCCCCTGTGCGTCGCGCCAAGCTGACATCGAGCTGCAAAGCGCTCAAGAATAGCGCGTTTTTTTTTCAGGCGCCGTTTCCGGCGCGAAAAACAGGCGCCCAGCTCTGAAGGGCGCCTGTTTTGCCGCGTATGGAAACTTGGGGCCATTGTTCAGCAGTAATTATGTCTTAGTACGCTGTTAAAACCCCAGTTACACCTCATTGAACAAGGCTTAACTTTTTCGGGTTTTTTTTAACAGTGATATTACAGCGTAAAAGGAGAAGTTCTCATCAGTTCAGTGTTTCTCAAAGATTGTCGCTTGTGGGGTCTTCAGCACGCTCCCTTTGGAGGAGCAGGGAATCACTGACAGAAACTTCTGAATTTCCATGTTTAACTGCACATGGATACGCCAGAAGTTGCTGTCAGTTTCATCGGGTACTGACGGCGAACGCTGACAATTTTGCCATCCTTACAACCGCAAAATCCGTCCCATTTTATGGTTATCATCATCATAGGCAGTCCCTCGAAATCGAGGAAGACTTGCTTCCACTCTAAAAGTGACTGTACAGTCCAATACGGGAATGACAGTGTCTGTTACAGGTGGGACAGACAGTGGTTGAAGGAAAGGGTGGATGGGGAGTCTGGTTTGCCGCACGCTCCTTCCGCTGCCTGCGCTTGCTTTCTGCATGCTCTCTGCATGCATGCTGGTTTGCTTGCATACATAAAGAAAAAGTTAATATAGCAGCAATATCAACATTTCTTTTTCTCTATATGGAAAATGCTTTGTTTGTATTTCTATTTTTTTTGTGTGAAAACATTACAAGTAAAAAAGAAAATGTATACCAATGCTGGAAATCTGAAATGAAAACAGAAAATACTGGAAGCATACAGCAGGTCTATCAGCATCTTATAAAGAGAAAACACAGGTTCATCAGATTTCTGACAAAGACTCACTTTTTACAGAGGTTGGCGGACATGCTGCATACTTTTGTTTACGAAAGCCCTGCATAGTAACTATTCACTGATATGGTATTCAATGGTATGTTTGTAATGTCAGTTCTATGTGTGCAGTGCCTTGTGATCTGAGTTGAATTGTAGTTCTACCATCTCTCTGCCAAGACTTTCACCTCATACATCATTAGTGTGGCTTGACGCTTTGAAAGCAGTACTGTAAAAGGCCTTAACTCTAAAGGTGAGGTAAACCTTGTAGTGACTGATACTGATTTGGATTGATACTGATTGGGAGCATTAAAGGTTTGATTTGTATCGATCGACTGCTGATGTGACTAATGTGTGAAAACATTTACTGAAGAGTTTATAAATCCTTACGTTGTCCTGACAATTTCGGCTCAACTTTGACCTGGGTTAGAAAACATCCAGTGATGGCCATTTGACAGGAGCTGATACTCTCGAGCAGTCACGTAATAGACATTCTAAACAGGATTTTAAAATGTCATGTCACTCCAGACCAATCAGGAATGTCAACTACAAAGTGTCTGTATATTTTCAGTAACTGGAGAGTTGCCTACTACGTTACAGTTCCAAACAAAACATGTTCCGTTACTAGGCAACCCCAGTTCATCTGTTCAACCCATTCAAGAAATTCCATTTTTAACCCTGTAAATCCTAGCATGCTCAATTTATAAAATCCTAGATAGCCAATGAGCGTCTGGAATTTCTACCCTACTACACTTCAATATCCTGGATTTGACTAAGTTTCAAGAATTGATCCTGGAGATTGCTGCATTTATTAGGCATTTTAGTAATACCTGGCCTGCAATAAATGTTACAAATTGAAATTAAATAAGCGAAATTGTTGAGGAATGGATGGCCCAGAGTAATTCCAAAGCAGTATGCTCATCAAGAGGTTCAGATGATTTCTTAAATTTAAAACCCATTTATTGGTGTGACTGTTTTACAACAGAGACTGATTTATAATAAAAACTGTTTAAATTGGTACAAAAGGCTTCTCGCAGCAACAGTGACTTTCTGTGTAGACACTTGGTGCCCAATACATGATGTCATTCATATAATAGGATTAATAGCTGCAACATTACTGTCATAAAAACAGAAAATGTTGGAAATACACAGCAGGTAAATCCGCATCTGCAAAAGAACATCAGGTTATGATGTTTTGTGTATGCACCCTTCATTATAACAATTCTGAGGAAGGGTACATAGCCAGAAATCTCATTACCTGCATTTTTTTCTTTACAGATGCTGACAGACCTGCCATGTAATTCTAGATTTTCTGTTTTTATTTTACATTTTCACTTTTATTTCACAACATTGCTACAGCTTTCTTCCCCTCAACATTCTTGCTTATTTTCTGCTATAGTAGTCTTAGGCGAGAGGATAGCTCTCAAGTACATTACCCAATGGCTATTAGTGTCAGCTGTGGCTCAGTTGGAAGCACCCATGTGTCTGAGGTTTGTGGGTTCAAGTCCCACTCCAGGCACATCAGCACAAAATTTTAAGCTGACACTCCAGTGCAGTACTGCTAAAGTGCTGCACTGTCGGAGATGCTGTTTTTTTTCAGATGAGACATAAACCAAGGCCCTGTCTGCTCTCTCAGGTTGACATAAAAGAACCTATGGTATTATTTTGAAAAAGAGCAAGGGAGTTATCCCCAGTGTCCTGCCCAATATTTATACGAAAACAGATTACCTGGTCATTATCATATTGCTGTTTGTGAGAGCTTGCTGAGCGCAAATTGGTTGCCACGATTCCTACATTACAACAGTGACTACACTTTTAAAAAAAGTACTTATTGGCTTAAAGCGATTTGAGACATTTGGTGTTCATGAAAGGCGCTATATAAATGCAAGTCTTTGTGTATGAGCGTAGACAATTTTCACTCAATGTCCAGATATATATACTTTCCAGCTCAGGTCACTGGGTAGCTGATTTTTTTTTCTTTCCTTCCTACCAATTGTAAATGTCCCACTGCGTCTCTGGCTCAGCACAGATCAGAACATAAAACCAAGGAGCAAACCTGTGATCTTCCTGGCCTTTATTTCTCATTGCCACACTGGCCACTTATCCACTGAACCATTGATAGAGCCCATTACTTCACCATTAATAAGAAATTATTTGCAGTTGATGAGCAGGAAATGTTACGTCTTTTTCAAAAAAAAATAAGGGAAAGGAATCAGGCAACGGTTGCTCTGCTTGAAAAACAAGGCTACCTTTGAAGTTGTCATTTTGTTCAACCATAAAAGGGGAAAATACATTTGAGGATAAAGCTGCCTCATTTTGATTCTGAAGTGTAGCAGACATGATTGTCTTTTCATTAGATTTCAAAAACCGTGATGCTTGCTGGAGCATAGCAACAGGCATTGTACAGATGTGTGTGTGGCTGCCATTGTGGGGAGGAAACACTCAACTTAAATTTCCATTACAGTAGCAGTGCATCTAAATAGGATGATGGCGCAACAACAACTTACATTTATATAGCACTTTTAACATAGTAAAATGTCCCAAGGCGCTTCACAGGAGTATTGTAAAACAAAATTGGGCACTGAGCCACATAAGAAGATATTAGGACAGATGACCAAAAACTTGCTTTTAGAAGTAGGTTTTAAGGAGCATCTTAAAGAAGGAGAGAGAGGTAGAAAGGCAAAGAAGATTAGGGAGGGAATTCCAGAGTTTTGGGCCTAGGCACGGCCGCCAATGGTGGAGTAGTTAAAATCGTGGATATGCCAGAGCCTAGAATTGGAAGGGTAGATATCTCAAAGGGTTGTAAGGCTAGAGAAGGTTACAGAGATAGGGAGGGGCGAGGCCATGGAGGGGTTTGAAGAGAAGGATGAGAATTTTAAAATTGAGGCGTTGCCGGACTGGGAACCAATGTAGATCAGCAAGCACAAGGGTGATGGGTGAACGGAACAAACATTCTGCTCTGTGTAACACTAGTTGGGGCAGCTGCCACTGATGCGCTCTTGCAAGTGCCTTCAGACTACCCCAGCTATTCAACTGACTGGAATTTGGGCAAGGGTAGTTCTGTTCTTCTGCACGTACACTGGTGGAGTGGAGCCCCAGACATTTCCAGCTCTCTGTTTTTCATAAATTTCAGGCAACTGTCCACCATGTTGTTTTCCATTTCTGTAAGTGTTACTTTTAAATTTAATAGTTTTATTTATAGTTTTTACACTTTAATTTTTTATCATCCTTTTTATGCTACTTCATACTCTTTTGGTAACATTCTAAAGTTTAAAATAAAATCTGGTTCGTGCCTGTTCACACTGACTGACCTGTTTTACACCCCACCCAATTTTGTGCTTCACTGATTTTAATGGAACGTAAAATTGTGTGGGGTGTGAAATAGGCGTCTGACCCAATCCTGTCCTGTCTCATTGGCAGGTTAAGTTAAAACGGGACTTTTGTGTCAACTATTTCTATTATAAATTCAATTGCCTACATTTATGATGCCGATTGCCCCTGTAATGATTATTCCAGTCAGGTGGCTGTGAAGGAAGTTTCTCTCAGCTCAGATACCATTTGACTTTTTTTTTAAACAACCAGAAGATAAGTGTTATAGTTTATAAAGTAACCCTTTAAGGTTTTAACTTTTTCTGTTAAAATAAAAGTGTATGATTTAAAATCCTAATTTATTTAAATTTATGTTGGGAAATTAAAATTTTAATGATTTGAGGAGATTCTTGTTTGATTTCAGTGGAAAGGAGAATCAGGTGGGTCAGCCGAACCGATATTGCCCGTTTTGTCCCCCCACTGAAGTTGAATTTCACCCAGTCTTCCTATCAACATAAATCCATTTAAACGCAGTCTGCACCCAAATTTATTTTATTTCTGATTTTTACTGAGTAAAATGTAACTCATTCAGCTATTGTTGCAGTTTTTCTGATACATTGGCCCGTGGCCTTTTGTTTATATATTAGACATAAATTTAAAACAAGATAAAAAGGAACAAATGTGATTTTCTGATAAAATGATTGAGCCTGTCTTGGGATATTTTTAAACAAGTGCTTAGATATTCTTAAATAAAGTCTAATATATATATACACAAAAATGCCAATATTTTAAGTAAAAGTTTTTTCTTGTATTATTCATTAGGCATTAGTCATGTGAATTTTTGAATCTTGCATCAGAAGTAAACTTTCCTTTATTGGATTCCAAAGTTCTGAAAGAAAACTACAATGGAACCCCCATACCCCTTTTCCAATTTCCCTTGCTCCTATTGTCTTCACTTTCACAGTTCCCCATTCCCCCTCCCCCGTTCTCCATCCTTCCCCGTTCCCCTGCCTCCTCCTCTGCCTTTCCAGCCCCTATTTTCTTCTCCTCCAATTATCCTCCACCATCTAGTCCTGCTTTACATGAACTCTACACTTGATCTTAACTCCTCCCCATGTGCAACACCACAGGTTATTAATTAGTCTTAAATAAAGTTCTGACAATGCATCGGATAATATCAGTGTCTGAATTTATTTCTGACGGTATTCATCAGATTATTTTTTTTAAAGCCTCTTTTATTTAACCAGCTACTCTCTTTGATGCTCATTAGTTTTACTGCAAGAATATTATTTGTATTTATTGTATTTTGATTTAACATGCATATTCTTTGCATGAAACTAGTTTGACGTCTGCTTAGCTTCTAGTTACTGAGGTGGTAACAAAAGCTGGCTGGAATAAATTATCTGTTGCCACGGTTACTCAGTCAGCTGATATGATTGTTGGATTCAAATCTTGGAAAAAAGACACTTGGACTAGTTTCCTTTCTCTATGAGGCTTGCTGAATAATAATACTGAAACATGATTGCAATTGCATGCTTGAAGAATTTAGTGTGAGAATTTACAGTTGCTAATTTAGTTATGGAGATATTGTTCTCACAGAAATTTAGAAGTAAACAACCTCCTAAATTTGCCCAGTGATTTTAAGTAACAGAAATCTTAGTGTATGAGTTTCAGTGGTGACTCCCTGTTCCGTCACACAGTTTGAACGCCTACTGTCACGACGCAGTTAAAAAAAGATTTGGTGTAGGTGGCATGGGATTTCCATTTAAATATTTATTGGAATACCTCTATCTTTGACTTTTCATTTTTTGGGCTTTTAAAAAATAATTTAAAATAGTTTTAACGGCAAATTGTGTTCAATTAACTTGACCAAGTTTTTTCATGAGGTGACAAAGAGGGCTGATGAGGACATTGCAGTTGATGTGGTGTGCATCGACTTCCAAAAGGCGTTTGATAAAATGCCACATAATAGGCTTGCCAGCAAAGTTGAAGTTGATGGAATAAAAGGGACAGTGGCAGCATGGACACGAAATTGGCTAAGTGACAGGAAACAGAGAGTAGTGTTCAATGGTTGTTTATCGGACTGGTGGAAGGTAAACAGTGGTGCACCCCAGGGGTTGGTATTAGGTCCACTGCTTTTCTTGATATACATTAATGACTTGGACTTGGGAGTACAGGGCACAATTTCAAAATTTGCAGATGACACAAAACTTGGAAGTATAGTGAATGGAGAGGAGGAGAGTGATAGGCTTCAAGAAGCTATAGACAGGCTGGTGAAATGGTCGGACACATGGCAGATGAAATTTAACACAGAAAAAGTGAAGTGATACGTTTTGGTAGAAAGAATGAGGAGAGGCAATATAAACTAAAGGGTACAAGTCTAAAGGGAGTGCAAGAACAGAGAGACCTGAGGGTGTATGTGCACAAATCATTGAAGGTGGCAGGGCACGTTGAGAAAGCGATAAAAAAGCATACAGGACCCTGGGCTTCATAAATAAAGGCCGAAATTGCCCCTTCCCTGAAGACCTGATACCACTGGAAATCGGCGGCCTCGCTGCGGAGTGCAATGACTGCCAATTTCTCGTGTAATGGCCGGCATTTTGAAAATTCCACTCCTGTGGTATCCCGGCGGTGACCCGTCCCCCCCCCCCCCCCCCCACTACCACTCTGCTGCTGCCAATCCGTCCTAAGTGCGTCATCAGACTGCACATCGCCAATGATCTCCCCCGATGGTGAAATTCCGCCGAAAAAAATCTTGCTCTCACCGATCGGTGCCACCGGCAGCTTTTTCTACCGGTGCACTGAGCTTGGAGTCCTTCTAAAATGGCGGGTCGGCTCCCATTAAAGGAGAGGACCTACTGCCGCTGCCGTCATGTTTTTTTGTCGACCGACTGCCATGTCGGGTTGACAATTATGTCCCCGGGTTCGGCCGATGACTGACAGCGGCGGTCACTATACCCGCCCCCAACTTCTGCCCCTCTAGTGTGCGAACTTCCGCTTACCATCGCACATCCGCCCCCATTATGACCGACTTCCGGTCTGCTGAAAAGAAATGCCAAAGAGCGGAATTTCGCTCAAAAGGCCACCACATCCACCGCGCTGGTAAAAATAACAGAAACAGGGTAGGTGCATCCCATTTCCAGCAGTGGGCAATTTTGGCCCAATAGAGTACAAAAGCAAGGAAGTTATGATGAACCTTTATAAAACACTGGAGTATTGTGTCCAATTCTGGGCACTGCACTTTAAGAAGGATGTGAAGGCCTTAGAGATGGTGCAGAAAAGATTTATGAGAAGGGTTCCAGGGATTAGGGACTTCAGTTACGTGGATAGACTAGAGAAGCTCGGTTTGTTCTCCTTAGAGCAGAGAAAGTTGAGGGGAGATTTGATAGAGGTGTTCAAAATCATGATGGGTCTAGACAGAGTTGATAGAGAGAAACTGTTCCGATTGGCAGATGGATCAAGAACCAGAGGGCTCAGATTTAAGGTGATTGACTAAAGAACCAAAGGCGACATGAGGAAAAACCTTTTTACGCAGCAAATGGTTAGGATCTGGAATGCACGGCCTGAAAGGATGGTGGAGGCAGACTCAATCATGGCTTTCAAAAGGGAGTTGGATAAGTAACTGAAGGGAAAAAAAATTGCAGGGCTATGGGAAAGGGCAGGGGAGTGAGAAGGGCTGATGTGCTCTTAAAAAGCCGTCATGGGTTTGATGGGCCGAATGGCCTCCGTCTGTGCGAACCATTCTATGATTCTAAATTGATAACTGTCATAAGAATTGTTTTTGGGGAGTGGGAAAGGTGTTCATCAAGTTTCCTCCTAATGATCAGCCCAAGAATATCAAATATTAGTCACTTAGGAACAGAAAGCTTGCCTGCCCACTTGGATTGAATGGCTCAGGCAAACTTAATGAAAAGGAAAGAATGATAGCTAGCTTTAGAGCTCCAATTTGTAATTTTATGGTGGGAGTTATTCTCCAACATGAACTCTCAAATCTCCCTAATCAATGTCAGGGTAAATCTTGGCAGAGCACCGTCCCACCCCAACGCAGATGTTTAGTGGACGATTCTACCTTCCCAATTTTACAGTGATAACTTTTCCAAAAAATTCCAGTTTTAGGGAAAACAATTTCCTGGCATAATTACAGCAGAAGAGGGCAGAGGAAATGTACGTTTGAGCGAACGTACTCAAATGACACTATCTAGGAATTGCTAGATTTAAAAAGACCATGGTTCATTTAGTTCACCTTCTACCATCCTCATAGTCGCCAGATACAATAATAATGTAGTTGTTGACTATTCATAGGAATCAATCTCTATCATTTAGTTTACAACAGACCCAGATATGATGTGAACAGAACCCCAGTAGTGGAGTGCTTTCACATCCATAAACCCAAAGTCACCATTCCTCCCAAACAGAAATGGATGCACATGACAGGGAATTGGGACTATATATTGTAGTAGAAGGGAAGAGGAGGAAGAAATATGCAAACAAATTAGGGAAATGAATAAAAATGTCGAATAATAATTATGGGGGATTTCAAATACCCCAATATTAATTGGACAGAAGAGATAGGTAAAAAGGGTAAGGGAATGGAGTTCCTACAATGTGTACAGGACTCCTTGCTAACCCAGTATGAAAGAAGCCCAACAAGGGAGGATTCACTATTTGATCTAGTAATGGGGAATGAACCAGAGTAGATAATAGAAATAAAAGTGGGGACACATCTAGGCAATAGCGATCATCATATAATACGCTTTAAGATAATAATTGAGAAGGACATAAGTATGGCAAAGACCAGGGTAATATATTGGAGAAAAGCCGATTTTGCAGGGCTGAGAATAGAACTTAGGAAAATAAAATGAACAACAGTACTGGCAAACAATGACATAGAACAGCAGTGGGAAACATTTAAAATGGTGTTCAACAGATTCCAGGAAAAATATATTCCGCCCAAAAACAAGAACAAGCTAAATGCTAATGCGACACCATGGATGAATAAAGCCATAAGGGAAAAATTGGGGGTAAGGAAAGAAGCATACACTAGTACATGGACAGCAAGGGAGAGCGTGACAAGAGAGAATACGACGAGATTAGAAGAAGTCAAAAAAATAATTAGAAAGGCAAAAGGAAACTATGAAATTAAATTATTACAGACCATAAATCAAAAAAGTAAAATATTTTACAGACACATAAATAAAAAAGGAAAGTCAGGACGTGAATAGGGCCACTAAGGGATGAATAGGATAATATCACAGGCAGCGATAGAGAGATGGCAGAAATATTAAATAATTGCTTTCTTCAGTATTTACCAGGGAGACAGAATAGGTGCACATGACAGTGGATGATGAGATTAGAAATGAGATAACTGCATTTAAAATAAAAAGAGGAGAAATATTAAACAGACTAATCAAACACAAAGACGATAAAACTCCTGGTCTGGACGGATTACATCCCTGCGTTTTAAAAGAATATAGGGAAGGGATAGGAGAACATAAGAAATAGGAGCAGGAATAGGCCACCTGGCCCATCGAGCCTGCTCCGCCATTTAATAAGATCTTGGCTGATCTGATCATGGACTCAGCTAAACTTCCCTGCCCGCTCCCCATAACCCTTTATTCCCTTATCCTTCAAAAATCTGTCTATCTCCACCTTAAATATATTCAATGACCCAGCCTCCACAGCTTTCTGGGACAGAGAATTCCATATCCTGTGAGAGAAGAAATTCCTCCTCATCTTAGTTTTAAATGGGCGGCCCCTTATTCTGAGACTATGGGCTCAATTTTGGCCATGACTTACTCCAATTTTGTTTTTTCTGGCTTTAGTTAAACATGCCATTTTCCCCAATCAACTTGCTCCAGAGTAACTCAGTTAGGTACGATTTTTTTTAGTTCAGGTTTTTTTTTCAAAAGGGGGCGTTTCCAGCCACTTACGCTAGTTTTGGCCATTTAGGCAATTCTGGTTGCTAAAAGTTACTCCACATTCACTTTGGTCAGCAAATGTGGCCAGTTCTGAAAAACCTTGCGGGCGGTTAAGAAATCGGCGCAGGTAAGTAAATAAGGACCTGCATCCAAGCACCAAACATTGCAAATAAAATTTGAAATAACTCAATAAAAATAAAGAACTCAGGTAAACAATTGAATAACAAATAAATAATTGTAGTAAATCCTACCTTGAATTGAACTCGGAAGAGAGCCGGCCGGCCTGTACGGGAGGCCATTCGGCCTGGGAAAGTGGCGGCCAGCAAAGATGTATCGGGAGGCTGAAGGGAAGGGGGGTCGGGGGAGAGGCTGGGCTGGCTGGGCTGGGCAGAAACGCAGCAAAGTATCGGGAGGCTGAAGGGGGGGGGGCGACTCAATTCTCCAATACAAAACAGAAGACCCGCTGGATCTGATAAATAATAATCTGCAATGTTGCTTTTTGATTCTGTCTGGTGGGGGTGGGCAAGGATTGTTGTTGTGCTTATTGATTTTCCTAACTTCTCCAATAACGGCAGCATGATTCCATTGAGAATGCGCGGTCTATTTAAACTGCAGCTCTCACTCACCCACTGACCCGATTCTACTGCGCATGCGCGATCACGGCAATCCCGATCCGACTGCACATGTCCAGCATCCCGGCACTGTTTCCAGCGCAGGACGTGGCTTCGCCCACAGACCCCGTCACCACACCACGCCAGCAGTTATTAGACCCAGGACAGCGGCCAAAATCGTCCCAAAGATTTTTGGCGCACTTCCACACGTGGAAAACTGGTGCACCTCTGGTAAGTACGCTAGAAATCTCTAGTAGCCAAAATTGAGCTCTATGTCCCCTAGTTTTAGTTTCCCCTAAGAGTGAAAATATCCTCTCTGCATCCACCTTGTCGAGCCCCCTCATTATCTTATGTTTCGATAAGATCACCTCTCATTCTTCTGAACTCCAATGTGTATAGGCCCAATCTACTCAACCTATCTTCATAAGTCAAACCCTTCATCTGCGGAATTAACCTAGTGAACCTTCTCTGAACAGCATCCAATGCAAGTATATATTTCCTTGAATACGGAGACCAAAACTGTATGCAGTCATCATCATCGTAGGCGGCCCTTTGAAACAAGGATGACTTGCTTCCACACCAAAAAAGGATGAGTTCACAGGTGTTTCAATGAAGGACCCGATCTACATCCTCAAGGGTGGAAGATGCCTGTGTGTGGATTTTTTTAACGTGTGGTGGCCGTTGCACATCAGCCACCCCACGGACTTGACCGAGCTAGGTCTTGATCCAGTGGCAAGGATTACCCAAGACGTGTGGAGACCAGCTCTGCTGCACGGACCTAGTGCGCACGTATATCGCAGTGTGGGCTGGCCCGTGCTGCCCCAGAGCCCCTGGCCCCGAACTCACACTTCCCTTGGGCCCCGGTCATGTCCCACTACAGTCTCTCGCCACTCCTTCGCCCCGATCACGTCGCTCCTGCTGTATCTGCCCACACTCCAATCACCGACCTGGACCCAGTGGAGGTCCCGACCTGAGTGAGAACACCAGCGGCAGGTCAGGGCCATGAAAGGAGCGGTGAGTGGCACGGGAGCAGTGTGGCAGCATAGTACTTCAGGGAGCAGCGCGAGCTGTTGCAGGAGGGCGATGGCAGCAAAGAGTGTACGCAGTACTCTAGGTGTGGCCTCACCTGTACAGTTGTAGTAGGACTTCTCTGCTTTTATACTCTATCCCACTTGCAATAAAGGCCAACATTCCATTTGCCGTCCTGATTACTGGCTGTACCTGCATACTAACTTTTTGTGTTTCATGCACAAGGACCCCCAGGTCCCTCTGTACTGCAGCACTTTGCAATTATTCTCCATTTAAATTATAATTTGCTTTTTTATTTTTTCTGCCAGAGTGGATAACCTCACATTTTCCCACATTATACTCCATCTGCCAAATTTTTCCCCACTCACTTAGCCTGTCTATATCCCTTTACAGATTTTTTGTGTCCTCCTCACAATTTGCTTTCCCACCCATCTTTGTATCATCAGCAAACTTGACTACATTACACTCGGTCCCTTCATCTAAGTCATTAATATAGATTGTGAATAGTTGAGGACCCAGCACCGATCCATGCGGCACCCTACTAGTTACTGTTTGCCAACCGGAAAATGACCCATTTATCCCGACTCTCTATTTTCTGTTAGTTAGCCAATCCTCTATCCATGATATATTACCTGCAACCCTGTGAACTTATCTCTTGTGCAGTAACCTTTTATGTGGCACGTTATCGAATGCTTTCTGGAAATCCAAATATACCACATCCACTGGTTCCCCCTTATCCACCCTGCTCGTCACATCCTCAAAAAACTCAAGCAAATTTATCAAACACGATTTCCCTTTCATAAAATCATGCTGACTCTGCTTGATTGAATTATGCTTTTGCAAATGTCCTGCTAGTGCTTCTTTAATAATGGACTCCAGCATTTTCCCAACGACAGATGTTAGGCTAACTGGTCTATAGTTTCCTGCTTTTTGTCTGCCTCCTTTTTTAAATAGGGGCGTTACATTTGCGGTTTTCCAATCCGCTGGGACCGCCCCAGAATCCAGGTAAATTACAACCAATGCATCCACTATCTCTGCAGCCACTTATTTTAAGACCCTAGGATGTAAGCCATCAGGTCCATGGGACTTGTTCGCCTTTAGTCTGATTATTTTGTCAAGTAATACTTCATTGGTGATCATGATTGTATTAAGTTCCTCCCTCCCTATAGCCCCTTGAATATCCACTATTGGGATATTTTTAGTGTCTTCTACTGTGAAGATCGATACAAAATATTTTTTCAACGTCTCTGCCATTTCCCTGTTCTCTATTATTAATTTCCCAGTCTCATCCTCTAGGGGACCAACATTTACTTTAGCCACTCTTTTCCTTTTTATATACCTATAGGAACTCTTACTATCTGTTTTTATATTTCATGCTAGTTTACTTTCATAATCTATCTTCCCTCTCTTTATCATTTATTTAGTCATTCTTTGCTGGCTTTTAAAAGTTTCCCAATCCTCTGGCCTCTCACTCATCTTGGCCACATTGTATGCACTTGTTTTTGTCTGTGTGCCACCAGAGGGCACTGCAGTGGGAAACTTGTAGGTTACCTGTACAGGTGTGCCTGGCCTAGTCTCAAAGGCTGGTCACCATGTGTGATCCTCACTCTGGAGTTACATTAAATGGACTAAGGTCACTACAGTTCAAGCACAACACATTGTCTCGTGGAGTCATTATTAGAGCATCTGACGACATAACTATTGGCGACGAGATTACGGACCTTCACGTGAAAATGGCTAACTTTGGTACTTTGCAGCAGTTCGCTGATGATGATGATTGGGAAGCCTTTGTGGAGAAGCTCGATCATTTATTCACAGCAAACGACCTGGCAGGCAACAATCCGGCCACACTGGCTGATAAGTGCAGAGCTATCCTGCTAACCAGTTGTGGGCCCACCGTCTATGGCCTCGTCAGGGACTTGCTGGCACCAGCAAAGACAACGATCAAGACATACGAGGAGCTTGTAACGCTGATCCAAGAACAACTCAAGCCCAAAGAGAGCATCCTCACAGCCAGTTTTATACCCACCGACAGCCCGAAGGCCAGGAGATCGCGAAATATGCTGCAGACCTCAGGAGGCTGGCGGCACCGTGTGATTTCGACAACCATCTCACCGAAGCGCTGCGGGATATCTTTGTCATCGGAATCAGTCATGAGGGCCTTCTTCATAAGCTACTATCTGTGAATACCACAGTCACACCGCAGAAGATCATCTCCATGAGCCAGGCATTCATGACCTCGACCTGTGGCTCCAGGCGGATGACTCATCCTCAGGACGCAAACCCGGCAAGTACTGTGCACAGAGTGGCGCCATTTAGAGGCTGGACTGTAGAACGTTAATCTTCTCAGGGGAGAGAGAACAGGCCCCCGAGTCCCTTAACTCAGAGTCCGCCAAGGGGGGCTAATCGAGTAGCATCATGCTGGCGTCGCGGAGGGAATCACAGGACTCACCAGTGCCATTTTAAAGACTACGTATGTAAAGGCCGCAGCACAAAGGGCCACCTCCAGCGAATGTGTAAAAGAAATATGACTCACTGTGTTGATGAAGAGTCTGCAGATGGCCATGAATCCAGCGCAGATTATGAAGCGATAGAGAGGCAGCTCAGCCCCACGATGAGGTATATAGCATGTTTACTTGCACCACTGAATATTCTCCGTTGAGGATGGAATTCAAGATAAATGGCATTCCAGTCTTCGTGGAAGTGGACACGGGGGCGAGCCAGTCAGTAAGGAATCAAGAAGCCTTTGAGAGGCTATGGGACAATCAAGCTGAACGACCCAAGTTGGTCCCGGATCAGGTAAAGCTGCGCACCTACACCGATGAACTTATCCCAATCATTGGTAGTGCGGATGTAAAGGTACTCCATGACGGCACGGTGCACAAGTTATCACTGTGGATTGTTGCAGGTGATGGACCAACGCTACTCGGAAGGTGGTGGATGGAGAAGATCCATTGGAGCTGGGAAGATTTTATCCCTCCAACAATCGACGTCCCCCGCACTCAGAGGCAAAGCAAGCCCTCACCTGAGGTTGGATCCAGCACCAGAGAGCAGACCAGCACAGCACCTGAGGCACAGACCACTCAGCATGACTGCGGGAGATGATCCAGCTGGGACGACCCGAACGCACCTTCCAGGCTCCAGTGGCAGGACTCCGGAGGAAGAAAATCGGATCCAAAGGCGAGTTCCCAGCTTCGGTGGCAGAACTCGGGGAGAGGAGGATCACAGCGTCAGCATCGTGGATGGAAGAAAGATGGCGCCCAAACCACGAGGTGAGGTGCTGAAGAAAAAGATGGCGGCGGCCGGACTTTGAAGTGCAGCGCTGATGGAGCAACACGTGGTACCAAGCGAAGAAGAGGATTGAGGTAAAGATAACAAGTCTCTCTTAAAGGAGGTCCACAACTCACCACACTTAAAGGGACAGTTTCACACCCTCAATCAATGTAACAGCAATTGTGAGTTAGATGTAAAATGTGTAACTGATGATCAGAGTTGTGTACATGCAATAAGCAAGGAAAAGCTGCGCAATTGCGATCATGTAAAATGTGTAATTGATGATCGGAGTAGTGTACATGCAATAAGCAAGGAAAAGTCATGTGATTGCGATCGGAGCTACAGGTTATTTACCATAAATAATGAAACGTGCGATGTAGGATTTCAACTGCATACAGTCAATGCAGTGGGCAAACACCCATCAGGAGCACACAGGTCCAGCAAGCTAACCAATGCTGTAGCCTGCATCCCTGGGACTAAAGTGATGCACCATGGAGTGTGGCCACAAGCAGCTGCAGAGCAAGTGATCTCAGAAGGGCAACGGCACCGGTATCGATACCCTGCCCCCGATCGGCTCCACCTCTCAGGTACCCGATGGCGCCAACCGCCACGAGCCTGAAAGAGCAAACTGCGCTAAGGCGCAGCCCCCAGACCCTATCACCACCAAGGCTACACCAGGAACAAAGGGTCACCTGCAACTGTTGTCCCAAATGGGACTGGGACCAGCCAGGAGATCCCATACCAAATAACGGCCCAGGCAAGCGAGTCAACAGTTCCCTGTGCACTGCTAGACGACTGCTCCTCAGGGAGCAGCAGCGACCTGGGGCACAAGGAGAGGACAGGGAGGTCACAGGCATCTGTGAACCTGCCCGACGCTAGGAGCAATGGCAAAAGCCCCGAGAGCAGGCAACTTGAGCCAACCAGGTTCCCACTGCCAGCACTGGGCACCGCGCCACCACCAGACTGCCTGGACACCATCCAGCAGTTCTGGAACTAGTTTGTCCTCACGCACCGGTGCTGACCCCAGCACTGACTCCAAGTATATTCCAAGTATATACCTCACCATTCAAATGTACTCACCCCACCACAGTACCACGAATGCAATACTGCAAATGCAAATTATTTTTTTTTGTACTTGAATGTATATGAATGTAATGAGCCAACGGCACAATCTTCTTTTTGGGTGGGGGGGGGGTGGAGAATGGAGTGGTAATGGACGCACAAACAGAAACCACCAGCATCTCTACTGCCAACAAAACACCACCTACTCACCCAAGATGGAAATGACCCTCCAAGGGTCAACCAGATAGAGCTAAGCCCAGAGCACAGTCAATGCAAAGGCGATTTGCACTAAGGACTTGGGGGAGAGTGATGTCATGTATCCTACATGGTTGCTGCTTGCACTATTACAAGGTATGCCACCAGAGGGCACTGCAATGGGAGACTTGTAGGTTATCTGTACAGGTGTGCCAGGCCAAGTATAAAAGGCAGGCCACCATGTGTGATCCTCACTCTGGAGTTACATTAAATGGACTAAGGTCACTACAGTTCAAGCACAACACATTGTCTCGTGGAGTCATTATAAGAGCATCTGAAAATAACAGTATTCAATTTGATACCATCCCTTATTTCCTTAGTTAGTCATGGCTGGTTATCCCTTCTCTTACAGTCTTTCCTTCTCACTGGGATATATTTTTGTTGCAAGTTATGAAATATCTCCTTAAATGTCTGCCACTGCTCATCTACCGTCCCATACTTTAATCTATTTTCCCCGTCCATTTTAGCCAACTCTACCCTCATACCTTTGTAGTCTCCTTTATTTAAGCTTAGAACCAACTTCCTCGCCCTCCAACTGAATTTGAAATTCAACCATGTTATGGTCACTCATTCCTAGAGGATCCTTTACCAGGAGATCATTTATTAATCCTGTCTCATTACCAGATCTAAGATAGCCTGCTCTCTGCTTGGTTCTGCAACATACTGTTCAAGGAAACTATCCCAGATACACTCTATGAAGTCTTCCTCAAGGCTATCCTGGCCAATTTGCTGTGTCCAATCAATATGAGGCATTACTACACATATTTAATAATTCGTTAGAACAAAGTGTAGCGCCAGAGGACTGGTGGATAGCTAACATAACTATATTTAAGAAGGGAGGATAGAACATATCCAAGGAATTATAAACCAGTCAGCTTAACATCCATGGTAGGAAAAATAATGGAATTCCTAATAAAGGAGAAAATAGAAGAACATCTGGAAAACAAAAATATAATAATTATGAATAGTCAGCACAGATTTCAAAAGGGAAAGTCTTGCTTGACCAACCTCATTGAATTTTTTGAAGAGGTAATAGAGAGAGTAGACAACGGTAATGCAGTAGATGTAATTTATCTAAATTTTCAAAAGGACCTTGATAGGATACCACATAATGGGCTCAAGTTTCGGCCTGAGATGCTCCTATTTTTTTGGAGCAACTAGTTTAGAATGGAGCATCTTAGAAATTGCAATTCTCGGCATTTAGTTTGCTCCAGTTAGAATAGTTTCATTTTAGAACAGTTTTTTTTTCAAAAAGGGCATGTCCAGCCACTTACACCTGTTTTGTAAGTTTAGGCAACGGAAACTTACTCCAAACTAACTTAGAATGGAGTAAGTGTAGATTTTTGTACGCTCAGAAAAACCTTGCCTACACTTTAGAAATTAGGTGCATGGAGCGAGAGATGGGCGGTTGGGGGGCGGGGGGGGGTGGGGGAGGCAGTGGGGGAGGGAAGTTTACAAGCATTAAACACTTCACTTTTACAAATAAACAACCATTGGTAATAAATGATAAATAAATTAATAAATCAACCACTAAATCAATCACTATAATGTTTTGAAAATGATTACACCATCCTACACCGTAACTATTTTTTGACGTAGTAAATTTGCTAATTAACTGTTGACATGCTCAATCACAACCGACCATCTCAGCCAGTTCCTCCGAACGTATGTCTTGGATTACAAGCTTACTGCTTCATGTATTGCTAAATCAGACGTGCTTCAGAACTAGCCTTCCTTGACCATATTGATTGCTTTTACAGAATCCTAGGTAAACTAACACAAATCTACACGCAACAGGTAGGTGCAGATAAAAGCTGCATCCAGTAACATAGTTTATCAAATTATTTGAAGCTGTCTGCACAACAATACATTTTTAGCTTTGTCATTGTAAACCCCCCAAAGGGCTGAGCCACTGTGAGAAAGCTCACTGTAATTGCTTCTTCAGAAATTAATGCAAAAACACACAACTCCATGGGATGGGGGAGAACATACACATGTTTAGGAACAAGCCCATCTCTTTTTAAATAATCTCAACCCCAGAAACCCAGCTTTTCCCCATACCCTTCAATCATGTTCTCTCCAGAAACTTATCTTAAACTCATTTATATTATTGCTCTCTATTGCTCTCTCTCGAGCAACTTCTTCCACAACGTCATTACTCTTTGTGTCAATAAATGCTCATTGATTTCCCTCCTTGTTCCATGATATAATAATAAGGCATGGATTCAGGATGGTGCAGGCTTGATGATTCAAATAGCTCTTTCTCATTCCAGACTTTATGTTCTTTATAGTACTCCCGCCTGAACGCGGCAGGCAAGGTTCCCGCAGGTCGCGGCGGGGAGCCGATTCGGCCAGGGCTAGGGACGGCGTGCATCGGGCCCCTCCCACACAGCCTGCACAGATTTGGGGGCGAGGAGCTATTGCACATGCGCGCACACTCCAGCGCGCATGGGCAGGGCTGCCGGCACTAAATGTGCTGCTGTGAGCTAGCCCCGCCACCCTGCCGGAAGATCTTTGGCGTCACGCTTTGGCCCCGCCCCCCCGCAGCTGCTGGTATGCCGTGCCGACTTGGAACGGGCCCGAGAAAGATCGCAGAATACCGAGGTAGGCTTTAGGCACACTTTTTCTTCCAGGAAGCAGGTGTGCTTCTAGGAGGTGCGCCGTTCTAAAGGGAGGCCAAAACTTGAGCCCAATAGACTAATGAATAAGGTCAAAGCATGCCGAGTCAGGGAACAAGTAGCAGAATGGATAACGAGCTGGCTTCAAGACAGAAAGCAGAAAGTAGGGGTAAAGTGTAGCTATTTGAGTGGCCGAAGGTGGGAAGTGATATTCCACAAGAATCAGTGCTGGGACTACTGTTGTTCACAATTTATGTTAATGGAATCAAAAACACAATTTCTAAATTTGCAGATGACACCAAATTGGGGGGATAGTCAATACTGAGGAGGACTGCAACAAATTACAAGAAGACATTAATAAACTTGATGAACAGGCACATAATTGGCAAATTAAATTCAACACAGATAAATGTGGCATATTACATTTTGGTAAGAAAAATAGGGAGGTCACATATTACTTGGAAAATATGAATCAAAGTGGGGTAGAAGAGCAAAGGGATCTCGGAGTACAAACACACAAATCACTGAAAGTAGCGCCACAAGTTAAGAAAACCATAAGAAAAGCAAACCAAGCATTAGGGTTTATTTCTAGAGGGATTGAATTAAAAAGTAGATAAGTTATGCTAAACTTGTATCGAACTTTGGTTAAACCACACTTGGTATACTGCGCACAATTCTGGTCACCATATTATAAAAAGGATAAAGAGGCACTGGAGAGGTGCAAAAAAGATTTACAAGGATGATACCAGAAATGCGAGGATATAGCTATTACAAAAGGATGAACAGGTTGAGGGACCAAAATTCACCGTCCCCAAAGGGACGGCTACCACGGCGTTTGGGCAGGCGACCGATAAAATCGATCGGCCGCTGCGGTCGAATGATTTTCCCTCCCTGAGCCAGATTCAGCTCGGGAGGGATTTGAGCGGTGTGCACTTCTGCCGGAAACGGCAGGGTGAAGCCAGAGTGAAGGAGAAGTTTTGTGCAGTGAGGGAAGCAGCGGCCGGGCCACTGGAAAACGGACACCACCTGGATTTTCGGCTATAAAAAGGTCGGAGTCCTTCAGCAAATGCCCCCGCCAGGTATTCGAGTCGGTGCTCGAATGCGACACCGCTGGAGTGTTGCTGGGATCAGGGCCCTTTGTCAGGAAAATAGTTTAATTAAGTTTTGAGTTGAATTTAAAGTGCAGTACGTTGTAGTGATTGTTTTGCACCATTAAACCTGCTGACTGTTTAGTGGAGGCCTGTAGACCTCATTGTGGGCAGCAGAGACCTGCTTGGCAGGGTTCACCCTGAGGACGGACTCAGTGTTGGGAGGGCAACACCTCATATACCTGGTCAGAAGCAGGGTGGCACGCAGGAGAAGGCATCGCCGTCAGCACCATGCAGCGAGGCAGCGCGCAACGGAGGCAGCAGCCATGGCTGCACAACAGAAAGAAGGGCGTGCAGACATGTGCAGACCTGCAGCTAGAGAGGGTGGCCAGGAGGGAGATGGCATCAGGAGGAGGGTGAGGGATGCTGACCCCCCCCCCCCAAATACTGGGAGAGGAGTCTTTCCAGCAAGAGCCTCCACAGGAGCCCGAGAATGAGGAGGACCAGGGAGATGGCCAGCAGGCAGCTGCCAGAGGAGGTGGCCTACACAGACGCGGGGGAAGGAGGCCATACCCTCAAAGGGTCTACAGACCTCAATTCTCCTTCCTCCAGTTCACTGATGAGCAATGCCTGCAAAGGCTACGATTTCAGACAGAAGTACTCAGGGAGCTCTGCACTGTCCTAGGAGAGGATCTGCAGCCTTAAACATGCCTCAAGACCGTCCTCACCGTGGAGACCAAGGTCACCATCGCCTTGAATTTTTATGCCACAGGGTCTTTCCAGTCTGCCACTGTAGACATTGGCAATGTCTCTTAATTCTTGGCACATCGGTGCATCCCGCAGGTCACAGATGCACTGTACAGGAGAAGGGTCCGGTACATCTCCTTCCCGATGACAAGGGACAAACAGGTGGAGCAGCAGGCCGGATTTGCCCAAATGGCAGGCTTCCCGACGGTGCAGGGTGCCATTGGCTGCACACACATTGGGCTGAGGGCACCACATCATCACCCCGAGATCTTTGTCAACCGCAAAGGTTTCCACTCGCTGAATGTCCATCTCGTGTGTGACCACCAGCGTCGGATCCTGGCAGTTGATGTGAGGTACCCAGGCAGCAGCCATGATTGGTTCATTCTGTGCCAGAGCAGTGTGCCCGCCATCTTCACTGGCCCGAATCAGGATTGCGGTTGGCTGCTTGGGGTCAAGGGATACCCCCTGTTCACTTGGCTGTTCACTCCGCTGCGGAAGCCCAGGATAGCGCCAGAGCATGCCTACAATGACGCTCATTGTGCCACCAGGTGCATCATCGAGCAGTGCATAGGCATCCTCAAGCAGAACTTCCGGTGCCTGGACTGCTCTGGTGGCACCTTATAGTATTCTCCTCAACACGTCTCCATAATCGTCGTGGTCTGCTGCATGCTGCACAACCTGGCCATCATGAGGGGACAGCCGCTGGAGGTCGAGCCAGCAGCACCACCTGATGATGAGGAGGAGGAGTCGCAGCAGGAGGAGGAAGAGGAGAAGGAGGAGGATCCCCATCGCCCCAGAGCTAGGAGGCGTTGTCCCCATCGCAACCCTGGAAGGGAGGTGTAGCTGCGTCTCATAGCTGCTCGCTTCAGATAATCTTATCTACCTGACCCTTCAATTACCACTTTCAATGGCCATCGCAATGAGTGCCTTAATGCAGAATTGCCCACTCCCAAATGAAACATCTGGCCAAATATATGTGCCAAAAATAAAGATTTATCCAATTATCCAAATCACTGCAAAAACAGACCATAAAGAACAATATAATAATAGTATTATCATTTTTTTCCCCCTGCGCATCTCACTGTAACACCTGTTATGTGTGAATACCCTAATTTCTCAGTGGTGATAACGCTCAAATTAAGACAGCCACACTGCTGAAAATTCCACTTTGGAAGGGCTCATTAGCGCTGGAACCCATTTGTTCACATTTGGATCTGAATATGGCGTGGCCGAGCAACAAAATAATTTTGCCGCTAATGGCCACAAAAAGGTGGAGGGGAGCACCAGCTTTCTAGCAGTACTGAATTTCGGGGCCTGAGTCTCTTTTCTCTTGAAAAGAGAAAGCTGAGGGGTGATCTAATAGAGGTCTTTAAAATTATGAAAGGTATTGATAGAGGAGATACAGAGAGAGTGTTTGCACTTGTGTGGAAGAGCAAAACTAGAGGTCATCAATATAAGATAGTCACCAAGAAATCAAATAGGGAATTCAGAAGAAACATTTTTACCCAGAGAATGGTGAGAATGTGGAATTTGCTACCACTGGGAGTGGTTGAAGCAACTCGTATCGATGCATTTAAGAGGAGGCTAGATAAGCATATGAAGGAGAAGGAAATGGAGCGTTATGCTGCTAGATTTAGTTGCAGAAAGACAGGAGGTGGCTCGTGTGGAGCATAAACGCCGCATAGACTGGTTGGGCTGAACGTCCTGTTTCTGTGCTGTATATTCTATGTAGGCCACGTCTGACCTATGCTCCCAAGTAGCAAAGCTCCGTGCTAGAAGAGCATCCTCACTGGATTTACTATTTTAATCACTGGAAAATCGGGAGCCCCACAAATTAAGCAGGCTGACCTCTACACTCAATTATCCCTTCTGTACTTTTGTCGAGTGAGGCTTCGCATTGGGACCAGAGCCACTTACAAACTACCAGATAGCTTTTAATGAGATTGCACTATTTCTCTTGATATAACCAAAGGGATATTCTTGTGCAGTGATGTGCATAGGATACCAACAATTAACCTTAGCACATTGTTTCTCCAGTCTGTAGTTTTCCCTTCCATACAGTATCATTACCTGGAGCAATGCCCCAAGTATGCAGAAGTTTAAATGAAAGGTTAACAATTGCTTACTAAACCAAGGTTGCTCGAGCACACATTAGCCGATCGGAAATCTGTGGCTTACCCAATGCAACTTTTCACAATCTTTTGGCTTCCAGCAACCACCAAATTTGTGAGACACCTGTCCTCATTATGGTTATCTGTGGCTGTATCTTGTTGTCATGCTACCTAATATGGCAAAAATAGCTACTTGTTTATAAAGGCTGTGCCCTATTCATGCAGTGCTATGTTCAGAATTTTTTAGTTTGAAACAACAAACATTTTACAAATCGCAAAGAATGATTGGAGAGCCGTAACAGTTCAATAAGAATTACAACCTTCTGATGATTGAAGAACTGATATAAATGTCAGATCCAAAACTTTTCCTCAATCTAAATGTCAAATGGCTCAATTTAGGAAAAGCCCACTTAATGAAAGAAATTTAGGAAAAGCCCACTTAATGAAAGGAAGGGTCAAGGTAGGAGACAAGAATTCAGCTGCTGCCTTTGTTTATTTATCACAATTTCCCCCCCTTCATCCTCTCTGAAAAGGGACAGCCTGCCGGCATCTCTCAGTGGAGCTCCTTAGTCAACTCACTCAGGTGCGCTTGAACAATGCAGGGAGAAACAAAGAATAATTGGCTGCACTTCATATTACTCTTACTTTATGATTTAAGAATAAAAGGTGTGAGGTACACTGAGCTTCTTGTTGTTAGATGACCATGAAATATAAAGCTTAGCCAACTGTTTGCATAGAACTCAAGCTGAAGGGATATTATCATTAAATGGAATTTAATGTAGTAATAAAGAAAACCCCTAATCCCTGAGGATATGCTCTCCATTTGGCTACTAAGCAATCAGTACCTAGCTTTTCCAGAAGCACACTTTTGTCTCTGTTCCTCAGAGTAAGAATTCATTGGTTGTCATGTCTGGAAAGTAGGTGGGTTCACCAAATAACGTACATAGCAGCTGTGTGTTCCAGCCCTTATTTGGTATCTATTAGCAGAACCAGTCCTTTCAGCAGTGAAGCATCCTCACATGCATTATTCAGTAACTCATATTCCAAGGAGATGCTTGTCCATGAATACCTCTCCAAATGATTCCTTTTGGCTAGGATTTTCCAGTTACTTTTGTAAACTCTAATCCATTATATCAAACTGGATTTCTGCAAATGGCCACTTTATACCAAACAGGTGACAAAACAATGGGATTTAAGAACCATATTTTTCATATATACCTGCTGTATGAATAATCTGATTTACTGCTTCTGGAACTGTTTTGAACCAAGCCTATCGGAAACTTCAGATTTTAATATATTTCTTAGTGGCTTTTTGTGAGAACATTTGCAAAATGCCTGAAGCTAATTATTTGCTTTCCGTTTCTTGGGGCTACATAAAGGTATGTAAACCAAATGTGCTTTTATCCTGATATAGAATTCAATCAAGGTAACCATTATTATAATAATGAGGTTTACTTTTTAACTATTTGATTTTACTGTTATCTGTGTATCTGAAGGTGAATGTAATTGCAGGGATCGTACGGCAGCTGTGTGAATTGACTCTGGCTTTGCATTTGCATTTGATCTTGTCTTTGTTAATTCAGAGGAATATAGTGGTAATTGTGAAACTGCTGAAACACATTTCCGTTGAGGGTCCTGTGAGAAACAATGTGGTTGTTATCTTTTTGAATGAATCACATAATTATTATTTTTTTTAATTGCATTTTTGTATAATTATTATGTATCGTGAATGTATTTTTTCTAGTAAAGTAATGCTTACTGTAAGTAGGAGTCAGTCGGTAGTATGGTTTGCTTAGCAATGGATGCTGTAATTAGAACATCAATACAAGGGAACCTCTGACACATTTGTACTGTTAATCAGAATGGAATGATCTACCAGTTTGAAGTGTATTGACATGAAACCCATTTACTTGTGTCAAGTTTAATCTTTAAAATTTCCTCCCAGCAATACATGCGAGTAGTCTGATAATTTCCCATGGTCAGCATTAATGAGGATTTAACCAAATAAATGAAAAGGAAACATATTAAAGCCTAGTGGTTAAGAGAATACCTTGTTCAAACATATGTGCAAAGGCTATGCATCATTAAGAGGAAAATTCATAGAAAATAAAAATGTTTACATTCAACCAACTGGTGAATTAATAACTAGGTAAATTATTAGTTATTAGGATTAGGATTCATTATGAAGGAATTATCTCCTTCCTTAATGGTTCACCCTCAGAGCATATAATCAGCTCTTCTATAATCTGACTTTCTGTACAGTACATTTTTATATATTGAACCATGTTTTGAAAATTCTGTCATACTGACCTTGCCTTCACAATATAATCACATAAGGACCATTACTCTGATCGATTAAAATGAAACTTTGATCTTCTCAACCCTTTTCATTGCTACTAAGCATTTTGTGCCATAATGTTTTCCAGTAAAAAAATAATGGGGTTGAATATGAGTTTTTGTATCAAGTTGCATCTAAGTTAGATACTGTAATATCCCCAAGTCCCTTCCCCCACTCACCACCCACTACCACCATTTTGACATTGAAGTTTTCTTGTTCAAGCCATCTTATCTTGTCATGTGATGGCAATGCACTCATACGTGTTATCAAGCCTCATCTGACAACTATTGAACAGCTGCTATTTTTTCAAAATGCAATCCCAGTTGAGTATGAGGGCACTAAGGCAGCAGGTGTATTGATGTGTCCAGTTTCTTTGGCTTGCATTCTGAATATCTATTAATTTGAAGTCTGATAATAACTCCAAACAAGATTATCATGAAAATAGTTGTTCCTTAAGTTACTTCTCTCTTAAGCAACTGTATCTGTTGCTAAATTTCTATAATGAAATTGCCTCCAAAGAGCCAGATCTAATCTGAAAATAAGCACAAAGCTTTCATCTGATATGACTACCACTCCCATGAGTTGACATTTTTTTCAGTTTAAAAATATTGAAATTACATTTGCATTATGAAACTATTGAAGAACTATACAATAGTTACCACTCTTGTTTTCTGTCTTGCCCTTTATCATCAGGTAGAGTTCTTTCTATTTTACTACCATTTTTAGCTTCTCAGGCTCCAGATCCTGGTCTCTACCTGCGAAGATAGGCACATGGTCACCAGTAATTCTGTAACTAACTAGTTCTGAAATGAAAGCAAAACCTCTGCAGATTTCCCTTCTCGCTTGTCAACCTAGTACCTTGCCTCCCTGCATGTTAATCCACTTTAAAGCAGTGCCTCAGCTTCCCTGATGAACCACCTTGTTATCCCTTTGAGTACCTGAGCCATACAGACCAAGAAGGTGTCAGATTTGATCCCTGGTCTATGCTGAGCTGCCTGATCCCAGTCTAAACAACAGTAGGTGTGTTTTAATTGGTATCAGCGCCCTTCGGTTAGGATGGGAAAGATTGGCCTCAGATTCTGCACCTGTTCACTATCTTGCTACCCCTACTGGAAGTACACATGTAGACACCTGCCTGTAATACTTTCCATACCATCTAAGTATACACATGAAGAATGGCCATTTTGACCAGTTACCAAAATGTCTGGTGCCTACGGAACTGTGCTTGAAGAGAGTTGACGTCATCTAGAATGAAGTAAATCAGTAGAAAGATTAAAAAAAGAGAAGGGAAACAAAGTCCAATTATGTGATCCCATTTTAAAGTGAATTCTTCTTCCTCTCTTTAAGTGTGCTATCATTCATTTACCCTTTCCAAACAGTTGACATGATCCTTGGCCTTTGACAATTCTAACTTGCTTGCTTTCTAACTTCCCCACCGTTGCACTTTGTGGGGAAGTTCTGACCCTTTGTTAATGGTCCGACCACTATCAAAGACTCAGTTTGTGGAGAATCGTGGGTGCCAGCTGACATGCCCACTCTCCATGACAGAACATTGGTGCACAAGTGCATTATGACTAGAAACATAGAACAGTTACAGCGCAGGAGGCCATTCGGCCCGCCGAGCCCGTGCCTGCTCTTTGCAAGAGCACTTCAGATCGTCCCACTCCCCCGCCCTTTCCATGTAGCCCTGCAAAAGATTTTACTTCAGGTACTTACCCAATTCCCTTTTGAAAGCCACGATTGAGTTTGCCTCCACCACCCTTTCAGACAGTGCATTCCAGATCCTAACCACTCACTGCGTAAAAAATGTTTTCCTCATCGCCTTTGGTTCTTTTGCCAATCACCTTAAATCTGTGCCCTTTGGTTCTCGACTCTGTGTCAATGGGAACACTTTGTCTCCATTTACTGTGTCTAGACCCATCATAATTTTGAACACCTCTAGCAAATCTCCTCTCAACCTTCTCTGCTCTAAGGAGAACAACACCAGCTTCTCTAATCTATCCACGTAACTGTAGTCCCTCATCCCTGGAATCATTCTCATAAGTCTTTTCAGCACCCTCCCTAAGGCCTTCCCATCCTTCCTAAAGTGCGGTGCCCAGAATTGGACACAGTACTCCAGCTGAGGCTGAACCAGTGTTTTATAAAGGTCATCATAACTTTTCTGCTATTTATAAAGCCCATGATCCCATAGCTAGCTCATTGAATGTATTCAAATCACAGATAGATAGGTTTTTAATCAATAAGGGAATTAAGGGTTACGGGGAGCGGGCGGGTAAGTGGAGCTGAGTCCACGGCCAGATCAGCCATGATCTTGTTGAATGGCGGTGCAGGCTCGAGGGGCTAGATGGCCTATTCCTGTTCCTAATTCTTATGTTCTTATATGCTTTTTTAACTGCTTTCTCAATCTGCCAAGCCACCTTCAACGATTTGTGATCATATACCCCCAGATATCTCTGTTCATGAACCCCCTTTAGGCTGGTCAGGAGTGCATTGAAGTTTAGAGGTAACAAAATTAAGCAGTCTTGGTAGAATTATGCAGATTCGACTTGCAAATTAGCTTTTGGTTATATTGAGTTTCCTCTTTAAGGCCTTGCAGATGCTGAACCTGTGGAACTATGACATCCATTTTTATAACCACATAGCTTGTGATAATCACAAAACTTACTGGTATAAAACTAATTCAAGTATAGGTTTTTAATAATGATATGTAATTAACTTAAGTAGAAATTTTTGATGCAGCATATTAATGTGCATTTAAATGATATTATAAATCTGACTGACTTTATACATGATTTGACAATGTTTATAGGATTTACGTTGGTTGAAACTTTAAAAAAGAGACTAGGTGGAAAGTGACCAAAAATAGATAGTAACATGTGGAATATACTGTTTTATCTGTACAACCACAAAATCAATCTACTAAAGCAATCAATAAGATGAACGAAACTTATTTCTTAGATATTGCTGATATTTATTTATGAATTATGCATACTGCAAATTTTAATGTGATTTAAAGACATAGGGGCCAAAATTGGCCTGTTGTGCACCTCCCATTTATAACTCTGGGGGGCGCTAATGAGACGCAAAACTGTTTTCTACTGGGAGTGGGAGGCGGAGGGGGGTGCTACTGGGTCCAAAGGAGCTGCACAGCAGTAAGTGGAGATAAAATCCAGTAGAGCCGTGCCCTAGAACCCGGGGCAGCCTCGCCTCCGGCGATGACCTTTTCGGCCCGCGGTGGAAATTGGGCTGTGCCTTGTGAGGCTGACGTGGGCGAAGTCAGCACCAGCCTCGCAGGTCTCAAGTTGGGCTGCACTCCGCTCGCGGGGTGAAAGTTAAAGAGGAGGTGTTCTGCGCGGCACCAGTTTTTTTGCTCCGACTTACCGGTCGGGCCTTTGTCTACTGATGCTATGGGGTCTGGGCCATGATCGTGCAGCCCGGCGCTCCGTTTCAGTGCCAGGCTGCGGCCACGACACCCGCATCCCCGGGTGGCCCAGTGGAGGCCCATCAAAAGAACTGAAGAGCTCGCAGCGTCCCTCCTCTTTAACGCAGAGAGACCACATAGCGCTCCGTGATGCACCCGCGTGGCGCCCCAGAGCCTGCTCCGAGAGGAAATGGAACGCCTGACATTGCGCTCCACTTCCTCTTGGGCAGTGACCGCAATTTAGGTCATGGAGCAGGACTTCCTCGCTGGGCACAGGATGTCCCGCCTCGCGAGGGTTACAGCCCCAAATGGGATGCTTCTCAATTTTGTGGCCCTAGTCCGAGTTGGATGATTTTATCGTTGATGTGCATTCCATGACCAAATGATTGATCCATTAAAATGTAACCTATGCTTTTAAAAAGTAAAATCTGTTACGGCTTTCTCAATAACTCAGTGAATCTGTTCAGATAGTGTCTGAGCCATACTATGGAAGGCGATTCCAGGTTTGATCTCTGTACTGTGCTAAGTTAACAAATCTCAGCAAGGGGAGGGATCTTCATTGCTCTGGGTTAGGAGCAGAAAATTTGTTGGAAATTCTGCTCCTGATATCTAGTGAATTGTGCTGGAAGTACACAAGTGTGGACATGTGGTGAGGGTAGGATTTGGGCCCTGCAGTGATCCGGCCCCCAAACAACCAACTCACACTTGGTGAAATACTAGACGGCCACAGGAACCATAGCCCTAGAAGAAGTCAAGACCTTCTCACACCATGTACAATGTAGCCATAGGAGGGGAATTAGCAGAGAAAACCAAAAATTTTAAAATGCCTTAAATGAAGACATTGAAAATATCACAAAGCAGCTAGACAGACTATAGGATGTATTTTTGGAGATTCTGTGTCAGGTGTAGAACATTTAACCTTATTAAGTTATACAAAGATCTATGAAGTGTAAACACAAAACAAATAGCAAGAAACTAGAACATAAAGAATGTAAGGAAAATGGCGTAGGTAAAATGTATATTGATAAGAATCATTATGGCCATTGCAAAAGGTGCATCCAGATAATATATACAGAATGTTTGATAGCAAGCACATTGAATAACATTTATTTTACTGTTAAATCAAACACCAAACACCACAGAAAATTGAGGTTTATTAATGTTTCTTGTGCTTTGTTTTTACAGTTCAAGAGGATGCTCAATCGTGAGCTTACTCACCTCTCTGAGATGAGCCGATCTGGCAATCAGGTCTCTGAGTTCATATCCAGTACATTTTTAGGTGAGAATTGCTCAAAGCATGATTTATTTTGAATGTTCTTTGGTTAGAGTGTGAGAGCTGAGGCAAATTTGATGAGTGAGTTTCATTGTTTAAAATACGTGACTTTTTCAAAAAGAATTCACACAGACATTATACATTTTTAATTACATCATAGTAAGCCATTTGATATATATTTGTTCAGAAATGTGACTTGAGGGTGAACATGGTGTTTAACAATTAAAGAACGCATTGTTTAGATAGTGTTCATGAATTAAGACTCAATGTAATTTTGTTTGCCTTTTCATATTCCAATAAGCACATGTAATATCTGGAGAAGAGCACAAATGATTTTTTATTGCATATCTTTGCTGTTGCACCTGAACAGTAAATAATTCACTGATCTGTCTTTAGATGTAGCCTTGAAAGTAGCCTCTCATAGGTGTGCTGTTTTACTTTGTATGAAGATAACAGACGTAGATGGACACAGAAATTCCCACTCATTTAATTACCATATCCTGATTTGTCTTCAGTTTTTATCGCACATTACTTTCAGAATGCTACATAGCTGGTCTGTAAGATCTAGTGGGTACTGAGTAGAAGATAGGCAATTAGAGACAACAATGGAACCCGTGCAGGATGGTCTCTAGAATCACAAATGGAGGCCCTTTGGGCCCAAGTTTCCACATGATAAAAAACGGGCGCCCCTCCAAGCTGGGCGCCCGTTTTTCGCGCCTAAAACGGTGCCGGAAAAAAAAATGAGCGATTCTGGAGCGTTCTGCAGCTCCTTGTCTGCTTGGCGCGGCGCCCAGGGGGGCGAAGCCTACACTCACGCCGATTTTGTAATTGGGAGGGGGCGGGTACTATTTAAATTAGTTTTTTTCCTGCCGGCAACGCTGCACGTGCGCGTTGGAACGTTCGCGCATGCTCAGTGTGAAAAAAACATTGGCACTCGGCCATTTTTGTAGTTCTTTGTAGCTGTTTAGTTTTTGAACATTTTTTAATAAAATTACATTGCCATCAGCACAGAGGCTTCTTGTAGCACTGAGAAGGCTGCAGGAAGCCTCAGAAAGTTGAGGCAGCCGTTTCCCGACGACCTCCCCCTTTTGCCGTCGGGAAATGGCTCCTCAATTTCTGAGGCTTCCTGTAGCCTTCTCTCTTTCCCGCCAGCCGTCTGGAACGGCTCCATTCCCATCCCCCCCCCCCCCCACCGCGTTCGGTCGGCTCCCTTCCCTCCCGCACGCATTTGGTCGGCTCTCTCCCTCCCGCGTTCGTCGGCTCCCTTCCCCCCCCCCCGCGTTCGTCAGCTCCCTTCCCTTCCCCCCCCCCCGCGTTCGGTCGGCTCCCTTCCCTCCCGCACGCATTTGGTCGGCTCTCTCCCTCCCGCGTTCGTCGGCTCCCTTCCCCCCCCCCCCGCGTTCGTCAGCTCCCTTCCCTTCCCCCCCCCTGGCGTTCGGTCGGCTCCCTTCCCCCCCCCCCCCCGCGTTCGGTCGGCTCCCTTCCCTCCCGCACGCATTTGGTCGGCTCTCTCCCTCCCGCGTTCGTCGGCTCCCTTCCCCCCCCTCCCGCGTTCGTCGGCTCCCTTCCCCCCCCCCCGCGTTCGTCGGCTCCCTTCCCCCCCCCCCGCGTTCGTCGGCTCCCTTCCCCCCCCTCCCGCGTTCGTCGGCTCCCTTCCCCCCCCCCCGCGTTTGTCGGCTCCCTTCCCCCCCCCCCCGCGTTCATCGGCTCCCTTCCCCCCCCCCCCCGCGTTCGTCGGCTCCCTTCCCCCCCCCCCCCGCGTTCGTCGGCTCCCTTCCCCCCCCCCCGCGTTCGTCGGCTCCCTTCCCCCCCCCCCCCGCGTTCGTCAGCTCCCTTCCCTTCCCCCCCCCTGGCGTTCGGTCGGCTCCCTTCCCTCCCCCCCCCGTGCGTTCGTCAGCTCCCTTCCCTCCCCCCCCCCCCCCGCGCGTTCGTCGGCTCCCTTCCCTTCCCTCCCCCCCCCCCCCACGTTCGGTCGGCTCCCTCCTCCCCCCCGCCCGCGTTCGGTCGGCTCCCTCGTTTTGTGAGGCTTGCTGCAGCATTCTTCCTGGCTGAAGCACTTTCACACAGGTAGGAAGATGGTTTATTTAATCTTTTCTTTGCTTATAAATGTTTATTCAGGTTGGATTTATTTGTATAATATTTGTATAAGTATAAATAAGGATTGATTGTAGAATTTAATGAGTTCCCTTCCCCCCCTCCCCCCCCCACCTCGTTCTGGACGCCTGATTTGTAACCTGCGCCTGATTTTTTAATGTGTAGAACAGGTTTTTTCAGTTCTACAAAAATCTTCACTTGCTCCATTCTACTTTAGTTTGGAGTACGTTTTCACTGTGGAAACTTTCAAATCAGGCGTCAGTGGCCGGACACGCCCCCTTTTGAAGAAAAAATTCTGTTCCAAAGTAGAACTGTTCTACCTGACTAGAACTGCAGAAAAAAAAATATGGAGAATTGCGAATTCTAAGATAGTCCGTTCTCCACCAGTTGCTCCTAAAAATCAGGCGCAAATCATGTGGAAACTTGGGCCCATAGTGTCGGTGTGGGTTCTTGTTAAATCAATAAAACTAATCTCACTACCCTGCTCTCTCCTCATAACCCTAAACAACTAATCATCAGGAGTTTTTTCTATCAGTTGTTGCATTACTCCATTTTTTCTTTTCCTTTTGCTGCTGCTATGTCCCATTGTGTTCAGAAACAAATGAGCAGTATGATTTACTTCAGAATCACTTTCCATGCTTTTATGTTGAGAAGCAATTTGTTGCTAAGCAAGAACCTCTATTAAGACTTGAATTATGAAAAAATCTAACTTTTAGATTTTTTTTCCAATTAAGTTGCATGGCTCATTTTAATTTTGTTGCTTATAAATGTGCATTGCTTGATACTATGAAGAGAGTTATGAACCATCAAATGCAATTAGTCAAATTTCATTTTGTTTCCCATAATTAGTTTCTTTGAACAGATAAGTCTGCTTCAGCCATCCCATTTGCAGCAACAGAATATATTTGAGTTAATCAGTTCTTCCAGAGTTGTATTGTAGAGCATGATAAATGGGATGACACCTTGAAATGTCGGAGGCTAATTGAATATGGAGACTTTGTCATGTTTAAATTGAGAAGACCCATTCTGTGAAAAGGACTGAACTGCAGAAAACCTCTGCAGCTTTCAGCAAAATGTCAGTGTTCAATTGCATCAGGATGCTTCGTGGAAACCCGTGCTCCTAACTAATCACCCTCTCTTTGCCGATCTTCAGAAAGCTGGTCTGCGTGTAAGAAAAGACCAAAAACACTTAAGGCATTGAGAGTATTGGGTCATGAGATTTAGTGAAGGATAAAATTGTTTGAATGCCAGATTAATGAATCAATTTCATTGATGAAAATTTATTGATCTACAGAGTGGTGATTTTGTCCTAGAGCTGCTTTACGTCTTTGCACTTTCACAATTTTAGTGTTGCTTCGTCAATGTAATCAAAACAAGCACTGAAATTTCTCATAAATGGAAAGTGGGCATTACATGATTAAAATGGAGCACAGTATCTTATTCAGTGGCAACTTAAAAAGCATTTCTGTTAATAATTTATAAATTCCTAATTACATACCTATAACAAAATAATTCATAACTATTGCACTTTTAATGCTGAAGTCAGTTTTAGACTTTTCTTAAAAGTCAGTCAGAATACAATTGCTGAATAAAATACTGTATTTGTGACTCATTTAGTAGTCTGTGCACGTAGCACTAGAATACTGGCAGTCCCTTATTGCGGGATGAGGGATTGAAAAAGCTGCACATGTCAACATTATTCACAGCCAGTACCCTGAGCTGCTATGAGATATCCCACTGCTGACTGATTGCCACATAATGGATAATTGAGAAGAAGTTTTGACCTCAACCTAAAGAATTGCGTCAAAGCCATTCCACCAAGAAAAGAACAATCTATTAACTTCGCAGGGACTTACACTTTCCAGAACATTTCTGAACCGTATGGTTTAATACTGTAAATTTCTTCTCTTTCAGTACAATATTATTCTATTAGAAATGGAGGATTGAGTTGTTGGTGGGTTTCTAAACATAGATTTATTTAGGTAAACATTAAATGCTTTTACGTTAGGTAGTTAATATTTCAATGACTGGAATATTTTAATTTTATTTCCATCAAAGCTTGTAACATTTTCTACATGACTGATCTGACCAAGTAATCTCTTTGAGTTTGCTGATGTGAATGCCTCCAATTATTACCACAACTGCAGAAAACACTTTTGACAGCTTTCAAGATCTGACTTCTGATGCAGTTCCCCACAATTATCTCCATTATTTCATGACCCCAGTATATGTGTGTTTGTCAAATGCAAGAAGAATAAATTGCCCTGCAATTAAAATGATGGGTTAATCCCGACATGAACAGTTTCAGTTTGAACACCATACCCGAGGAGGAAGAAAATTAGGATTTTTTAAAAACTATATATATATATATGTTATATATATATGGAGAGAGAGTTTCCTAACTCCATTATTTATTCTTAAATGTAAACAGGAAAATGAATCCACATGTCAAGTGTGGGTTATTCAAACAGAACCATTCTCATTTTGGTACCACAGCCCACGGATGAAACAATGAGGATTTCAGGTTAACATAATATGTAAAATCAGTTGTTAAAATAACATAACCTGACAGTGATCAATTTTTTAAATCATTGGCTTGTAGCTGCATGCAGGCAATGACTAAATTGTCTTCACTGATGACAATTTATCAGTCATCAATGCTGCTTTGGTAAAAAGTAAATATGCCATTTTGTGTCAACTAAGAATCACATTGCAAATCTGTGCAAGTGTGGGAGGACAGTGGCAGCTTTTAAATGGTGAACATGGGAATAAATAAAACTTTTGGCAATGGTGTCAAATGGCCAATATCTGGTCAGCTGCCCGTTGAAGCCAATGGAAAGGAAGATCGGACGGGGTGTATAACGGGTGGCAGATCCAAAATTGCCCATTTTACACCATCGCCATTATTTAAAATGACCCCCTCCCCATGTGTTTTTCTCAATTGTCGTTTGTGGTGCTAATGACAACAAAACTGTCACTGTTCGCCATCATTAGCTCTCTCAAACTGACCATAACTTCAAGATTTAACACATGCACAGATAAATGCAGATATCCTAAAGTTGTGGTCAGTCATTCTGTTCCACCACAGGCTACGCTGTGGAACTCCATTGACATCAATGAAATCACTTGAACTCACTTAAATATTGTCTTTTCCACTCTTGTATCGCTGTTAAACACCCCATAAAAAGTTATGCCTCGTTGAAAGAGGTGCAACTGGGGTTTTAACAGCATATTGACAGTCATTCTGGCCAAGAAAACCTAATTTTATTTTGTGGAATGTCAAATTTCTGCATAATGATAAAAATTACTAGATTGTTAAAATAATAAATGCATTCTTTTATTTTTTTTATGTTTGTTTATTTCTCTCTAAAATTTTAAAGAAATGAATGATAAAAGCTGCTTTGTATTTCTTGTTTTGCTGTCTGTGAGAATTCTTCCATGTGATTGGCTGCTTAGACAACTTGATGATATCATTGCTGCTGTATGCTGAGAACCCCTTTAGACAACACTGTTACAGTGACAGTTTCGCTGTCATTACCACCACAAACAACAAATTAAAGTCAAGAAAGCTAAAGTTTTCACCACAATTTTCTTCAAGGTCAGCAGCGATGACCGTCGCTTCGCCACTGATCACAAATTCCAGGCCAGTAATTCAGTATTTGCATATTTGTTTTGAGAGTTTGTTTCTATGAAAAGTTTAACCCAATTTCTCATAAGGGCTGCAAAAACTAAGGAAAACAAATATTTATAGTGCTATGTTTTGGTAGATTCGGACATTATTTCATGAAATAACGCATTACAGAAATAGCAATAATTACTTAATCATAAAATGTTGTAATTGAAAAATAACATTTAGCAGTAGTCTTCCAGCATCTATCAATGACTGGAGTTTATGTTTGAACTGGGGAGTATATAGAAATTGCATTACATCTTCCATTAACAAGGTCAGGCCCTGCTTTTGGAAATGTTGCACTTCAGTGTGCTGGTCACATTGTGAAGGACGTTGCTTGGTGGTGGCAAGAGAACTGATTACGAAAGTGAGATAAGATATTTTAGTTTGGCCGTTAATTATCTGTCATAGGATTAGAATTATTTGACAAAGATCATGGAATGGTTGCTATTTGTGGACAAATCTCTGATCTTGTCAATTGATTCTAAAACTGGCTAGCAATGATTGCTGGGAATTTTATTTAAGTTATAAATTGAAGGAAATCATATTAGACAGATTTTTGTGTAAATAGGTAAGACTTCGCTGCCTTTGTTATTAATAGTGAACTACAATGTGATTTATCACTGCCCACACCAGGCTGTTTAGTTTGCTAGACTGCAGCCGGGGTAACATATACATCTTTAATACAAAAAGAGATTCTTTTTTTTTTGTTATCTCCACCTTGCCATCTTGCATGCAACATACCGATTTCCAGCTGAGCAGCCACATGGGGAATTCTGCTCCAAAAATTCCTGCAGATTCAACTGAAACCTCCCACTAGATAGTATGCAGTAACTGCCTGGATTCATTTGCTCAGTAATTTGTTTTCTTCCTACCTCAGTGGAGAACAACCTGTCTGTACTTTGTTTGCTATCTCCCCTGATAGCTCAATTTAGAGTTGACGCTCATGTTTATGACAAAATAGTGGATGCATTCGTGGTTATTTTCCAACATTCTATAGACTCTGGATCAGCTCCTATGGATTGGAGGGTAGCTAATGTAACCCCACTTTTTAAAAAAGGAGGGAATTGTTGTTAGCCTGACATCGGTAGTGGGGAAAATGTTGGAATCAATTATGAAAGATGTAATAGCAGCACAGTTGAAAGAAGTGACAGGATCGGTCCAAGTCAGCATGGATTTATGAAAGGGAAATCATGCTTGACAAATCTTTTAGAATTTTTTGAGGATGTAACTAGTAGAGTGGACAAGGGAGAACCAGTGAATGTGGTGTATTTGGACTTTAAAAAGGCTTTTGACAAGGTCCCACACAAGAGATTAGTGTGCAGAATTAAAGCACATGGTATTGGGGGTAATGTACTGATGTGGATAGAGAATTGGTGGCAAACAGGAAGCAAAGAGAAGGAATAAACAGGTCCTTTTCAGAATGGCAGGCAGTGACTAGTCGGGTACCGCAAGGTTCAGTGCTGGGACCCCAGCTATTTACAATATACATTAATGATTTGGACGAAGGAATTGAATGTAATATCTCCAAGTTTGCAGATGACACTAAGCTGGGTGGCAGTGTGAGCTGTGAGGAGGATGTTAAGAGGCTGCAGGGGGACTTGGCCAGGTTAGGTGAGTCCGAAAATGCATGGCAGATGCAGTATAATGTAGTTAAATGTGAGGTTGTCCACTTTGGTGGCAAAAACAGGAAAGCAGAATATTATCTGAATGATGACAGATTAGGAAACGGGGAGGTGCAACGAGACCTGGATGTCATAATACATCAGTCATTAAAAGTTGGCTTGCAGGTACAGCAGGCGGTGAAGAAGGCAAATAGCATGTTGGCCTTCATAGCGATAGGATTTGAGTATAGGAGCAGGGAGGTCTTACTGCAGTTGTACAGGACCTTGGTGAGGCCACACCTTGAATATTGTGTACAGTTTTGGTCTCCTAATCTGAGGAATTACATTCTTGCTATTGAGGGAGTGCAGCGAAGGTTCACCAGACTAATTCCCGGGATGGCAGGACTGACATATGAAGAAAGACTGGATCGACTAGGCTTATATTCACTGGAATTTAGAAGAATGAGAGGGAATCTCATAGAAACATATAAAATTCTGATGGGATTGGACAGTTTAGATGCAGGAAGAATGTTCCCTCTGTTGGGGAAGTCCAGAACCAGGGGTCACAGTCTAAGGATAAGGGGTAAGCCATTCAGGACCGAGATGAGGAGAAACTTCTTCACTCAGAGAATTGTGAACCTGTAGAATTCTCTACCACAGAAAGTTGTTGAGGCCAGTTCATTCGATATATTCAAAAGGGAGTTAGATGTGGTTAGAAAGGGAACAAGAGGTATGGAGAGAAAGCAGGAATGGGTTACTGAAGTTGCATGATCAACCATGATGCCATGATCATATTGAATGGTGGTGCAGGCTCTAAGAGCCTAATGGCCTACTCCTGCATCTATTTTCTATGTTTCTCCATTTCTAACTGGTATGGATCCGCAATCACTATTCCATGGCACAATGCCCATTAAAATCAAGATCACTTTTCATTTTCACAAAGGTAAAATTAATGGTTATACTAACCTAACATTGTAACAATTAACATCTCTGTTTTATTTTACATTAACAAAAAATAAAATATATATTGAAGATTTAAAGTACTAGGTCCAAGCATTAATATGGTTGCTTGTTTATACAATGCTGGAGACTCATATGGGTGTTGCTGATTTTGAAGAATTTCTAATGGCTATCTTAGAATTTGTGCATTTAAAATATAGATTTGCAATTTCTCCAACAGACAAGTGAGGAGTAGGAAAATCCACTGTACTAACAATCCACTGATATTTCTCCAAATAATTATGAAGGTGTTTTTGTTTTGTATTTCAATAAATGACTTCCAGTAGTGCTAAATGCTGAATTTTGATAAGTAAAATATGTCAAACTAGAGTTTAATATGGTTCTGAAGCTTCAAAGAATTACAGGGACATTTTATAAGGGAATTTGTCAGTGTTATGTTTTAGTTAGTAAAAGAAAATGTCCCCTGTATGGAAGTAACTACTTGAAACACAGAAAGGGTACATAAAAACAGTCAGGACTTGCTGATTCCCACAGCCTGCAGGAAATCCCATGGAATTCCAAGTCATAAGAAAACACAGGCAGACATCCTCTTCCATCTCAGATCACCTGACAGCAGGACTTACTCTTCATCTCTTTGACGGGGTTAGACTCCAAGCATATGACAGATGCAGTAAGCATCAACCCTGTGGTACACAAGTCAGTGCTTCAGCTGTTATTAGATTGCTCCAGACAAGTCCATTTCAGATAGTTCTGGACCACTGCCTGGGATTCTGGCATTTTCAAATGTGTTTTGCATGGTTCCCTGATTTGCATTTTCTCCACTTTCTGATAAACTTCACTACATTCAAAGAAATAACTTGTTTCAAGTGCAAAAAATTGAATACATTTGTTGTTTAGGTTGCTTAAACACAAATGCATCTGTATTGTGTAATACCTTGAAACACTGCAGTGTTTGTAGTAAGATGATTACTGAGACTTGCATATATTTCTGGGAGTGAAGTAATAGAATATTCATAGAATATTAATATTTGTTTAAAGTACTCAATTATATATATCAGATTGCATCTAAATTGGTGCAAGTTTTTGAGATCAGTATCCCCGATATTAACGGGGAGCTGGGGAGACTGCGGTTGAGGGCGTAATTGTCCAAGGAACCTGACAAGACCGAAGACGTGGAGGTCCAGCTGATCTTAATGGCAGGGCCGCATTACAATATTCTGACCAGTTCTAACGAAAGGTCATCGACCTGAAATGTTAACTCTGTTTCTTTCCACAGATACTGCCTGACCCGCTGAGATTTCCAGCATTTTCTGTTTTTATTTCAGATTCCAGCGTCAGCAGTATTTTGCTTTTGTCTCATTACAATATTGCTGGGCTGCCGCCCACCCGGCAGCCAGCCAAATGGGACAGCCTGGCTGGCGCATGGGAGGATTAACTAGCAGCAGTAGGCCGGAGCCAGGGATCTGTGGGGACGGTCCCCGGCACTCGTAAGCGATCATGGGAGGAAAAGTGCGAGAGAAACCAAAAGGCGCTGGACAGTGATCAGGATGGGGGGGGGGTTGTGGGTAGTGGTGTTGCCACGATCGGGTCTTATTGGACAGAAACCATCCTAGGTGAATTACTAATCCATAGCTTGGTGATAATTAATTCAACTTGGAGATCCTTGAAAATTCCTTTCCTAACAATCTGCACAAAGTCAGCTTCATGGAACATTTAATTTTTGACTTACCATGAAAAGACTGTATGAAGTGTGATCAGAGATAAAAAGCTAGAGATTAGCATTGGCAAAATTAGCAACAAATGCTTAACACATTAGCCTCTTTATGCTTTTTAAACACTGATGCTAACTGTTGAGTATGAAGAAAGAGTCAGACTGAACACTGTGAGCTCAAAGTAAAGTGTGACCTTAGTGTTTTATTGCAGGTCTCCAGAGTGCCTCTCCAACCTGTGAAGCCTTCTTAAATACCTGTGCTCCCAGGGGATTATGGGATCCCTTGGGACTCTGAGGAATGAGCCCTCTGGTGGCTGTACAGAGTAAATACAAGTACACATATATAACAACATTCCCCCCCGCAAAGTCAATAGTGTAACTATTTACAATGTGAGTCGATCTGGGGCCCTTCTTGCCCTGGTTGGTCGTCTCGATGTGAAAGCTGGTGTTGTTGAATCATTTGTTGGGCCCTCGCTGGGCTGCTGTGCAGCTGGCCTTGCTGGGCTGCTGTGGATGATGGGTTCTGCTTTGTGGTCAACGGTGGTGTCGGTTGCCACTGGTGTGTGTGTTGGGGGATCAAAAAAGGTAGGGTTCAAGTTGGGTTGCTCAGGGTAGTCCGTGAATCTGAGTTTGGTTTGGTCCAAGTGTCTCTAATGAATGAGTCCATTTGAAAGTTTGACCCGAACAACCCTGCTCCCCTCTTTGGCCACGACAGTGTCGGGAAACCACTTGGGACTTGTCCATAATTTAATACAAATACAGGATCATTGACTTTAATCTCGCGAGACACATTTGCGCTATCATGGTATGCACTTTGTTGAAGCTGCCTGCTCTCTACCTGTTCATGTAGATCAGAGTGAACTAACGAGAGCCTTGTCTTAAGTGCTCTTTTCATGAGTAATTCAGCAGGTGGGATCCCAGTGAGTGAGTATGGTCTCGTGTGGTAGCTGAGCAAGACTCGGGATCGGTGAGTCTGCAGTGAGCCTTCAGTTACTCTCTTCAAGCCTTGCTTGATGGTTTGCACTGCTCTCTCTGCCTGACCATTGGACGCTGGTTTAAACGGGGCAGATGTGACATGTTTGATCCCGTTACGGGTCATGAATTCTTTGAACTCAGCACTGGTAAAACATGGCCCGTTGTCGCTTGCCAGGACATTGGGTAAGCCGTGTGTGACAAACATGGCCCGCAGGCTTTTAGTAGTGGCAGCAGACGTGCTAGCCGACATTATCTCACATTCAATCCACTTGGAGTACGCGTCTACAACCACAAGGAACATTTTACCCAAGAACGGGCCTGCATAGTCGGAGCAGGCTTGAGGGGCTAGATGGCCTACTCCATGTCCTAATTCTTATGTTCTTATGAAGCAGTCACCCAATCTCTGTTTCGTTTCCCTAATGTAGAGGAGACCACATTGTGAGCAGCGAATACAGTATACAAACTTGAAAGAAGTATGTAAATCGCTGTTTCACCTGGAAGGAGTATTTGGGGCCTTGGATAGTGGGAAGGGAGGAGGTAAAAGGGCAGGTGTTGCATCTCCTGCACTTGCACGGGTAGGTGCCGTGAGGTGGGGCTGCTGGGGGTGGTTGAGGAGTGGACCAAGGTGTCATGGAGGGAGCAGTCCCTTCGGAATGCTGAAAGTGGAGGGGAGGGGGAAGATGTGTTTGGATCACGCTGGAGGTGGCAGAAATGGCAGAGGATGATCCATTGACCGTGGTGGCCGGTGGGGTGAAAGGCGTGAGAGCAGAAGTGCAGGAAATAGAACGGACACGGTCGAGGGCCATGTCAACCACGGTAGAGAGGAATCCTCGGTTGAGGAAAAGGGAAGACATATCGGAAGCACTAATACGGAAGGTGGTGTCATCAGAACAGATGAGATGAAGATGGTAAAACTGAGAGAATGGAATGGAATCCTTACAGGGAGCGGGATGGGCGGAAGTGTAGTCCAGGTAGCTGTGGGTGTCAGTAGGCTTATAATGAATGTTTGTCAATAGTCTATCCTCAGAAATGGAGACAGAGAAGTCGAGGAAGGGAAGGGAAGAGTTGGAGTTGGACCATGTGAAGGTGAGGGAAGTGTGGAAATTGTATACAAAGTGAATGAAATTTTCTAGTTCAGGGCGAGAGCAGGAAACAGCACCGATGCAATCATCAATATACTGGAAAAAGAGATGAGGTAGGGGACCTGAGTAGGACTGGAACAAGGAATTTTCCACATATTCCACGAAAAGATAGGCATAGCTAGGACCCTTGCAGGTTATCATAGCAACACCTTTAATTTGGAGGAAGTGAGTGTAGTCAAGGAGAAGTTGTTCAATGTGAGAACAAGTTCAGCCAGACAGAGGAGGGTGGTGGGGGCTGGTTGGGCCTCTGCTCGAGGAAGAAGCAGCGCACCCTCAGGCCATCCTGGTGAGGTAATGGAAGTGTAGAGGGATTGGACGTCCATAAGGAAAAGGAGTCGATTGGGGCCAGGAAACTGGAAACTGTTAAAGTGGTGGAGGGCATCGGAAGAGTCTTGGATGTAGGTGGGAAGAGATTGGACAAGGGGAGAAAAACTAGTCAAGGTGGGAAGAAATAATTTCCGTGGGGCAAGAACAGGTTGAAACGATGGGTCTACCAGGGCAGTCCTGTTTGTGGATCTTGGGAAGGAGATAGAAGCCGGCTGTGCGGGGCTGGGGAACTATGAGGTCGGCGACCATGGAGGGAAGATCTTCAGAGGAGATGAGGTCAGTGACAATCTGGGAAATGATAGCTTGATGTTCAGTGATGGGGTCATGGTCCGGGGGGGAGGTAGGAGGAGGAGTCAAAGAGCACTATTAAACGTTTGTTTCAAGGGAGTAAAGGGGCATAGGTTGCTGTCAAGGTAAGTCTTGTACATGGACCTAAATGACAGAGTTAGTTGAGCTTTTATTGTTGGCTATTTTCCTGGAATTTCTATGGTGGATCTCCTGATAGTCCACTGGAACTTTGCGTAAGATCAGCAGAAACCCTGGATGAAAGGCTATTTACACCGTTTCTCTAGTGTTTCTACTGAACTTCCGCTGAAGTTATGGGGGAAAGTTGGGAGAAGCCCCACAGAAATTCTACTCCCTTGTGTTCTTGATGTGACCATTGCACCACAAAATGCAGGAATCCAGTAGATACAGGTGTTCTGATATGCTACTGCTCTTTTTCTTTCCAGACAAACAACATGAGGTTGAAATACCGTCGCAAGCACAGAAAGAAGAAAAGAAAAAAAAGCCAATGTCCCAAATCAGTGGGGTGAAGAAACTCACGCACAGCTCGAGCTTAACGAATTCCAGCAGTACTAGATTTGGAGTCAAAACTGACCAGGAAGACTTATTGGCAACAGTATGTTTATTTTAGATCCTGGATTTCATGCTTATTTTCAGCAATATAGTCCTTCGCACTTCTACTGATGTGATAAATTAGGTGAAATATTTGACATTGGACCATAAATCTTTTACCAATTTGCCAAAACATCTGGTCAACTGGTTTACAATATATTTTGCAATCAAATAGGTCAGCTAAATATGTTGCTGAGATCCCTAAAGAAAGTTATAAAAATGCCCCTTTACTGATAGCACAGTCAAGATGCTGAAAATGATTGTACTTTTAATTAACAGAACACCTTTGCTAATGAGCTGCATAATAGTAATTTTTAGTCTCTTAGTGGACACACCTTGTTTAGTGTAAAATTTAAAGGTAATCAATTTTGTTAAATGTTTGTTTTCATTGATATACTTCATGTGGAATATTTGTTCAATTTATAGGAATTAGAAGGAATTAACAAATGGGGCCTTAATATCTTTAAAGTTGCTGAATATTCTGGAAATAGACCTTTAACAGTCATCATTTACACAATTTTTCAGGTGAGTTTGGAGTGTATTTATGGTTGACCATTTGGAAGGTTTTGCATTTGGTGATGGTACCCACCTGAGTGCTCTCCAACACTGTTGTGTAGAGTAAAGTACTAGCTAACCTCTGCATATTGCTTTGTAAATGTCAAAAGCACTGTCAGTTGCTAGAATTGAAGAAGGAATGTGAATCTATTGGAGAATCCTTTACCCAAACAACAACTAAATTGAAGGCCGCAATTTTGCCAGCGCTCAGCGGGCCTGATTGGTGGCAGGTCAGCTGTGAAATTTAAAATGATTGACAGCGGGACAGGAACCCACTATCAAAATGCGCACACCTACATTTCCCGATGTTAGGTCTGCCAGCGCTGAGCAGACCTGACAGGCAGCGGCGGGAGTCCCAATTCAAATAATTAGTGGCTTCTTTACAGCCACTTAAGAATGCTTTTTTCCCCCACCTTTTTAACTTTCACAGGTCTGTCACGGGTTTCTCACTGTCAGTGAAGCTGAGGCCGGAGGTCAGTGTCCATTGAATCAGCTGATGAGTTGACAGCTTCAAATGCCAACTCAAAGCAGCCAGTTGATTCAGATATCTTCCCTTAAGCACTAGCATCTCTAAACTGCAGATTAAAGATGCTGTAAATATTTACACAAGTCTCCATGCATTCTGACCTCATTATCTCTCCCACCATTGACAGATCGCGTCTGTCATCTCTACTTCACCTGCCATCTATTCCATCAGCATGGGTGCACTTTATACTTTCTCACCTTGGTCCTCAGAATCTGACCACGATCAGCCCCAACACCAGCATCACCAGGCACACCAGCAGCACCAACAACCACACCAACCTTCTCCGCAATTACCTGATGTGGACATAACACAGGGCATCAGCACTTGACCACATTGCAGCATGGGACATTAAGGATGGCCTCACCATGGCCACATTAACGACACTTGATGCTGCACACCCTGGCTGCCACATGATGCACCAGGATGGCACCACCCCACACCATCAACATAAAGCATCCCTACAATGCCCAAGCCATTCGTTTCACACTTATCACCATTGCGCGGATAACGTTACGTCTCACCATTCACTGCAACTCACTAAGCCATTTCAAGTGCTTACCCTTATGTGAAGGGAAGAGAACCTCCCTGCATGCTGCGACTCCCCTCCATAAGCTTATGAAGGCAGTCATGGGAGAGCCTGGGTGCAGCCATGCACCTCTATGCAGTGCTGGACAGTGTTTTCAGCACCTCAATGCTGTAGAACACTGACAGCACAAATGCCAAAGTAAATTTTCACATGGTTCCAAAAGGAAACCAGCTGATGACACGTCATAAATTACGTCATCAGACCCGCTTCCTTCAATTGGCCAGGAAACTCACTGGGCGGGCTTAACAAGCCCAATCTGGGGAAAGTCATGTTGGAGGCCGGGATGGAGCCAACAGCAGGGCCGAGACCTGCTACCGAGGTAGAGAAAATTGCGGCCGCAATCTTTTAAAATACAGTCACCGATTTGTTGCACTCTGCATTGTTCAAGCTCAAATGAGAATGGTCAGACCTGGTCAAGGATGCTCTGACATTGCAGCATGCAATATATTGTCAACTAATCATTCTCTTCACCAGATTAGCATCATTGGAGAGGTCACTGCCGGTCTGAGCCCAAGCAGTGGTTCTTTGAAAGCTACAAAAGATCTGAAAAATGAGGCTGTGCCACAAAAGGTGGCTGAAAGTGATTGAATAGCACAATCTGTACTGCAATAACGAATTGAGGATAACAACCTGACTGAAAAAATCAGCTTACAGATTTGTCCTTCAGCTTGACCTATTTATTTTCAATTCTCCAATGCAGTACGGACAGTTATCCATCATTAACTACAAATACGCAAGCAATGGATATAATTGAAGATGATTTATAAAAATGTCAAATTCTATTCATTTAACGCCCCACTAGCATAGCATAAAAGCTGTGTGTGACTTGATGAATTTAGGACCTGACAGGTTTTTGATGAAACCAAGAGCAGCCTCCTTCTTATCTAGCCTTTGAAACCATTAGAAAGTGCCCTGGAAGCAAACAACCTTAAGCACCCATGACATTTCATAATCGATGCCACAATTTACGGAGGATTATACTTTTGTTTAGACAGACTCAAGAGGGGAGGGTGATTATTGTTTCATTTTAGTTCTTTAATAGTAATAGAACTGGAGCTGAACATTACAAATGTAGCGCTCACTCACACACACTTGGGAACTGGTTATTTATAGCCATGTTTATTGATTCTTTGTTATTGGAAAGTATCTTTTTGTGCTGTAGACATTTAGTTTATTGTACTATGAATCCTAGACAATTCCCTGTACATGTGCTCAGTCCGAGATTTAGAGAAATGCAGCCATGATTTGTTTTCTAATTAGAAAGCTCATTTTGGTGACCTGGTGGCACAACCGGGCAGTGCCCTCACCAACTGTATCCAAGAAGCATTGTACAAATCTATGCCTATAACTCCTTACATACTGAGTAGAAGCCAGGCACCTGTGCATGGAATTGAGGAATGAAAGTGAGTGACCTGGTGGGGCCATTGCACCTCCTACCAGCTGGTTATAGAGTTGCATTGGCAGGCATCTGGCAGTAGGCGTTTGCCCGTCTACTTGACAGGGAATAATAACCCAAAACGGTCTAAAGGTAAAGGGTGAGGGAGGGGGAAGAGACAATACACAAGCAAAGAGAACAAACTATTTATGCATTATACATTTTGTTTGGTTTCTGTGGCCTAATTTGAGCCCCATTTTCACTACTTTTAGGAACGGGAATTATTAAAAACTTTCAAGATTCCAGCAGTAACTTTAATTACTTATTTGATGACCCTGGAAGACCATTATCATGCAGATGTGGCTTTTCACAATAACATTCACGCAGCAGATGTTGCTCAGTCCACTCATGTTCTACTATCAACACCTGCATTAGAGGTAAGCAGTACACTCTTAAAACATTTCTCTTCGCAGGCACTGGTTATGGAGGCCAGTACATCCGTAAGACTGTGATTCATTATCTTCCAGCCTCTACACCCTGCTTCACCTGACGGCTATACTTGGTCTTAACTCCTCATGCACAATATCACTAGTATATTTCACTAGTGTATTATATATACACAGGTACAACCTCCAAAATCCGGAAACGTCGGGACCGGCTTTTAGGTTTTTCTGGATTTCAGGACAGAAATCTGGCATCCCGATTCCGGAAAACCCTAGGCCGAATTTTGGGTTTTTCCGGATTTCGAAGACGAAATCCGACGTCCCAAATTCAGAAACCCCCTGGGCTGAGTTTCGGGTATTTCTGGATTTCGGAGACAGGGAAGCAGCTGTGGGTGATTCAAATCCCGATACTGTCAGGGACAGCGGCTTGAGAGGTAATTGAAAAAAAAATTATTTTATTATGCTTAACCTTGTTTTGAATTACTATTGCTCTGTATTGACCGCACGGGCACCTGGTGTGATCTGGCAGGACTGCATCCAGGGCTGACACCAGATCAGACACACAGTCTCCGAAGGGAGCTTTCGAGAGTGGCATGATGAAATAATTCCCTCCCCTCCCACCCTCCCCCTTAAAAGATCAGCCCTTGTTATCGCTCCCTCACCGCTACCCGCCTCATTCAGCATCATTGAAGGTTGGCATGCAGGTACAGCAGGCGGTTAAGAAAGCAAATGGCATGTTGGCCTTCATAGCGAGGGGATTTGAGTACAAGGGCAGGGAGGTGTTGCTACAATTGTACAGGGCCTTGGTGAGGCCACACCTGGAGTATTGTGTACAGTTTTGGTCTCCTAACCTGAGGAAGGACATTCTTGCTATTGAGGGAGTGCAGCGAAGGTTCACCAGACTGATTCCCGGGATGGCGGGACTGACCTATCAAGAAAGACTGGATCAACTGGGCTTGTATTCACTGGAGTTCAGAAGAATGAGAGGGGACCTCATAGAAACGTTTAAAATTCTGACGGGGTTAGACAGGTTAGATGCAGGAAGAATGTTCCCAATGTTGGGGAAGTCCAGAACCAGGGGACACAGTCTAAGGATAAGGGGGAAGCCATTTAGGACCGAGATGAGGAGGAATTTCTTCACCCAGAGAGTGGTGAACCTGTGGAATTCTCTACCACAGAAAGTTGTTGAGGCCAATTCACTAAATATATTCAAAAAGGAGTTAGATGACGTCCTTACTACTAGGGGAAATCAAGGGGTATGGTGAGAAAGCAGGAATGGGGTACTGAAGTTGCATGTTCAGCCATGAACTCATTGAATGGCGGTGCAGGCTAGAAGGGCCGAATGGCCTACTCCTGCACCTATTTTCTATGTTTCTAACTACGGTCGGAACCCCTCGAACGTGTTTGTCCGCAAGTGCCGCCCTGTGCTTAGGGCTCAAATGGGCCCACTTTCTCTTTACCTTATAATAGGAACGGAATGCTACTCAGTACCTACCACCCCCATCCTCATCCCCCGCAGTAAGACGCCAGTTGGAAACAATGAGAGCTCTTCGCAAATAATGTTGGTTTATTCATGTGGTAGTTATCACATCAGAAATCGACGCAAAAATCCAACTGACGGGAGAACACTCAAATTCACTCAGAGACGCCTCCTGGAGGAACAGCAAGGTGGGGATGATGGTGGTGTGTGTGTCTGTGCATGTGCCGGGGGGGGGGGATTATTTATACAATACTGATCAGAATACCAAATATCCATTTCTGAAATGTTACTACTTTCATTTTATGCCATTTATATCACTTGCGAAAAAAATGTCCAGTTTTCGGAACAGATTTCCAGATTCCGGGCGTTGACTCGTGTGATCTGCACGGTGTCTGGTTTTCGGAACATTCCGGTTTTTGGAACTCTGGATTTCGGATGCTCTTCCTGTATAATAAATATATAATCTGGACGCTCATTTAAAAAATACATAAGATCATCTTTAAGTTGGAACAAACTGAGGAAAAAGTTTTTTGTTGTAGAAATATTATTATGGTCTTCAAAAAGTTCATGTCAAAGAGATAGCGATAAATACCTTAAGAAACTGCTGGAGGCATTGTGACTGGTTCTCAATCTTCCTAATGCATCATATTTCCACATATTATTTCCCTAGGCTGTCTTCACGGATCTGGAGGTCCTTACTGCAATATTTGCAAGCGCTATTCATGATGTAGATCATCCTGGGGTCTCAAACCAGTTTCTCATCAACACAAGTGAGTGTGCTATTACCATTTAACTGCCAATTGTCAGTATTCAGTGTGCAAGGCACTGGCCATGTGTGGCTTTCTTTTGGAGAGTTAGGAGGTTTTCTTGGCATACTTTCTTGTCTTCTGTCAAAATTATTTCTGTGTTGGAGTGAGATAATGGAGAATCTGGATTCCCTGCTTCAGCTGTGTGACTGTGAGAGGCACCAAACAGACAGCAAGTGCTTCCTTGCAGGTTGGGTGGGGAAATAAAGATGAGAATTTTTATAGACAACTATCATGTATTTTGTAGTATATTATTTCACAGTGAAATTGTCAGGAGGTCAGAGCAGATATGCCTGCTCCCTCGTAAAGATGGTGAGCAGACAAATCACAGGATAATTATAGATGAGGAAGGTTGTTTGGCCATCTCGAAACATCCATCCAAAGTGATTCTAATGATACTCCCCCTCCATTGTAGCATCCAATTGGGGAAATGGGGGAGGGAGGGCGAACCAGTCACAACAGCAATTTGTCACATGGGCGGGCGGGGGGGTGGGTGTGGGGAGGGGGTGGGGGAGAGGGGGTACAGCATTCGCTAAGGTTAGGTATCTTGTTTAAGCTCCTGGCCTGGAAGTGGTGGGTGGCAGTAAAGGGAGAGAAAAAAATATTGCAAGTATTGGGCCCAAGCATAAATAATGATACAGAACAAAATTATAAACTAAGAAGGACACCATCAGTGAGAACTGATGTCATCATGTTAACACACGCCTGCTTGTATGCTGCCACCTCGGGAAGTGGCTCGTTCTGCTCCAGGACATTGCACACATCTCATGTCAACCTCATGGACAGTCGGGTGACACACATTTCAGCTGGGATTAAAGATAAAAATTCTCACTAATTGAAGTTTATTACTGAACATATTGCTGAATACCACTGATTATGCACAGAGGGCTTTAAACACTTCTGTTTTCTTTCTCGGAGTTAAAAATTAGAGAAGTTTGAGTCTTTAAAAATTCAAGCACAGTCATATTGGCATATTGCAAAAAAAAAGATGTGAAAAAAAAGTTTTGAAGTGAATTTGGGAGGATTCTGAGAGTTTATTATCATGAAATGTTTTGTGAGGGCACAGATTTGTTGGCATTGTTTAAGTCAGAGTGTGCATTAATTCTGTGGGGGTGATCTGTAGTTAAAAAAAGGTTGCTGGTGACTCATTTATATACTAATATTAAAAAAGAACAGATTAACATACTGGTAACAGTGAAGAGATCACAAGGATAACAAGTACACTTGAATGCTAGGGTGTTAAGTAGGCAGGTGACACAGGGATTTATTTAGGTTCACACAATCCAGAACAATTTGTGTGATTTTTCTTTATTTAAAAAAAAACAATGATCTTATTACTACCATTATGTTCTCCATAAACAGGGGGCTCAAAATTATATTTTATTCATACCACTACAGACTTAGTACTACTCCCAAGATATTTAAAGTCACCTCTGGCTCGGTTTCTGACAGTGTAGATTAAACAGTATCTTCGTGTGTAGGGCAGATGGGACAAGAATGATTAATATAACACTATCTGATAAATGGAAATCACTTCGGATGGTTTTTGTGAGATCTTTTTGTTCTTTGCAGCAATTTGTTACTGTACAGCTATATATACATGAAACATTCCAATCATTTCTCTTCCCACAAGAAAAAGTATTTTCTCCAAAAAAGGAAATGAAAATGGTAGATTCAAAGGGCTCAATTTTCCCCAGTGATTTGCGCCGTTTTTTTGGAGCAGGCTGCTCTTTTCGGCCTAAGTTGAAAAAACAGTTTCCCCAATCAATTTGCACCAGCGTAACTCAGTTCGTTACGATTTTTTTAGGTCAGTTTTTTTTTCAGCCAAAGGGGGCGTAACCAACCACCTATGCCAATTCTGTCCATTTAGGGAAGCTTGGCCAGCTGAGAGTTACTCCAGATCTGCTTAGGCCAGCGTATGTGCCCTGTCCTGAAAAACCTTTCAGCGAGTTAAGGAAATTGGCGCAGGTAAGGAAGTCGGCGCAGCAGATGCCTGGACACACTAAAAGAATTGAAAAATACATAGCAGCAACTTACCTCCAACCCCGCCCAAAAGCTATCCGGTCCCATTCTCGGTCCCAGAGAAAGAGAGAGTGAGTGTCTGGGAGAATGGGGACCGAGAATGGGACCAGACCCGGCAAGCCCTTCGGGCGGGGTTGCAGGTAAGTTGCTGCTATGTGTTTTTCAATGTTTTTAATGTGTTGGGAGCTGGCTGTATGCTTTACTTTGCAGCCTCAGTCGCATTGTGTCCCTGGTTACCATGGCAGCCCGATCTTTTTGGCGCAGAACAAGGTTCCACCCCCAAAACTTAAGGTCGGGTTATGCCACGCCAAAATGAAGAAATCCAACAGGGAAACTTGGACATTTTTTTTGCCGTACTTAGGCCCAAAAAAAGCGGGCGTAACTCTTCAAGTACGCCAAAAAAATGCTTTGGGGAAAGTTGAGCCCTTTGAGTCTCTTTATTGGAACATGCCAATTAATGCTGTAGTTGTGTGAATACTGATCATGTGTCAGACCATACTATCCATATCCATTGGCAACAAAATTTATGTTAAGTGTGCAAGATTATTCAAACTGATGACAAATATACTGTCAGTATGACATAGATGAATGTGAATAGTATTCAGATACTTGATGGTATTAACATTCAATACTTATATCTTTCTATCTCTCTCTCTCTTTCCCCCCCCCCCCCCCATTAATTCACACACTTTCCAGACTCAGAACTTGCCTTGATGTACAATGACTCATCAGTGCTGGAGAACCATCATTTGGCTGTTGGCTTTAAACTGCTGCAGGAAGAGAACTGTGATATTTTCCAGAATTTGACTAAAAAACAAAGACAGTCGGTTAGGAAGATGGCCATTGACATTGTAAGTTGAAGCTTTAAAGCTTGCTGTTTAACTTAAGCCTTTATCCCTTTTTCTAATATTCTCTATTTAAGTCCATTTTGGATTTTGTGTTTTTCTAAATTTTAATGTGGGCCTAAAAGACGAGAGAAAAATACCTACTCTGATTCTCCTTGTTGATCTTTATTATATTATAGTATGGAATTTATAAGAATGGCCCGCAGAAAATTAATTGTAATTAACAATTAAACCAGTAATTTTTTTCTCGTTCAGAGGATCAACTACCTCCTCTTTCACTTTGACTTTGGCAGCATCTTCTATTTTTAGTTCTATTTTATAAAGAATTTGTATTGGGTTTGTATGACCTGCAATGTCCCACCGAGAAGCACAGTTTTTTTTAAACTATAACTATTTGCTAATGGTTTTCAAACCTCATATTTCAGGTTCTTGCTACAGACATGTCCAAACACATGAACTTACTGGCGGACTTGAAAACAATGGTAGAAACAAAAAAGGTGACCAGTTCTGGAGTACTCCTCCTGGACAACTACTCAGATAGAATACAGGTATCAAACAGTTTATTCAATTCAAAAAGAAAATCAAAAATATAGACAGATAAAAGGCATCATCCTCTTTATCATATGTTTGGGTAAAGTGGTTCTGGTGGGAGAAAAAGATTATAATCATTTTATTTATTTCTATATTGTAATTATTACAACTGAATATTTGTGAACATTTTAGATTTACCCATGGATTAACTGTAATGTCCTGCTGACCATTATTTATCAGTTATAGCGGCAATTTTATTTTAAAAGTGAGTTGAAAACTATTTTATTTAATAATTTAGGTTCTGCAAAACATGGTGCACTGTGCAGACTTAAGCAATCCCACAAAACCCCTGCAGCTGTACCGACAATGGACAGATAGAATAATGGAAGAATTCTTTCGCCAAGGAGACCGAGAAAGGGAAAGGGGAATGGAAATAAGTCCCATGTGTGACGAGCACAATGCCTCCGTTGAAAAAACACAAGTAGGTGAACCTGGCATCATTCAATGTAATCTCAAGCCCTGAGCTACAAATCCAGCAGTGCTCATCTATACATAGTTGACTAATTTAGTTATAAACCTTATTCAATATATTTGTTATCTTACGCAAGATATTTAGGGGATAAAACATGCCTTCACTACTTAGAATCATAAAATGATACAGCACAGCAGGAGACCATTCAGCCCATCATGCCTGTGGTGCCGGCTCTTTGGTAGAGCTAACTGACTAGTCTCACTCCCCCTGCTCTTCCCCATAGCCTGGTAAAATGTTTTCCCTCCAAATATAAATCCAATTCCCTTTTGAAAATTACTATTGAATCTGCATCGGTCACCCTTTCAGGCAATGCATTCCAGATCACAACGGCTCACTGTAAAAAAATATTTTCTCATGTTGCCTCTGGTTCTTTTACCAATCACATTAAATCTCGGTCCTCTGGTTGCCAACCATTATGCCACTGGAAAGTTTCTCCTTATTTACTCAATCAAAACCATTCATGATTTTGAACACCTCTATCAAATCTCCTCTTAACTTGCTCTGCTCTAAGGAGAACAACCCCAGCTTCTACATTATTCACATAACTGAAGTCCTTCATCACTAATACCATTCTAGTAAATCCTTAAGCACCCTCTAAGGCCTTGACAGCCTTCCTAAAGTGTGGTGCCCAGAATTGAACACGATACTACAGCTGAGGCTTAACCAATGTTTTATAAAGGCTTAGCATAACTTCCTCGCTTTGGTACTCTATGTCTCTATTAATAAAACCAAGATCCCATGTGCTTTTTTAACAGCCTTCTCAACTGGCCCTGCCACCTTCAAAAATTGTGTACATCCACCCCCAGGTCTCTGCTCCTGCAGCCCCTTTAAAATTGTATCATTTAGTTTATATTGCCTCTCCTCATTCTTCCTACCAAAATATATCATTTCACACCTTTCTGCGTTAAATTTTGTCTGTCTATGTCTATGTTCTTCTGATTTTTACTACGAGCCTCCTCAATGTTTACTATATTTCAGTTTCATGTCATTGGCAAACCTTGAAATTATGCCCTGTATACCCAAGTCATTAATATAAATCAACATGCTCCCAATACCGACCCCTAGGAACACCACTGTATCTTTCCCTCCAGTCTGAAAAACAATAATTTGCCACTACTCTCTGCTTTCTGTCCCTTAGCTAATTTTGTATCCACAGTGTTACTGTCCCTTTAATCTGATGATGTTTAATTTTTCTAACAAGTCTATTATATGATACTTTGTCAAACGCTTTTGAAAGTCCATATACATATCATAGACCGCACTATCTTCATCAATCCTCTCCATTACTTCATCAAACAACTCAATTCAGGTGGTCAAACATGATTTGCCTTCAACAAATCCATGCTGGCTTTCATGTTTTTAGCCCATACTTTTCCAAATGCCAATTCGATTTGCCCAGATTATTGTCTCTGAAGGTTTCCCCTCCACCAAAGTTAAGCTTGCTGGCCTGTAGTTGACAGATTTATCCCTCTCCCCTTTTTTAAACAAAGCTGTAACATTTGCAGTCCTCGGGTACCACCCCCAAATCTAAATAACATCCCCTTAGTTATTTGTTTTTGGACAAATGTTAACTTTTTTTGAAAAAATATCATTTTCTTAATTTAAAAAAAACATATCTGGTAACATTGCACTGCAGACAGTTTAATAGGATGCCACCTTCATTCTCTTGTATGGCTCGTTATTGTAATTCATTTTCCATTTACACAAAGTGCTTAATAACATTTTGGGCTGAATGTTAATGGAGACGCAGGTTGGCAGCTCCAAGGCGGCTTGGAGAACAGGTTTCCCGCAGGCCCTGCCGAATTTAAAGCCAGGGCCTATTAACATGGGGAGCCTCTTTCCCATTTTACCAGTCTGAAGACATCAGGGGCGAGGGATTGCAAAAAGATCAGGGACTTGGAGGAGTGGGGTGGGGGGGGGGCCCTTGTGGGGAGCAGATCCGAGGGCTGGGGAGGGGGAGGGATCAGAGGCATAGGGAGTTGGGAAGAGTCTGGAGGGGGATCGGAGGCCTTGTGGAGGCTCTCTGATCATGGTGGGTGGGTTAGGTAGGGACCCTGTATTTAGGAGTCCACACCTTGCATTAGCTGGCGGGTTTCACGAGGGTGCAAAACCTGACCAGCTAAAGTTCAATACAAAATGGAGGTTAAAGCACAGGCTTCCAGCCTCATTATAATATTTAAATAGATGACCCACCTCCTGGCAGCAGATTGGCTACCCACCACCCGTCCAGCCTCTGTTAAAACCGGATGTAGGCAGGTTGGAGACGGTTTCAGGTTGGGATTCACATTTTTAACACTTTAAATAGCCACCTAATTTTTTTGGTTAAAATTCTCCCCTTTATATCTACAGGTGTATGAAATAATGATGTGCTATTGACTGGTATTAAATTTCTCTCTCTCTCTCACATACACATATACTTGCTTAGCATCTTTAACTCCCTATTGGTTCTTAGTAATTTAACCCTCTCTTGGTTCTCAGTAATTTTGTCCCCTCTTGTGTCCCTCTCCCTGTTTTCTTCTGTGCTTCTCCCATAGTCTTTAACTTTCCCACTCTGGAGGCTTAAATTCATCAACAATGGCATCAACCTAGTATTAAAGCATAAAAAAAGCAATCTATAGCTCTGACCGAGGAAACAAATGCTGTATGTGGCACTTTGTTTCTGCGCAAAGTAATGTTGTCACGGTTCACTACTGAATCTATAGAGGCTAACATTTCAGATCTTGGGGCAAGATTATTCAGTAGCTAGAATGTTCTGCAAAATTAAATATGAAGATCACTGGAAAAGGTTACTGTTGAGGGAGAAGTATTATGTAGTGCAAACCATTCACGGTTGTAACTGAAAATCTAATTTTCATTTACTTTCTAATAGGTGGGTTTCATCGACTACATTGTCCATCCTTTATGGGAGACATGGGCTGACCTAGTCCATCCTGATGCACAGGGCATGTTAGATACACTGGAGGATAATAGGGAATGGTATCAGAGCACAATTCCACAGAGCCCTTCACCTACCACTGATGATGATGGGGAGGGACGGCCAGGACAAGTGGACAAGTTCCAGTTTGAGTTAACACTGGAGGAAGACATTGAATCAGATACCGAAAAAGACAGTGGTGGTAGCCAGTGCGAGGATGACAACAGCTGTAGTGACTGCAAGACTCTTTGTACCCAGGACTCTGAATCAACAGAAATTCTACTGGATGAGCAAATAGATGAAGCAGAAGGTTCAATGGAGCAGGGGGCAAAGGAGGAAGAAGATGAAGAAGAAGAGAAGGTTGGAGATACAGAACAATGTTGATGGAAAAGACATCTTGGAAGCAGCTTCCAAGCACATATGTAGCTACAGCCAAGGCCAAGTCTCATCCTCATCTACCAGTCCTTTTATATCACAAAGTCTGGAATCATCTAGATAACTCTGTACTCAGGAATAACATGTCAGAATTTCAGCTCCACACCATCATTGCAGCATGGGGAATCCATTTCAAAACTGGTTGATCATTACTACTCTCAGATTTATGAATCTGAAATAGGAATGGATTGCTTTTGGTAGGACAAAAATATTAAACCAAATGTGGGTTTTGTTTTCACAAAGCTGTAGAGGTTTGAGCTTTTTCATTTACAGATGAGAAGTATGGAAATCCATTTATGAGATTGTGCTAAGGACACTGGTTTCATCAAATACTTCAGCAATGAAGTTTGAAATGCACAGTATTGTATGAGACTGGAGTCAGTGAAGATCTGTCACCAGTAGGAAGATCGATCATTTATGGAAATCATGAGACGTTTTATAATTTCAAGTCTTCCTTGAAACCTGACTGTAAAAACTGTACAGCTATAAGCTGTACTGACCTCTTTTTGTATCATATGTAATACAGAGAACTTTTTTAGATTTTACTTTTATTAATACAGATTTATGGAGGTATTATATTTAAAAATACTTTGAAGTTTCATCTGTTATTATTAGATATTACAAGTAACTTGCAAGTTCTCTGTACAGTTCTGTAATGCTGAGTACGAGTAGTTCTTTGTCATCTTACACCTTGTGATTTTATCACTTTAATACCGTTTCAGTCAGTTAATCTCTGGGGATTAAATACAAATACCGCACAACCTAGACGCTACATGTTTCTCACCTTTCCTTCACTGTAACGATTGTGTTAAAAGGCATTGGATTCAAAGTAAACACTGTTTATTTATATGTTGCCCAGACAGTTACTGGAAACACCTTGAAAGCAGACAATCAACCTTGATAGACCGTCTCAGGAGTTGGGGATAAAATGCACTGAATTTCACAACACTCACATTTTCTTGCCAAAATGTGCTCTTGAGCTGCGCGCTGCTTGTAAAGATACAAAAGAAGTTACATTGCATTAAATAGCTTTAAGATTCCAGTGAAATCTATCCATATTCTGTAGAGCTGTGTAAACTACTGTATAGCAGTGTGCAGAGTTTCCAAATTAGTACACTTTAGCTTGCAAGTTACTGTACCAATATAAAGCTTTCTCTGCCTCCCCCTAACATGGATATCATGGTGAGAGTATGTAGATGGAACAAACTGTAAAACTTGAATAGGTCTGGCTGTTAAAGAGCACCTATTAAATGAGGTTATTTTACTGCATTATTTAATTTTGTTGCCATACTTTTTGTTTTCCTCACCAGATGACCTTACTTGTAATCCAGTCTTGTTTGTCTCTGTTTACAACCATGTATTTATTGAACTGTACATATGTAATGTTTATTGTAAATTATTGATTCTTATTATAACAATTCCGAATGGGGTGGTGTTACTGTATTGGAAACTCCTGGTGAAAGAATGAATATACTTATTCCTGTAAATTTGTCTTCTGTAATATTATGTCACCTATAGCTTGGTTAAGGAGAACTTTGAGGAAATAAGACACTCGATGTAGAATGGTTGCAGCTCTTTGGCCTCAGGGCTGTGCCTTAACTTTCTCCAATATATTGCTACTGTCTGCTGCATTTCAAAGCGTACTAGCTGAGTGACAGTTCGATGAAAGGGGAGATTCTTGCCTAAAAAAAAACAGAGCCTCCTTTTTTGACACGCAAACTGTAGATTTCAGCAGCCCTGGCCCAAAGGAATTGGACATTTTTATTGTTGATTGAATTAAATAGTAATAAAAGGGATTATACAGTCAAAATGTTATCTACAGAGACTCCTGAACAATTAATTTTGTTTTGGATATGTCTCGAGAGAACTAACTTGTCTGGAGGTTGCAAAAGATGAATCTTGCAATGTTTTCCTAGTCTCTTACAGTCTATGGTATAGTACTGTATGTCACACTGAGAAACCTTCATAAAATGTTTTTATATGCAATGAAAAAAATAAAAGCATGAGTTGATTCTACTTAAACAATACTAGTTTACTTATTAATATGCATACAAATTTCAGTATAATGGCAAGGATTCTCTGTACCTATCAGATTACAGGCAACTCTCGATTATCCGTACACAGATCTAACCGAGAACCCACTGCAACGGCACTTTTAAAAACTGTGATTCTGTCCCGTGTACAGCTGCACACGACCATTATACCCACCTCACACAGTCCTGTGCTGACACACAGCATTATCACTACACACAGAGGAAGGGCTTTATTTTATAATAAAGTTTAATGCTGTTTCGACCTTAAAGGAATCCTTGTAGAGCAATCAGATTAACTCGGACCTGCACAGTCTGTCCACTCATACTGCGACCCATCCTCACGTTATCAGATCGAAGGCATTGCTCCCAACCCTGCTCTTTTAGGGCACTGTCCAGATCATCACGCTGGATGCAAGTTCTGAGGGGCAAAAGATTTATCCAGTTCTTTCTCGCCTGCCGTCTTTCTGTTTTCTGATCTTGGTGAATGTGCTCTTGTGCATTCTGGAGTATCACTGAGGGTGCCGCCTCGAGGTTAAGTAAAGCCGAGTCTCATTTGACCTCCAGCGGTTGAAACCTTTAGACTGGCCATTTTAAAAAAAGTAAACACAGTATAACATGGGTCTCTTCACTTTATATTAAAATGAATAGGTGTACAATCCCATCCTGGAGTGCACAAAAGCAGAAAAGCATCAAAGTATTGTATAAATTTGAGACCCAAACATTCTCAGCAAGTACGTGCACTCGCCCTAGCGGCAAAATCGTTTACCCGGAATAGCCCGATGCCCGAGGGCCCCGGATAATCGAGAGTTGCCTGTACCTACTTAATTATCAAAACAAAGTTAATGATATCTGAAGATTAATTGCTATTTTGGTGTGGGCCCCAACTGAACAAAAAAAAAGCACATCCTCTTTTTTTAAATTCACTTTCTTACCTGCTACAGGTTTCTTCTGACACTATCTACAATTCCTGACTGGAATGTAAGAACATAAGAAATAGGAGCAGGAGTAGGCCATACAGCCCCTCGAGCCTGCTCCGCCATTCAATAAGATCATGGTTGATCTGATCTTGGCCTCAACTCCACTTTCCCACCCGTTTCCCCATAACCCTTGACTCCCCTATAGTTCAAGAATATATACAATGACTCAGCTTCTACAGCTCTCTGGGGTAGAGAATTCCGAAGATTCACGACCCTCTGAGAAGAAATTCCTCCTCATCTCCGTCTTAAATGGGCGACCCTTATTCTGAAACTATGCCACTTAGTTCTAGATTCCCCCATGAGGGGAAACATCCTCTCAGCATCTATTCTCTCAAGCCCCCTCAGAATCTTATATGTTCAATACAATCACCTCTCATTCCGTTAAACTCCAAAGAGTACAGGCCCAACGTGCTCAAACTTTCCTCATAGGACAACCCCTTCATCCCAGGAATCAACTGGTAAACCGTCTCTGAACTGCCTCCAAAGCAAGTATGTCCCTCCTTAAATAAGGAGACCAAAACTGTACGCAGTACTCTAGTTGTGGTCTCACCAATGCCCTTGTAGCAAGACTTACCTATTTTTATACTCCAACCCTCTTGCAATAAAGGCCAACATTCCATTTGCCTTCCTAATTACTTGCTGTACCTGCATACTAACTTTTTGTGTTTCATATATGAGGACACCCAGATCCATCTGTACCGCAGCATTCTGTAGTCCCCATTTAACTAATATTTTGCTTTTCTATTCTTCCCACTAAAGTGGATAACCTCATATTTTTCCACGTTACACTCCATCTGCTAAATTGTTGCCCATTCAGTTAACCTTTGCAGACTCTTTTTGTGTCCTCCTCAAAACTTGCTTTCCCACTTAACTTTCTATCATCAGCAAATTTGGCTAACTAAGGAAATAAGGGATGGTATCAAATTGAAAACAAGGGCATGCAATATGGCCAAGCTGAGTGGGAGGCCAGAGGATTGGGAAACTTAAAAGCCAGCAAAGAATGACTAAATAAATGATAAAAGGGGCCAAGTTTCGGCCTGAGTTGCTCCTGTTTTTTTGGAGCAACTGGTTTAGAATGGAGTATCTAAGAAATTGCAATTCTCGGCATTTAGTATGCTCCAGTTCTAGTCAGTTAGAACAGTTTCAGTTTGGAACAGATTTTTTTTTTTAAAGGGGGCGTGTCCGGCCACTTATGCCCGTTTTGAACGTTTAGGCAGTGAAAACTTACTCCAAACTAACTTAGAATGGAGTAAGTGTAGATTTTTGTACGCTCAGAAAAACCTTGTCTACACTTAGAAAATCAGGCGTAGGTTACAAATCAGGCGTAGGAAATGGGGGGGGGGGGGGTGCTTAAAGGGAAGTTTACAAACATTAAACACTTCAGTTTTACAAAAAGAGCCATCATCAATAATAAATGATAAATACATCAATAAATCAACCAATAAATCAATCAAAAAAAATTAATAAAAAATAATTTAAAAAAAATAATTAAAAAAAGAAAATCAATAAATAAAACATTTTCTACTTACTGACTGCAGCACCGGGAGTCCTCCAACAGCATGCTGGGACGCCCCCCAGTGTGTCTCTGTCAGTGTCTCTATCTCTCTGTCTGTCTGTGTGTGTCTCTCACTCTCTGTCTGTCAGTGTCTGTGTTTCTGACAGCGAGAGGGGGGGAGAGAAGGGAGGGGGAGAGAAGGGAGGGAGGGAGGGGAGGGGGAGAGAAGGGAGGGAGGGAGGGGAGGGGGAGAGAAGGGAGGGAGGGAGGGGAGGGGGTGAGGAGGGAAGGAGGGGAGGGGGTGAGAAGGGAGGGAGGGAGGGGAGGGGGTGAGAAGGGAGGGAGGGAGGGAGGGCAGGGGGTGAGAAGGGAGGGATGGAGGAAGGGGAGGGGGTGAGAAGGAAGGGAGGGAAGGGGGTGAGAAGGGAGGGAGGGGAGTGGGTGAGAAGGGAGGGAGGGGAGTGAGAAGGGAGGGAGGGGGGTGAGAAGGGAAGGGAGGGGGTGAGAAGGGAGGGAGGGAGGGGGGAATGTGAAGGGAGGGAGGGATGGGGTGAGAAGGGAGGGAGGGAGGGGGTGAGAAGGGAGGGAGGGGAGTGAGAAGGGAGGGAGGGGGGTGAGAAGGGAGGGGAGGGGGTGAGAAGGGATGGAGGGGAGGGAGGGGATGAGAAGGGAGGGAGGGAGGGGGGTGTGAAGGGAGGGAGGGGGTGAGAAGGGAGGGAGGGAGGGGGTGAGAAGGGAGGGAGGGGGTGAGAAGGGAGGGATGGAGGGGGTGAGAAGGGAGGGAGGGATGGAGGGGGTGAGAAGGGAGGGAGGGAGAGGAGGGGGTGAGAAGGGAGGGATGGAGGGGAGGGGGTGAGAAGGGAGGGAGGAGGTGAGAAGGGAGGGAGGGGAGAGGGTGAGAAAGGAGGGAGGGAGGGGGTGATAAGGGAGGGAGGGGGTGAGAAGGGAGGGATGGAGGGGAGGGGGTGAGAAGGGAGGGAGTGGGTAAGAAGGGAGGGAGGGGAGAGGGTGAGAAAGGAGGGAGGGGAGGGGGTGAGAAGGGAGGAAGGGAGGGGGTGAGAAGGGGGGGAAGGAGGGGATGGGAAGGAGGGAGGGGAGAGGGTGAGAAGGGAGGGGAGGGGGTGAGAAGGGAGGGGAGGGGGTGAGAAGTGAGGGAGGGGAGGGGGTGAGAAGGGAGGGGAGGGGGTGAGGAGGGGAGGGGGTGAGAAGGGAGGGAGGGGAGAGGGTGAGAAGGGAGGGGAGGGGGTGAGAAGGGAGGGGAGGGGGTGAGAAGTGAGGGAGGGGAGGGGGTGAGAAGGGAGGGGGGGAGGGGGGGTGAGAAGGGAGGGAGGGAGGGGGTGAGAAGGGAGGGAGGGAGGGGGTGAGAAGGGAGGGAAGGGAGGGGGTGTGAAGGGAGGGAGGGGAGGGGGTGAGAAGGGAGGGGAGGGGGTGAGAAGGGAGGGAGGGGAGGGGGTTGAGAAGGGAGGGAGGGACGGGGTGAGAAGGGAGGGAGGGAGGGGTGAGAAGGGAGGGAGGGAGGGGGTGAGAAGGGAGGAAGGGGGTGAGAAGGGAGGGAGGGAGTGGGTGAGAAGGGAGGGAGGGGGTGAGAAGGGCGGGAGGGAGGGGAGGAGATGAGAAGGGAGGGAGGGAGGGGAGGGGGTGAGAAGGAAGGGAGGGCAGGGGATGAGAAGGGAGGGATGGAGGGGAGGGCGTGAGAAGGGGAGGGAGGGGAGGGGGTGAGAAGGGAGGGAGGGAGGGGAGGGGGTGAGAAGGAAGGGAAGGGAGGGGATGAGAAGGGAGGGATGGAGGGGAGGGGGTGAGAAGGGAGGGAGGGGAGTGGGTGAGAAGGGAGGGAGGGGAGTGAGAAGGGAGGGAGGGGTGTGAGAAGGGAGGGGAGGGGGTGAGAAGGGAGCGAGGGGAGGGAGGGGGTGAGAAGGGAGGGAGGGAGGGGGGTGAGAAGGTAGGGAGGGACGAGGTGAGAAGGGAGGGAGGGAGGGGGTGAGAAGCGAGGGAGGGAGGGGGTGAGACGGGAGGGAGGGGTTGAGAAGGGAGGGAGGGAGGGGGTGAGAAGGGAGGGAGGGAGGGAGGGGGTGAGAAGGGAGGGAGGGAGGGAGGGGAGGGGGTGAGAAGGAAGGGAGGGAGGGGGTGAGAAGGGAGGGTGGGGAGGGGTGAGGGGAGGGGAGGGGAGGGGGGGGGAAGAGCGAGAGAGAGAAGGGAGAGAGAGAGCGAGAGAAAGAAAGAAAGGAGAGGGAGGCTGAATGGGCCGGGCCCAAGACTTCGAGCTTAGACTTACCGGATTGACAGGGAGGTGGCGTCGGGTCTGGGGTCCGGGGTCCGGGTCGGGGGGGGCCGTGAGCGCGAGTCGGGGGAGCGCAGGTCGGTCGGTCGGGTCGGTCGGTCGGTGGGCGGAAGTCGGTCGGGGGGGGGGCCGGGGGAGTGGTCGGGGCGGAGGTCGGTCGGGTGGGGGGAGGGGTGAGAGGTTGGGCGCGGAGGTCGGTCGTGGCGGGAGGGGGGATGGTCAGGAGCGGAGGTCGGTCGGGGGTGGGGGGAGGTCAGGTCGGGAGCGGAGGTCGGTCGTGTGGGGGATGTCAGGTGGGGAGCGAAGGTCGGGAGCGGAGGTCGGGAGCGGATCGGAGGTCGGTCGGGGGCAGGGGGAGGTCAGGTTGGGAGCGGAGGTTGGTCGGGGGCAGGGGGAGGTCAGGTCGGGAGCGGAGGTTGGGTCGGTGGGGGGAGCGGGAGTCAAGTCGGGTCGGGTCCCGGTCCGGAGGAAGTAAGAGCTAGGCGTGGGAGGCAGCCTTATACATGCAGCCCTAGTGAGGCCATTCGGCCATGGCTAGGGGCTGCGTGCTTCGGGCTCCTCCAACACAGTTTTGGGCATCTGGAGCTACTGCACATGCGCGCTCACTGTAGCGTGCATGTGCAGAGGTACCGGCACTGTTTTCAGCCCCCCACAGCTTGTGCTGCGCTGCGCCGCGCCCAGCTCCAGAGGGCCTGCAGGGAGCTGGAGAATAGGTACGTTTTTTTTAGGCGCACTTTGTGGCGTGAAAAATGGGCGTGAACGGCGCAGCCCGAAACTTGGGCCCAAAGAGAGGGAGGATTGATTATGAAAGTAAGCTAGCACAAAATATAAAAACATAGTAAGAGTTTCTACAGGTACATAAAAAGGAGAAGAGTGGCTAAAGTAAATGTTGGTCCCTTAGAGGATGAGACTGGGGAATTAATAATGGAGAACAGGGAAATGGCAAAGACATTGAACAAATATTTTGTATCGGTCTTTATGGTAGAAGACACTAAAAGCATCCCAATAGTGAATAATCAGGGGGCTATCAGGTGGGAGGAACTTAATACAATTACTATCACTAATGAAGTAGTACTCGGTAAAATAATGGGACTAAAGACGGACAAGTCCCCTGGACCTGATGGCTCACATCCGTGGGTCTTCAAAGAAGTGGCCGCAGATATAGTAGATGCATTGGTTGTAATCTACCAAAATGTACTGGATTCTGGGGTGGTCCCAGCGGATTGGAAAACTACAAATGTAATGCTCCTATTTAAAAAAAGAGGCAGACAACAAACAGGAAAATATGGACCAGTTATCCTAACTTCTGTTGTTGGGAAAATGCTGGGGTCCATTATTAAGGAAGCACTAGTGGGATATTTGGAAAAGCATAATCCAATCAAGTAAAGTCAGCATGGTATTAGGAAAGGGAAATCATGTTTGACAAATGTGCTGGAGTTCTTTGAGGATGTAACGAGCAGGTTGGATAAGGGGGAACCATTGGATGTGGTGTATTTGGATTTCCAGAAGGCATTCGATGAGCTGCCACGTAAAAGGTTACTGCACAAAAGTTCACGGGGTTGGGGGTAATATATTAGCATGAATAGAGGATTGGCTAACGAACAGAAAACAGAGTCAAGATAAATGGGTAATTTTCTGGTTGGTAAACAGTGACTAGTGGGGTTTCGCAGGGATCGGTGCTGGGTCCTCAACTATTTACAATCTATATTAATGACTTGGGTGAAGGGATCAAGTGTAATGTAGCCAAGTTTGCTGATGAAATAAAGATGGGTGGGAAAGCAAATTGTGAGGACACAAAAAATCTGCAAAGGAATACAGACAGGCTAAGTGAGTGGGCAAAAATTTGGCAGATGGAGTATAATGTGGGAAAATGTGAGGTTAACCACTTTGGCAGAAAAAATAGAAAAGCAAGTTATAATTTAAATGGAGAAAAATGTTGAAGTGCTGCAGTACAGAGGGACCTGGGTGTGCTTTTGCATGAAACATAAAAAGTTAGTATGCAGGTACAGCAAGTAATCAGGAAGGCAAATAGAATGTTGGCCTTTATTGCAAGGGGGATAGAGTATAAAAGCAGAGAAGTCCTGCTCCAACTGTACAGGGTATTGGTAAGGCCACACCTAGAGTACTGCGTACAGTTTTGGTCTCCGTATTTAAGGAAGGATATAATTGCATTGGAGTCAGTTTAGAGAAGGTTCACTAGGTTGATTCCGGAGATGAGGGGGTTTACTAATGAGGATAGGTTGAGTAGGTTGGGCCTATACACATTGGAGTTCAGAAGAATGAGAGGTGATCTTATCGAAACTTATAAGATAATGAGGGGGCTCGACAAGGGGATGCAGAGAAGATATTTCCACTTATAGGGGAAACTAAAGCTAGGGGACATAGTCTCAGAATAAGGGGCCATCCATTTAAAACTGAGCTGAAGAGGAATTTCTTCTCTCAGAGGGTTGTAAATCTATGGAATTCTCTGCCATAGAGGTCTGTGGAGGCTGGATCATTGAATATATTTAAGGCGGAGATAGACAGATTTTTGAGCGAAGTAAAGGGTTATGGGGAGCGGACAGGGAAGTGGAGCTGAGTCCATGATCTTATTGAATGGCAGAGCAGGCTCGAGGGGTCAAATGAGTGTGAGGGATGAGTTGTGAGATGGGAAAGTGATAATGTAGATAGAAAGAGAGGGATGAGTGGTGGGTAGGTACAAGGTAAGTTTGTGTGAGCAAGGATGTGCAGGAGTAGGGTAGGGGAGGCAGAGTGATGGGGATATGCTGAGTGGCACAGCAGGATGAGGTTGAATGTGGCTTTGCAGTAATGCTTCGTGAGCTACTGAGATAATTGAAAGATTTGCGCCAGCTCCTCTTGACGACGTCCCTGCTTGTGCCCAACTGTGCAATGTGCAACCAGGCTGTGTGGACTCCTGGGTAGGTCTCTTTCGCCCATAGGAAGGGAAGAGAACCTCCCTGTGTGCTGTGAATCTCTCCATAAGCATCTGAATGGAGTCATGGGAGAGCCTGGGTGCAGCCTTGCACATCTGTGCAGTGCTGGATGGTGTTTGCAGCACCTCAATGATGCAGAACACTGACAGCACAACTGTCAAAATAAATTTGGACACAGTCCCTTTAAGAAAACTGGCTGATGATGCGTCATCAAATGATGTCATCAGACTCTCTTCCTTTTAACTGGCCGGGATCCTCGCAATCCCTTAACAAGCCCAATCATTGTGAAATCACTTCTACACAGGGGGATGCAGCCGGCATGAGGCTGGAAACCCGCTACTGACCCTGGCCACAACGAACCCGCCTTAGTAGGTAAAATCATGGCCTATGACAACTGAAGTAATTAATACAAGAGGAAAGATCTGTTCTTACCAACCAGGGCTATCAGAAAAATATTCATGTAAATTGAACTTCTGGTGGAGAGAGGCGAAAGAGAGATATGTAGTGAACTTATAGGTTCCCTTCCTTCCTTCCCTTCCCTTTTTTAAGGTACAGTTAGCAACTATAGTCCCCAAGCAATGAAAGCAAAGTTATGTCCTCTCCTGTGGAGGGATATTTGTGTAATTGGGAACATTCTGTACTCTTATAGCTGCTGCAGCTTTGCTGCTAAAAATAGGTTAGCCGATGTTTTATGTGCCCAAACTGATCTCATTGAATCATAGAATAATACAGGACAGAAGGCCATTCGGCCCAACATACCTGTGCCGGCTCTTTGAAAAAGCTATCCAATTAGTCCCACGCCCGTGTTCTTTTCATATTGCCCTGAAAAATTTCCCCCTTCAAGTATTTATCCAATTGCCTTTTGAAAGTGACTATTGAATCTGCTTCCTCCACCCTTTCAGGCAGTGCATTCTAGATCATAACAACTCACTGCGTATAAAATTTTATTCTCATGTCGCCTCTGTTTTTTTTGCCAATTACCTTAAATCTATGTTCTCTGGTTGCTGACTCTACTTCCACTGGAAAAAATTTCTCCTTATTTACTCTACCAAAATTCTTCATGATTTTGAACACCTCTATCAAAATGAGCTGTGAGGAGGATGCAAAGAGACTGCAGAGAGATATAGATAGGTTGACTGAGCGGGTAAGTGGAATACAATGTGAAGTTATCCACTTCGGAAAAACAAAAAAAGCAGGATATTTTTTGAATGGCGAGAGACTGGGAAATGTTTGCATTCAGAGGGACATGGGTATCCTTGTACATGAATCACGGAAAGTTAACATGCAGGTACAGCAGGTAATTAGGAAAGCAAAGGGTGTGTTAGCTTTTGTTACAAAGGAATTGAAGTATAAGAGTAAAGAAGTTTTACTACAATTATACAGGGCATTGGTGAGGCCAGACCTGGAGTACCGTAGTCTCCTTACCTGAGAAAGATATACTTGCCATAGAGGGAGTGTAACAAAGGTTCATTAAACTGGTTCCTGGGATGAGGGGATTACCCTTTAAGGAGAGATTGAGCCAGGGTCAAACAGGGCTGCATCATTGCTTCAAACCTCTTCTCAATCTTCCTCGCTGCCATGCTCCACCTCACAGTCAACAAGCTCCCCGCTGGAGTGGAACTAACCTACAGAACCAGTGGGAACCTGTTCAACCTACGCCGCCTCCAGACCAGATCTAAGATCACCCCAACCTCTGTCGTTGAGCTGCAGTATGTGGACGACGCCTGTGTCTGCGCACATTCTGAGGCTGAACTCCAGGATATAGTCGATGTATTCACCGAGGCATGTGAAATTATGGGCCTTATACTAAACATCCGTAAGACAAAGGTCCTCCACCAGCCTGTCCTCGACGCACAGCACTGCCTCCCCAGTCATCAAGATTCACGACGCGGTCCTCGAAAACATGGACCATTTCCCATATCTCGGGAGCCTCTTATCAACAAAGGCAGACATTGATGTGGAGATTCAACACCGCCTCCAGTGCGCCAGTGCAGCCTTTGGCTGCCTGAGGAAAAGAGTGTTCGAAGACCAGGCCCTCAAATCTACCACCAAGCTCATGGTCTACAGGGCTGTAGTAATACCCGCCCTCCTGTATGGATCAGAGGCATGGACGATGTACAGAAGACACCTCAAGTCGCTGGAGATATATCACCAATGATGTCTCCGCAAGATCCTGAAAATCCCCTGGGAGGACAGGCGCACTAACATTGGTGTCCTCGTCCAGGCTAACATCCCTAGCATTGAAGCACAGATCACACTTGATCAGCTTCGCTGGGCAAGCCACATAGTTCGCATGCCAGACACGAGGCTCCCTAAGCAATTGCTCTATGCAGAGCTCCTTCACAGCAAACGAGCCAAAGATGGGCAGCGGATACATTACAAGGAAACCATCAAAGGCTCCCTGGTAAAGTGCGACATCACCACTGACATCTGGGTGTCCCTGGCCAAAGACCACCCTAGGTGGAGAAAGTGCATCCGGGAAGCCGTTGAGCTCTTCGAATCTCAATGCCGCGAGTGTGAAGAGGTCAGGCGCAGGCAGCGGAAGGAACGTGCGGGAAATCAGTCCCACCCCCACTTCCCCCGACGAATGTCTGTCCCACCTGTGACAGCGTCTGTGGCTCTTGCATTGGACTGTTCAGCCACCAAAGGACTCACTTCAGGAGTGGAAGCAAGTCTTCCTCGATTCCCCGAGGGACTGCCTATGATAATGATTCCCTAGAGTTTAGAAAAATGAGAAGTGATCTAATTGAAAGATATACCATTCTTAAGGGGCTTGACAGGGTTAATGCTGAGAAGGTGTTTCCCCTGGCTGGAGAATCTAAAACATGGGGTCACAATCTCAGAGTAAGAGGTAGACCATTTAGGACTGAGGTGAGGTGAAATGTTTTCACTCAAATTGTTGTGAATCTTTGGAATTCACTATCCCAGAGAGCTGTGGATGCTCAGTCATTGAGTATATTCAGGACAGAGATCAATAAATGTTTGGGAACTAAGGGAATTAAGGGATATGGTGACAATGCGCGAAGTGAAGTTGAGGTAGATCAACCACGATCCTGTCGAATGGCGGAAGTGGCTCGAAGGGCCAAATGGCCTACTCCAGCTCCGATTTCTTATGTTCTTACGTTCTCCTCTTAACCTCTGCTCTAAAGAGAATAATCTCAGCTTCTCGAGTCTGTCCACGTAATTGAAGTCCCTCAACCCTGGTATCATTCTGGTTTACATCCTTCCTAAAGTGTAGTGCCTAGAATTTGCCAAAATACTCCAGTTGAGACCTAACAAGTGTTTTATAAAGGTTTAGCATAACTCCCTTGCTTTTGTACTCTAAGGGACCAAAATTGCCCTTTCCCTTAAAGCATGTTACCGCCGGAAATCGGTGGACACACTGCGGAGTGCAATGGAGGCTGGATTTTCATGGAATGGCCGCCATTTTGAAAATTGTGCTCCTGTGGCATCCCACCGATGACCCGCTCCCCCCACCACTGCTACTGATCCGTCCTAGAGTGTCATCAGAGCATGCACCACTGATGTTCCCTCCTCCGATCGTGAAATTCCTCCGAGAAAATCTTGCTCCCACCGCTCGGTGCCACCGACAGCTTTTTCTGCCGGTGCACTGAGCTTGGAGTGTGCTGAAAATGGTGGTGCGGCTGCCATTAAAAAGGAGGACCTCATCATCATCATACGCGATCCAGCGAACGAGGATGACTTGTTTCCACATGAGTTCACAGATGTTTCAATGAAGGACCCGATATTCCAGTCCTGAACTCCAATTGAGGGGGTGGAAGATGCCTGTGCGTGGATTTTTTTAACGTGTGGTGATCGTTGCACATCAGCCACCACAGACTTGACATAGAGTTAGGCCTTTATCCAGTGGCAAGGGTTAACCAGGACAACTGGAGACCAGCTCTGCTGCACAGACCTAGTGCGCACACATATCGCAGTGTGGGCTGGCCCATGGTGCCTCTGGGCCCTCAACTCTTCTGCGCCCTGTACCCTCATTTGCCACAGCTCCGCCACGATCTCTCACCGCTCCTCCGCCATAAAAACATTTGCTAAACCTCTGTCACGATCTTTCGCCGTTCCTCCACCACAAACATTCGCCGTATCTCCGCCACGATCTCTCGTCGCTCCTCCATCACAAAAACATTAGCCGCACCTCCGCCACGATCTCTCACCGCACATTCGCATCAAACATTCGCCAAACCTTCGCCACTATCATGCGCCGAATCTCAGCCACGATCTCTCATCGCTCCTCTGCCTCAATCACTCGCTGCACCTCTGCTATGATCACTCGACGCTCCTCTGCTGTACCAGGGCCCCGCCGATGTTCCTACCCACGCTCCAAACGGCGACCCAGTTGCCCACCTAGAAATCATCGCACACTTGGAGCAGCTCACGCTGGAAGTTGTAGTGTTATGCCGCTCCAGCTCTTTTATGTCCCTAAGCTGCGAGAAAACACCTCCGCAGGTCGGGGACATAAAAGAGCTGGAGGGGAGGACCTACTGCCACGGCCGCCATCTTTTTTTTTGTCAGCCGACTGCCATTACTTAAGTTAGATCTACCGTGCCAACTGGTCTGGCCGAAACCCTCCCTGGTGGCCCAGTGGACCTAACTTACATAATGGCAGCGGCTCTCTCCTTTAAGTGAAGGGGAGAGGTATGGTGATGCGCCAGCGCGATGATATCATCAGCGCTACGCTGATGAGTGACAGCGGAGGACATTCCGACTGCTCCCAACTTCCGCCCCTCTAGTGTGCTCATTGGCGCACTTCCACCGCCATTATGACCGACATCCGGGCCACTGTAAAAAAAAAAGCCAAAGATTGGAATTTCGGTCAAGAAATTTCGCCACCGCATCAACCGCACCAGTAAAAGTATCTGAAACAGGGTAGATGCGCCACGTTTCCGGCGCTGTGAAATTCTGGCCCCTATACCTCTATTTATAAAGATAAGAATCCGTATGCCTTTTTAAAAGCCTTCTCAACATGCCCTGCCATCTTCAAATATTTGTGTGCATACACCCCCATTTCCCTCTGTTCCCGCAACCCTGCTTCCTACCAATTTGAAGCAGTTTTACAAACACAGGCCCCATCATTCCTACGGATGGAAATGGCAGAAAGCCCATTCCCACTGTGGGGACTCTGGTATTCCAGTTAACGTTCAGGGTAAGTGCCATTGTTGTGTTTTTTAATTCAGTCTTGGGTTGTGGGTGTTGCTGGTGAGGCCAGTATTTATGAGCCAGCCCTTGTTTGGGAAAGATTATCCAGCTTGAGGGAAGGACAGACAGGGTTCCAGTACTCCAGACTTGTGCCAGTGGAGTGAGTTCCCAGGAATTTCAGGGCGACATGTTTTGATTATGGGCCCAAAATTTGTCATTACATAAAGTCTGCCCATTTCTCGGTGGTATGCTGGCGGTGCATCGTTTCAAACCGCCAGCATACCGCTGAGACCGAAGAGCGCAATTTTGGTCGATTTTTTTGGGGGGGCGGTATGTCAGCGATATGCAGCGAGTGGTAGGTAACATTGTGAGGGGTCACCTGTGCATGCGCAATGAGTTGAAGTTGAGGGAGAGAGAGTGAGAAGGGCAGCAAGCTAGTTGAGGGTCAGTTGGTTTAATAACAGATTGCAGAGTTAAAAAATATTCATGACAAATAATAATTATACAGTATCACCAATAATAAGACATATTTTACAAATCAAAAATCATAACATAAATATAATGGAAATGCTCAAAAAAAAGTCAAAGCGCGGGAACATTGAGAAGGACGGGAGTTTGAGGGCGCCCGCCTTTGACAAGATGGAGTTACCTTCTCTTCTTGAGAATATTACGGAGAGGTACTCCGACCTAACGAAGGGAGGTTGTGGAAAGCCCCACCCAAAGGAGTACAACAGAATATAGGACAAGATCGGGGAGGCTGTGTCCTCCACAAGTACCATGGTACCTACCGGGGAAAGGTGCCATTAGAGGTGGAACGACCTGGTGAATATAGCAAGAGTAAGTAATGATTTTATTTATGCAGCCCCATGTGCCATGTACCATGCAAATGTAGCTTCAGTGTCAAACGGATGATGTTATTTATCTGAAGGTTACGGCGATGTATTTGTGCTTTCAGGCAATGACAAGAGGATCACCCCACTGTTTTAATGTGTGTGTGTGTGTGTGTGTGTGTGAGAGAGCCTGTGTGTCTGCGATGTGAAATGAATTGAAGATTTTTACTTTCATTTACTTCATTTTCTGCAGCAAAAGATACCTGCAATAGCAGCAGATCAACGGCATACGGGGCAAGGTCCCACAACCCAAGAGCTATTGATGGAGGTTGAGATATGTGCTCTGTCCCTGGTCGGGGATAGCAACCATGCCACCGGCGTTGGAGCTGACCCACTCACACAGGATGGTAAGTTGAATACAAGTCTGTGTTGGGGTCCTGTCAAATCCTGTAATGTAACAGTAACCATAATGCTGACCTCATGTAATGTAATGTAATTTATTGCACTGTAATGTTGGCCTCATGTGATGTACTGCAATGTTGGGGGCATGTAACGCAATGCATATATGTATTGTCTGTCTGCAATATGTAATGCATACTGCAGCAGTGGTGGACATTTAAGTAATACTGCACGAAGTCACTATATTATGTACTAATGTAACCCTGACCCCACTCCTGGTGCGAAGCATTTTTAAATGTTGTTTAGTACTTCTAGACTGGGACGATTCTGACTACAGATCCACAGAGACTAGACGACAGACTCACGCCTCCACCTCTGGCATCACCCAATTCTATCCCGACTTCACCACCGGCAGAGATGATGAAGATGAAGAGGAAGAGGAAGAGCCGCTGAGCCTGGAGCCAGTGGAGGTGGAGGTGGGAGTGGAGACGGAGGAGGAGGATACACCAGTTTTATGTGGGCCAGCTGGAACATCCACCACCACCGAGTCTGTATTCAGAGGATTCCCCCATGCCTCCTCTGATTTTGCAGGACCAAGCGGTGTGCAGCAAGGCACCCCCAGTGTTGCAGCGCCTTTGCCGCAGTGATGGAGGTTGGTGCAAAAAGGTCGATTGCTGCACAACAGATAGACGTGTACCAGGACAGGCCAACGTCGACATAGGTCGAGAGCTGCTCAAGGCCATGTCTATGATAGCCGCGAACATCGCGGCTCTATTAGGCAGACAAAAAGCAGGAAACTATAGACCAGTTAGCCTAACATCTATGGTTGAGAAAATGTTGGAGTCCATTATTAAAGAAGCAGTAGCAGGACATTTGAAAAAACATAATTCAGTCAGGCAGAGTCAGCATGGATTTATGAAAGGGAAGTCATGTTTGACAAATTTGCTGGAATTCTTTGAGGATGTAATGAACAGGCGTGCCTTCCACATCACAAGCTTCTCCTGAGGCCCCATTCATAGCGTCTGCAATGTCTGACCCCCAACAAAAGCAACAACACTCGGGGTGCAGTGCTGCAAGCGGCTTGGTAGCACCACGGGGAGGTCCAGGCTCAGGGGTAGTGGGAAAGGGAAGGGTGGGAGTAAGAAAGGGGAGAATAGTCCCAAAGGGTGGCGGAGCACGCAGTCGAGGTCGAGGAGAGTATAGGGTCTTTTGTTCTAGTTGTTCATTTACTAATTGAAGTTTGATTTTAAAAGTTTATTCAAGTTGTTAAAGTTTTGTTAAAGTTGTTATTAAAGTTGATACAGTTGTTTTATAGTTGTAAGTTTAAAAATTGTTGTCTAGTTTTTACATTTTTACATAAACGTTTCAATTGAATGAAAGCACTCTTGTACAGTGTCAAACTTTTGGGGTAACTTTTGGGTCATCAGGGTCTCAAAACGCAGCTCTCCACATTCAAGCAAAGCGTTCATTTATGAGCTGCTGCCATAACAATTTTGCAATGGCATACGCTCCGCGTGCCCTCTGCTGTGGTGTTGGGGGATGGGGGGGGTGGGGGACGGTGTGGGGGTGTGCTGGTGCCATGGGTTCATCTGGAAGCTCCTCCTCATCCTCCTCCCCCTCATTTTCCTCTTCTTCCTCCTCCGTCTCCTGCACTCTCTCCCCAGGTGGTCCCGCAGTCCCCTGTGGCAATTCCTGTCCCCACATGATTGCTAAATTATACAACATGCAGCACACCACTGTGAACTGGGCAACCTGCTCTGGGTGGTATTGCAGCCTGCCTCCTGAGTGGTCCAAGCATCAAAAGCACTGCTTCAGCACTCCAATTGTCTTTTCGATAATATTACGTGTGGCTATATGGCTCTTATTATATCGTCGTTCGGCTTCTGTCTGAGGGTTCCGCAGGAGGGGGTCAAGAGCTAGATGGCGAGGCCGTACCCTTTGTCCCCCAGCAGCCAGCATTTACCTTCTGGCTCAGACTTCAACAGGTCAGACACAGTGCTCTCACGCAAGATGTGCGCATCATGGATGCACCCTGGAAAAGTGCCATTCACTGTCATTATGCGCTGTGTATGGTCACATATGAGCTGCACGTTGAGGGAGTGGAATCCCTTATGGTTTCGGTGCACCTCCACCTCCTGTAATGGTGCTTGCAGGGTAATATGGGTACAGTCAACAGTACCCTGCACCTTGGGGAAGCCGGCAATGTGTGCAAATCCCAAAGCACTGTCACTCTGTGCCTCCCTGGTCATTGGGAAGTTGATAAATTCCATTCAGCTTGCATACAGTGCTTCGGTTACCTGTCAAATGCAGCGATGAGTAGAGTACGGAGAAATAGAGCATATGTCCCCAGCTGATGCCTGAAAAGAGGCACATGCATAAAAGGAAAATGCCGCAGTCACCTTCATCTCGACAGAGAGTGCAGTAATATTGGTGGTACTGGGCTGCAGGTCTGACTTATTGAGCTGGCAAGTCTCATTGATCACCTGTTTTCGGAAGCACATCCTTCGAATGCACTGTCGATCGGTCATGTCCAAGTATGAAAATCCTTTGGGGGTAAGGCCTCCTCCTTCTCATCAATCTGCGACCTCTTCCATTACCCTGATAACGTTGCTCAATAAATCTTATCATATCTGGATCCTCCATTAGATAGGTAGTCAGTAATACAGGCTGAGATAGTACAGGCCCCATTCTTTTTAAATCTCCAGAAGATTTTTCAATTAAAAAAATATAACTAAAATGCCTTTGATCTTACTAATTTATTCAGCACCAATAAAAATACCACTGTAAAGTCACTGTTCACCTCAGAACTACGGAGGTGCTGCTTTAGCTGACTGTTCCCGAATTCAAAATGGCGGCTCCAAGCACTACCACCCATTTCCACCTACTTAAATTCGCGTAAAACCACCTTTTTCAGGATGTTATGCAGCTCCGGTGGTATCTCGGCGGTATACCATGAAAATTGGACTTTTTGAACGGTATGTGGACAGTTTTGCATGGCGGATGGTGTGCATACCACTTGGCGGTATGTCAACGATGAATATTCCGGCGAGCAGTATATCGACGTATGTAAGTACTTTTTCACCAAAATTTCATTTTTGGCCGGTAAGCAGGCGATAAGCAGATGATAGTGGGCGGTATGTCGATGAATTTCGGGCCCAATGTGTTTTGTGGAGCTCTATTCAGAAATAAAGAAAGAATAAAGAAGCTACAGGATGTGCTGGAATCAGAACCCTAGTCAAATAAGCAAAAGTAGTAAAGTAAAGAATTCCATAAATTTAGGTGCTGGTAGGAAGATCCATCTCAAACTGGGGAGAAGAGGGACAACGAGGTAAGCAACATTCAACAGCTCCATTATAAAGATTTTTTTTATCGGAAATTGCATTTGCTTTAGTTCTGTAGTGTTAACATTATTGCAATATTATTGCTTGTATTTTGCATTTGAGCTAAAAACTTGCAAGTCCCTAGTAAATGGGCCAGGTTAAGGTTTAAGCGATTCTTAAATATAGCCATTTGTTTTACTCCTTTCTTCACTTTCTCCATCCCAAAAGATGCTAACTCATATTGGAGTGGTGTTTCGTCAGTGCCAGTCATTCACCAGTGGCTTGCACATGCAATTATTCATATGCAAGTCTAGTCAGTGAGTGTGAACATACAGAAGAACATAAGAACATACGTAAGAATTAGGAACAGGAGTAGGCCATCTAGCCCCTCGCGCCTGCTCTGCCATTCAACAAGATCATGGCTGATCTGGCCGTGGACTCAGCTCCACTTACCCGCCCGCTCCCCATAACCCTTAATTCCCTTATTGGTTAAAAATCTATCTATCTGTGACTTGAATACATTCAATGAGCTAGCCTCAACTGCTTCCCTGGGCAGAGAATTCCACAGATTCACAACCCTCTGGGAGAAGAAATTCCTTCTCAACTCGGTTTTAAATTGGCTCCCCCGTATTTTGAGGCTGTGCCCCCGAAGTTCTAGTCCCCCTGACCAGTGGAAACAACCTCTCTGCCTCTATCTTGTCTATCCCTTTCATTATTTTAAATGTTTCTATAAGATCACCCCTCATCCTTCTGAACTCCAATGAGTAAAGACCCAGTCTACTCAATCTATCATCATAAGGTAACCCCCTCATCTCCGGAATCAGCCGAGTGAATCGTCTCTGTACCCTCTCCAAAGCCAGTATATCCTTCCTTAAGTAAGGTGACCAAAACTGCACGCAGTACTCCAGGTGTGGCCTCACCAATACCCGATACAGTTGCAGCAGGACATCCCTGCTTTTGTACTCCATCCCTCTCGCAATGAAGGCCAACATTCCATTCGCCTTCCTGATTACCTGCTGCACCTGCAAACTAACTTTTTGGGATTCATGCACAAGGACCCCCAGGTCCCTCTGCACCTCAGCATGTTGTAATTTCTCCCCATTCAAATAATATTCCCTTTTACTGTTTTTTTTCCAAGGTGGATGACCTCACATTTTCCGACATTGTATTCTATCTGCCAAACCTTAGCCCATTCGCTTAACCTATCTAAATCTCTCTGCAGCCTCTCTGTGTCCTCTACACAACCTGCTTCCCCTCTAATCTTTGTGTCATCTGCAAATTCTGTTACACTACACTCTGTCCCCTCTTCCAGGTCATCTATGTATATTGTAAACAGTTGTGGTCCCAGCACCTATCCCTGTGACACACCACTAACCACTGATTTCCAACCCGAAAAGGAACCATTTATCCCGACTCTCTGCTTTCTATGAGCCAGCCAATTCTCAATCCATGCTAATACATTTCCTCTGACTCCGCGTACCTTTATCTTCTGCAGTAACCTTTTGTGTGGCACCTTATCGAATGCCTTTTGGAAATCTAAATACACCACATCCATCGATACACCTCTATCCACCATACTCGTGATATCCTCAAAGAATTCCAGTAAATTAGTTAAACATGATTTCCCCTTCATGAATCCATGTTGCGTCTGCTTGATTGCACTATTCAACTGTAGGAGCCTTTAACATAGAAACATAGAAAATAGGTACAGGAGTAGGCCATTCGGCCCTTCGAGCCTGCACCGCCATTCAATGAGTTCATGGCTGAACATGCAACTTCAGTATCCCATTCCTGCCTTCTCGCCATACCCTTTGATTCCCTGAGTAGTAAGGACTACATCTAACTCCTTTTTGAATATATTTAATGAATTGGCCTCAACAACTTTCTGTGGTAGAGAATTCCACAGGTTCTCTGGGTGAAGAAGTTTCTCCTCATCTCGGTCCTAAATGGCTTACCCCTTATCCTTAGACTGTGATCCCTGGTTCTGGACTTCCCCAACATTGGGAACATTCTTCCTGCATCTAACCTGTCTCAACCCGTCAGAATTTTAAACGTTTCTATGAGATCCCCTCTCATTCTTCTGAACTCCAGTGAATACAAGCCCATTTGATCCAGTCTTTCTTGATATGTCAGTCCCGCCATCCCGGGAATCAGTCTGGTGAACCTTCGCTGCACTCCCTCAATAGCAAGAACGTCCTTTCTCAAGTTAGGAGAGCAAAACCGTACACAATACTCCAGGTGTGGCCTCACCAAGGCCCTGTACAACTGTAGTAACACCTCCCTGCCCCTGTACTCAAATCCCCTCGCTATGAAGGCCAACATGCCATTTGCTTTCTTAACCGCCTGCTGTACCTGCATGCCAACCTTCAATGACTGATGTACCATGACACCCAGGTCTCGTTGCACCTCCCCTTTTCCTAATCTGTCACCATTCCGATAATAGTCTGTCTCTCTGTTTTTACCACCAAAGTGGATAACCTCACATTTATTCACATTATACTTCATCTGCCATGCATTTGCCCACTCACCTAACCTATCCAAGTCATTCTACAGCCTCATAGCATCCTCCTCGCAGCTCACACTGCCACCCAACTTAGTGTCATTCGCAAATTTGGAGATACTACATTTAATCCCCTCGTCTAAATCATTAATGTACAATGTAAACAGCTGGGGCCCCAGCACAGAACCTTGTGGTACCCCACTAGTCACTGCCTGCCATTCTAAAAAGTACCCATTTACTCCTACTCTTTGCTTCCTGTCTGACAACCAGTTCTCAATCCACGTCAGCACACTACCCCCAATCCCATGTGCTTTAACTTTGCACACTAATCTCTTGTGTGGGACCTTGTCAAAAGCCTTCTGAAAGTCCAAGTACACCACATCAACTGGTTCTCCCTTGTCCACTCTACTGGAAACATCCTCAAAAAATTCCAGAAGATTTGTCAAGCATGATTTCCCTTTCACAAATCCATGCTGAATTGGACCTATCATGTCACCTCTTTCCAAATGCGCTGCTATGACATCCTTAATAATTGATTCCATCATTTTACCCACTACCGATGTCAGGCTGACCGGTCTATAATTCCCTGTTTTCTCTCTCCCTCCTTTTTAAAAAAGTGGGGTTACACTCCATAGGAACTGATCCAGAGGCTATGGAATGTTGGAAAATGACTGCCAATGCATCCGCTATTTCCAAGGCCACCTCCTTAAGTACTCTGGGATGCAGTCCATCAGGCCCTGGGGATTTATCGGCCTTCAATCCCATCAATTTCCTCAACACAATTTCCCGACTAATAAGGATTTCCCTCGGTTCCTCCTTCTTACTCGACCCTCTGACCCCTTTTATATCCGGAAGGTTGTTTGTGTCCTCCTTAGTGAATACCGAACCAAAGTACTTGTTCAATTGGTCTGCCATTTCTTTGTTCCCAGTTATGACTTCCCCTGATTCTGTCTGCAGGGGACCTATGTTTGTCTTTACTAACCTTTTTCTCTTTACATATCTATAGAAGCTTTCACCCAAATGCCTGCAATTTTCAGCAGGGATCACTGGTGAGGGATCATGAACGGGAACCTTGCTGACTTTCCCCTTCCCTAGCACTAGGGCATTGAGGCAATTTTGGCACCCCTACTGAGATCAGCTAACTCAGCACAGACTGGGAATCAAAGCTGGGACCGACTGCTCAGTTATACATTGTCTTTAGTAGCTGAACCACAACAGTGAAGGGAGGGAGAAACCAGTATGGTTATTATGTGATCAGTATTTGTTTCTACTTATGAATGAATTCCTACCACAGGCGATATACAGTTCAGTACTGGAGTGGGATTAACCGATCAGTAGGAAGGTTGTAGCCACACTGGATCTGAAGTGACAGTTGTACAATAAAATGACTGATTTTCAGTCCTGCAGTATGGACATCATTTTTCTTTTTGTGGATCTGCTGAATGAAATCATAATGTCAATCGGTCCTCAGAGAAAACATACTTAAAACAGGTTTACATAGAAACAAATAAAAAAGGGCGAGAAAAAATCAGTAAGGCCCATTAATGCTCACTCACAGATGTTGCCGTCTTGGGTATCCTTTTCAATCATTAGTAATGCTATCTCCTTGGAGAAGCAAAATTCCAGAAAAAAAAAATGGTAAATTTCATGGAAAAACATTCTTGGAATAAAAAAGTGCTTTGCCCCCAATACTGTTCAATTTCCAGTCTTGAGGAAGCTGCAGCTGCCACCATCTGAGATTCTGCAGGGGGGAGGGTGGAATGGGGTGGGTAAAGAGCGGTGGAAGAACTGGAGTGCTAGCAGCCCTGGCTAGTTTTGTAGAGCCCAGAGGTGCATTCAGTATTGTCCTAAAATGACATTGGGATCTTATGTGCTTTGTCGGACCCCAATTTGCATTTTAATTGGCCTACCACCTGATTCAGGTGGAGGCTCCGGCTGCCCAGTAGTAGGGTTATGGGGAAGATTATGACCTCATATTTTCTCCACCGCATAGATCACTTACTTCCATCCCTGTAATATTGCCTGCCTCTGACCCTGCTGCTGAAACCTCTATCTATTAATTTGTCACCTTTAAACTCAACTATTCCAATGCTCTCCTGGCTAGGCGCCTATCCTCCATTCTCTGTAAATTTTAGTTCCTCCAAAAATCTGCTGCCCGTTACCTATCCAACACCCCCATCACTACATTCCTGACTGACCTACATTGGCTCGCACTACCCCAATGTCTCCGATATAAAATTCTCATCCTCATGATTACATTCTTTCATGGCCTTGCCTCTCGCAATTTCTGTAACTTCCATCTCTAGCCCTACAACCACCCCACAGTTTGTACCCTTTCCCATACCGCGGGAGCCTCTTGTCACCAAAAGCAGATATTGATGAGGAGATTCAACACCGCCTCCAGTGGCCCTAGTGCAGTCTTTGGCCCTCAAATCTACACCAAGCTCATGGTCTTCAGGGCTGTAGTAATACCCACCCTCCTGTATGGCTCAGAGGCATGGACCATGTACAAGTCGCTGGAGATATATCATAAACAATGTCTCCGCAAGATACTACAAATCTCCTGGGAGGACAGGCGCACCAACATCAGCGTCCTCATGCAGGCTAACATCCCCAACATTGAAGTACTGACCACACTCGATCAGCTCCGCTGGGCAGGCCACATCGTTCACATGCCAGACATGAGACTCCCAAAACAAGTGCTTTAGAAACATAGAAACATAGAAAATAGGTGCAGGAGTAGACCATTCGGCCCTTTGAGCCTGCACCAGCATTCAATAAGATCATGGTTGATCATTCACCTCAGTACCCCTTTCCTGCTTTCTCGCCATACCCCTTGATCCCTTTAGCCGTAAGGGCCATATCGAACTCCCTCTTGAATATATCCAATGAACTGGCATCAACAATTCTTTGCGGTAGAGAATTCCACAGGTTAACAACTCTCTGAGTGAAGAAGTTTCTTCTCATCTCAGTCCTAAATGGCTTACCCCTTATCCTTAGACTGTAGTCCCTGGTTCTGGATTTCCCCAACATCGGGAACATTCTTCCTGCATCTAACCTGTCCAGTGCTATCAGAGTGTTATATGTTTCTAAGAGATCCTCTCTCAGCCCTCTGAACTCCAGAGAATACAGGCCCAGACGATCCAATCTCTCCTCATATGTCAGTCTTGCCATCCCGAGAATCAGTCTGGTGAACCTTCGCTGCACTTCCTCAATAGCAAGAATGTCCTTCCTCAGATTAGGAGACCAAAACTGAACACAATATTCCAGGTGAGGCCTCACCAAGGCCCTGTACAACTGCAGTAAGACCTCCCTGCTCCTATACTCAAATCCCCTAGTTATGAAGGCCAACATACCATTTGCCTTCTTCACTGCCTGCTGTACCTGCATGCCGACTTTCAATGACTGATGTACCATGACACCCAGGTCTCGTTGCACCTCTCCTTTTCCTAATGCCGCCATTCAGATAATATTCTGCCTTCGTGTTTTTGCCGCCAAAGTGGATAACCTCACATTTATCCACATTATACTGCATCTGCCATGCATTTGCCCACTCACCTAACCTGTCCAAGTCACCCTGCAGCCTCTTAGCATCCTCCTCGCAGCTCACACCACCACCCAGCTTAGTGTCATCTGAAAACTTGGAGATATTACACTCAATTCCTTCATCTAAATCATTGATGTATATTGTAAATAGCTGGGGTCCCAGCACTGAGCCCTGCGGCACCCCACTAGTCACTGCCTGCCATTCGGAAAAGGGCCCATTTATCCCGACTCTCTGCTTCCTGTCTGCCAACAAGTTCTCCATCCACGTCAGTACATTACCCCCAATACCAGGTGCTTTGATTTTGCACACCAATCTCTTGTGTGAGACCTTGTCAAAAGCCTTTTGAAAGTCCAAATACACCACATCCACTGGTTCTCCCTTGTCCACTCTACAAGTTACATCCTCAAAAAATTCTAGAAGATTTGTCAAGCATAATTTCCCTTTCATAAATCCATGCTGACTTGGACTGATCACTGCTTTCCAAATGCGCTACTATTTCATCTTTAATAATTGACTCTAACATTTTTCCCACTTCTGATATCAGGCTAACCCGTCTACAATTACCTGTTTTCTCTCTCCCTCCTTTTTTAAAAAAGTGGTAGCTAAGTGTTACATTAGCTATCCTCCCATGCATAGGAACTGATCCAGAGTCTATAGAATGTTGGAAAATGATCACCAATGCATCCACTATTTCTCAGGCCACTTCCTTAAGTACTCTGCGATGCAGACTATCAGGCCCCGGGGGTTTATCGGCCTTCAATCCCATCAATTTCCCTTACACAATTTCCCGACTAATAAGGATTTCCTTCAGTTCCTCCTTCTCACTAAACCCTCTGTCCCCTAGTATTTCTGGAAGGTTATTTGTGTCTTCCTTTGTGAAGACAGAACCAAAATATTTGTTCAACTGGTCTGCCATTTCTTTGTTCCTCATTATAAATTCACCTGATTCTGACTGCAAGGGACCTACGTTTGTCTTCCCTAATCTTTTTCTCGTCACATGTCTATAGAAGCTTTTGCAGTCAATTTTTATGTTGCCAGCATGCTTCCTCTCATACTCTATTTTCCCCCTCCTAATTAAACCCTTTGTCCTCCTCTGCTGAATTCTAAATTTCTCCCAGTCCTCAGGTTTGCTGCTTTTTCTGGCCAATTTATATGCCTCTTCCTTGGATTTAACACTATCCTTAATTTCCCTTGTTAGCCATGGTTGAGCCACCTTCCCGTTTTATTTTTACTCCAGACAGGGATGTACAATTGTTGAAGTTCATCCATGTGATCTTTAAATGTTTGCCATTGCCTATCCACTGTTAACCCTTTAAGTATATTTCGCCAGTCTATTCTAGCCAATTAATGTCTCATACCATCGAAGTTACCTTTCCTTAATTTCAGGACCCTAGTCTCTGAATTAACTGTGTCACTCTCCATCTTAATAAAGAATTCTACCATATTATGTTCACTCTTCCCCAAGGGGCCTCGCACAACAAAATTGCTAATTAGTCCTTTCTCATTACACATCACCCAGTCTAAGATGGCCAGCCTTCTCGTTGGTTCCTCGACATACTAGTCGAGAAAACCATCCCTAATACACTCCAGGAAATCCTCCTCCACCAGTTTGGTTAGCCCAATCTATATGTAGATTAAAGTTGCCCATGATAACTGCTGTACCTTTATTGCATGCATCCCTAGTTTCTTGTTTGATGCTGTCCCCAATCTCACTACTACTGTTTGGTGGTCTGTACACACCTCCCACTAGCGTTTTCTGCCCTTTGGTATTCTGCAGCTCCACCTATACAGATTCCACATCATCCAAGCTAATGTCCTTCCTTACTATTGCGTTAATTTCCTCTTTAACCAGCAACGCTACCCCACCTCCTTTTCCTTTCTGTCTTTCCTTCCTGAATGTTGAATACCCCTGGATGTTGAGTTCCCAGCCCTGGCGGTTAAGAAAGCAAATGGCATGTTGGCTTTCACAGCGAGGGGATTTGAGTACAGGGGCAGGGAGGTGTTGCTACAGTTGTACAAGGCCTTGGTGAGGCCACACCTTGAGTATTGTGTACAGTTTTGGTCTCCTAACTTGAGGAAGGACATTCTTGCTATTGAGGGAGTGCAGCGAAGGTTCACCAGACTGATTCCCGGGATGGCGGGACTGATCTATCCAGAAAGACTGGATCAACTGGGCTTGTATTCACTGGAGTTCAGAAGAATGAGAGGGGACCTCATAGAAACGTTTAAAATTCTGATGGGTTCAGACAGGTTAGATGCAGAAAGAATGTTCCCAATGTTGGGGAAGTCCAGAACCAGGGGTCACAGTCTAAGGATAAGGGGTAAGCCATTTAGGACCGAGATGAGGAGAAACTTCTTCACCCAGAGAGTGGTGAACCTGTGGAATTCTCTACCACAGAAAGTTGTCGAGGCCAATTCAATAAATATATTCAAAAAGGAGTTAGATGAAGTCCTTACTACTAGGGGGATCAAGGGGTATGGCGAGAAAGCAGGAATGGGGTACTGAAGTTGCATGTTCAGCCATGAACTCATTGAATGGCGGTGCAGGCTAGAAGGGTCGAATGGCCTACTCCTGCACCTATTTTCTATGTTTCTATGTTTCTATGGTCACCCTAAAGCCATGTCTCCGTGATGCCAATTATATCATATTCTTTAATTGCTGCCTGCGCAGTTAATTATGCGGAGCTCCTTCACGGCAAACGAGCCGAAGGTGGGCAGCGGAAACGTTAGAAGGACACCCTCAAAGCCTCCCTGATAAAGTGCGACATTCCCACTGACACCTGGGAGTCCCTGGCCAAAGATCGCCCTAAGTGGAGAAAGTGCATCCGGGAGGGCGCTGAGCACATCGAGTCTCAATGCTGAGAGCGTGCAGAAATCAAGTGCAGGCAGCGGAAAGAGCGTGCAGCAAACCAGTCCCACCCATCCCTTCACTCAATGACTATCTGTCCCACATGTGACAGAGTCTGTGGCTTTCGTATTGGACTGCTCAGCCACCAAATAACTCACTTAAGGAGTGGAAGCAAGTCTTCCTCGATCCCGAGGGACTGCCTATGATGATGATGATGATGACCCTTTCCAACTCCCGTTTAAAGATTTCCCAATGCTAATCTACAGTTGTAGTTACCTCTTTTTTCTTCTTCCATTTAATCTCAGCAAGCACTTTGTTGTGTACGTATAACATAAGCATACTCCCTGTATACTCAATGTACAGTTACATAAGACCACTGAATGTACCTTCACACTGTATACACTATGCTTGTACCACCAGGGGGTGCAACTGGTGGAGACCTAAGGGTCACCTGCACACTGCAGGAAATCAGGTATAAAAGGGAGCTCATCTTTCTGTACCCTCACTCAGGAGCTGTAATAAATGTATTAAGGTCACCACAGTTCAACTACAATACCTCGCCTCATGGAGTCATTCCTAGAGTGCTTATAGATACAATAACTGGCGGCAAGATTACGAATTTCCACGCGAAAATGGCTAACCTTGGCATGTTTCAACAGTTCACCGATGGGAAAGATTGGGAGGCCTTTGTGGAAAGGCTTGAAGACTTCTTTATTGCGAATGACCTGACCTCGCTGGCTGATAAGCGCAGAGCTATTCTGCTCAACAATTGTGGACCCACCATCTATGGCCTCGTCAGGGACTTGCTAGCCCCACCGAAGACAACTACCAAAACATATGTGGAGCTCGTAACGATGATACAGGAACAACTCAAACCTAAAGAGAGCATCCTCACCAGTTCTACACCCACCGGCGGCCAAAGGCCAAGAAATCGTAAAATATGTTGCAGACCTCAGATGATTGGCTGCACTGTGTGATTTTGGTGACCACCTCATCAAAGCGCTGCGTGACATCTTTGCTATTGGAATCAGCCACGAGGGCCTTCTCCACAAGCTGCACTCTGCAGATACCACGGTCACCCTGCAGAAGGCAATTAACCTGAACCAGGTGTTCATGATCTCGGCCTGCGATTCCAAGCGGATGTCTCACCCCCAGGACTCTAACCCGGCAAGTACTGTGAACCAACTGGCGCCTTTTAGAGGCAGGGCTTTTGCAAGCAGTTTCTCTCAGGGAAGAGAGAACAGAACTCCGAGTCCCGCAACCCTGAGCCACATGAGGACAACCGGCTAACCCCATGCTGGCTGACATATATGCTTATTATTATAATAAATCACACATGGCCCATGCTGGAGCTGATCACCTTGTGACCTTTAGGTTTAATGTAAACTCCAAAAGTGAGCACTGCAGGGGGAGCCTGCTTTACATCGGGAGGCAGTACGAGGTGCAGTAATGTGTGCCTCCTGGGCCTTCCCCATCTGTTGGCTATTACATGTAATTACATGGTGCAGAGCATGGAATACATCACAACACTTTCCCCCAAGTCTTAGATGCGGTTTACAGGTCAAGCCTGACCGGGGGTCTGGGCTCTCTGGTTGAGTATCTGAGTTGGACGCCGGGTGTGGGCGGCCTGACCGGAGTGTCGCTGCCTTGCGGTGCTGCGGCGCTGGTCGGACTGTCCGGTGTGTCGCTGCCTTGCGGTGCTGCGGCGCTGGTCGGACTGTCCGGTGTGACGGGTTCTGTCTCTTGGTGAACCGCTGGTTCTGTTGCTTGTGGCTGGACATCGATGTCACTGTAGTCATCTAGCGATTCTGGATCATCAGTGAACCTCAATTTGGTTTGATCGATGTGCTTCTTGCAGGTTTGGACATTGGTGAGTCTTACCACAAATAACCTACTCCCCTCTTTAGCTACAACAGCACCTGTGAGCCACTTAGGGCCCGTACCAAAGTTCAGCACATAAACAGGGTAATCGACATTGATACAACGCGTTACAGAGTTGCGGTCATGATATGTACATTGCTTAAGACGCCGGTTTTCGACAATCTCACTTAAAACCGGGTGCACGAGGGACAACCTTGTTTTGAAGATCCTCTTCATGAGGAGTTCGGCGGGCGGGACCCCTGTGAGTGAGTGGGGCCTCATCTGATATGCAAGCAGCACGTGAGACAGATGGGTCTGCAAAGGACCCTCCGTCACTCGCTGCATGCCCTGCTTTATGATCTGTACTACCCGTTCAGCTTGGCCATTGGAGGCTGGTTTGAACAGGGCTGACCTGACATGCTTTATGTCGTTACAGCACATAAATTCGCGAAATTCGGATCTTGTAAAGCATGGTCCATTGTCACTAACAAGGACGTTGGGAAAGTCATGGGTGGCGATCATTGTCCGAAGGCTCTCTATTGCGGTGGATGTGCTGGACGACATTATAACACATTCGATCCATTTAGAGTAAGCCTCAATTACAACTAGGAAGGTTTTTCCTAGAAACGGACCCGCGTAGTCTACGTGGATGTGGGACCAGGGTTTGGAAGTCTAGGGCCACAGACTCAGGGGGGCTTCCCTGGGTGTGTTGCTGAGTTGCGCGCACGTGTCGCACCGGCGTACGCACGACTCTAAGTCTGCATCGATGCCGGGCCACCACATGTGCGATCTCGCAATGGCTTTCATCATTACGATGCCGTGGTGTGTGCTATGGAGATCCTTGACAAATAAATCTCTGCCCTTCTTGGGCAGGGCGACGCGATTTCCCCACAAAATGCAGTTGGCCTGGACGGATAACTCATCCTTACGCCGGTGAAACAGCTTAAAATCGCCATTCATCTCTCCATACGTGGTTGTTCACCTGGGACAGCAGTGGGTCTTGGCTGGTCCAGATTCTTATCTAGCGCGCCGTGATGGGTGATCCTTCGCCCTTAAAGGCTTCCATGGCCTTGACCAGTTCCATGGGCTGCTCCGCTTCACCCTCGGTGGTGGTGAGCGGGAGCTGGCTGAGCGCATCTGCGCAGTTATCGGTGCTTGGTCAGTGACGGATCATGTAGTCGTAAGCGAACAGCATTAATGCCTACCTCTGAATGCGAGCTGAGGCGTTGATGTTAATGCTTTTGCTCTCAGAGAATAATGACGTGAGCAGCTTGTGGTCGGTTTCTAGTTCGAATCGCCGGCCAAATAGGTACTGATGCATCTCTGTTACCATGTACACACAAACTAGGGCCTCCTTTTCGACCATGCTGTACCCCCCTTTCAGCCTTGGAGCCTACCCGACACGTTCACTTGCTGAAGCACACACCTGATCCCGTAGGATGACGTATCGCACGCTAAAACAAGATGCCTACAGGATCATACAGCGCCAGTAGTTTCTTTGAACACAATAGGTTTCTGGCCTTCTCGAAGGCAGTTTCTTGATTTTTACCCCAGACCCAGTCATCTCCCTTACGGAGCAGTACATGTAATGGTTCAAGCAAAGTGCTCAGCCCAGGCAGAAAGTTACCAAAGTAGTTCAGTAGTCCTAGGAACAAACATAGCTCCGTCGTGTTGCGTGGTCTCAGGGCTTTCTGGATCGCCTCCGTCTTGGAGTCTGAGGGTTTGATGCCATCTGCTGCGATTCTCCTTCCCAGGAATTCCACCTCTGGTGCCAAGAAGACGCATTTGGTTAGTTTCAATCTTAGACCTACTCGATTTAGTCGGCGTAGCATCTCTTCCAGGTTATGAAGGTGTTCATCAGTGTCATGTCCGGTGATCAAGATGTCGTCTTAGAAGGCGACCGTTCCCGGGACAGATTTCAGCAGACTCTCCATGTTTCGTTGGAAAATCGCAGCCGCTGAATGGATCCCGAAGGGGCATCGGTTGTATAATAACAGCCCCTTGTGTGTGTTTATGCAGGTCAGCTTCTTGGACGATTCCGCCAGCTCCTGGGTCATGTACGCCGAGGTGAAGTCCAATTTGGAAAACAGCTTTCCGCCCGACAGGGTCGCGAACAAATCCTCCGCCTTGGGTAGCGGGTACTGGTCCTGTAACGATACTCAGTTTATGGTTACTTTATAATCTCCACAGATTCTAATTGTCCCATTACTTTTAAGAATGGGGACAATGGGACAGGCCCAGTCATTAAATTCCACTGCCGATATGATGCCTTTGCGCTGAAGCCGATCTAGCTCAACTTTACTCTGGCCTTGTGGTGAACGGGTCTCGCGTCTGGGCTAAGGTGAATTGTCACCTTGGCCCCTGTGAAGCTGCTGATGCCAGGCTGGAACAGTGACGGAAACTTGTCTAAGACCTGCGCACACGTGGCTTTCTCCACCGATGATAATGCTTTTACATTGCCCCATTTCCAGTTAAAATTCCGTAGCCAGTTTCTGCCAAGCAGCGTGGGCCCATTACCGGGAACAATCCACAGTGGCAATTTATGCACAGAACCATCATACAGCACCTGAACCATTGCACTTCCGAGGACCGGGATAATCTCTTTAGTGTAGGTGCGCAGGTTCGTGTCGATTGGGCTCAGCTTGGGCCTGTGTGCCTAGTTTGCCCATAACTTCTCGAAGGCCTTCTGGCTCATGATTGATTGGCTCGCACCCATGTCCAGTTCCATTGGTACCGGTATGCCGTTCAGTTTAACGTTCATCATAATCGGGGGACTCTTGTTGGTAAAGGTGTGCACCTCATGCACGTGCACCCCATGTACATCTTCCTCCTCGGTCATCTCTACGCGATCCTCAGGATCTACGCTTGACCTCCCATCCTCCGCTACATATCGAGTTGTAGCACGTTTACACATTTGTTGGAGGTGCCCCATCATTGAACAATTCTTGCAAACATATTGTTTGAATCTGCACTGGTTTGCGTGATGAGCCCCTCCACAGCGCCAACAGCTTGCTGATGGACTTGCATTCACAGGTACTGATCTCTTCGCATTTGTCCATTGTTGTGGTGAGTGAGTCATCTCAGGTCGAGCAGTGGTCACATTAGCCCAGCTGGGGGCACTTCTCTCTGCCGACGAATTTAGCTTATTCACGGTGTTTGGCCCCGGGTGATTCCGAAGTTGTGAGTAGAGTAGCTTGGTTTCTTCCTCTCTGGCTATGTATGCCTGAGCAATCAGGGTGGCTTTGGCTAAATCCAAGTCTTCCTCCATTAGCAATTTGCCGAAAATCCCTTCGTGCCCGATTCCCAAAACAAAGAAGTCTCTTAACATTTCTTCAAGAACTGTCCCGAATTTGCATGGCCCAGCAAGGTGCCTTAGCTCAGCGATGAACGCTGCCATGTCTTAGCCTACTCTGCGCCGGTGGGTGTAGAAACGGTACCTCGCCATGAGCGCACTGCATTTCGGCTTTAGGTGATTTTGAACTAGCTCGCACAGTTCTTCGTAACTTTTCTCAGCGGGTTTCGTCGGGGCCAGTAGGTCCTTGATCAATGCGTATGCCCGTGATCTGCAGACCGTGAGGAGGACAAGTCTTTCGCGACAAAACATTGATCCAGCCGGTCAATGAAGTCATCCCGGTCTTCCCTGACGTAATATCGCTCGATGTAGTCAACAATGGCCATAGCTGCATGTTAGTATCCCATCCTCGTCACCAGTTGATACATATGCTTATCACTATAATAAATCACATGTGGTCCATGCTGGAATTGGTCACCTTGTGACCTTTAGGTTTAATGTAAACTCCAAACATGAGCACTGCAGGGGGAACCTGCTGTAAATAGGGAGGCAGCACAAAGTGCAGTAATGTGTGCCTCCCGGGCTTTCCCCATCTGTTGGCCATTGCATGTAATTACATGGTGCAGAGCATGGCTGCAAATACATCACACTGGCACTGTGGAGGAAACCACAGGGACCACCAGTGCCGCTGCAAAGGCTGTAACACGAAGGGCCACCTCCAGCGAATGTGCAAGAGAAATCGTACTCACTGAGTCGATGAAGAGTTGGCCGATCATACGGACTCCAGCGATGATGAAGAGAGATCCCATGAGGCAGTTCAGCCCCACGATGAGGTGTACGGAGTATTTACCTGCACCACTGAGAGTTCCCCATTGAAAATGGAAGTCAAAATCAACAGTGTTCCTGTAAAGTCCTGACCCTGCAGTACAGACTTACACGAGGCACATGCTGAAGTCAAGGTCACTCTGGACCTGCACCTTTATTTCACAGCTCTCAAGTGCCACACTTATCTGAGACCTGCCTTTATATACCTGTGTGGAACAGGTATGCAGTGTCTCCTGCAAGTGCACCCCTGGTGGTAAAGTATGCTTGTGGTTACAGGTCATATCTAGTTACAGTCATGTACAGCATGGTAAGATACAGTTATATACAGTCGTGTGAGATACATGACATCACCCTCCCCCAAGGTCTTACTGTCTTTATAGATTCAGTCTCTCAGGTGGTCTACGCTCTCGCGTGGAGCGTCTTAGTTGTTTGCCTTGGTGCCTATTTTTCTTTCGGTGTGATTGCTAGTATCTCGCCTGGGTTGTCTGTTTCATTCAGTATGATTGCTGGTATCTCGCCTGGGCTGTCTGTTGAGATTGCCCTTTCCTCAGGTTGTTCCCTCTGTCTGTCCACCAGGTGTGGTGTGAGTTCCACACTGTAGTCTGCCTCTGGTTCTGCAGTGTTGTTGGTGAATCTACTTTTTACTTGGTCTACATGCCTCCGGCAGGTTTGGCCATTGTCCATTTGTACAACCAGTAGCCTGTTTCCTTCCTTGCCTGTTACTGTCCCTGCAAGCCATTTGAGACCCCTGCCATAGTTTAGCACAAACACTTTGTTCTCTATCTCATTCCACTTCCCCCTCGAATTTCGGTCATGGTACTCAGTTAGCTTCCGGCACTTTGCCTCAACAATTTCATGCATGTCTGGGAGGATTAACGAGAGCCTAGTCTTTAAGGTCCGTTTCATCAATAGTTGCGTGGGGAGAACCCCAGTCAACAAATGCGGACGAGATCTGTATGCCAGCAGCAGTTGTGACAGGCGGCTCTGCAGCGTGGGACCTTGGATTTTTAGCATGCCTTGTTTAATGATTTGCACTGCTCGCTCCGCCTGGCCATTGGAGACCGGCTTGAACGGTGCAGTCTTAACGTGATTTATGCCGTGGTTAACTATAAAATCTTGAAATTCTGCGCTGGTGAAGCACGGACCATTATCACTGACCAATATGTCAGGAATTCCGTGCGTTGCAAACATGGTTCTAAGGCTCTCCACAGTGGTGGAGGTGGTGCTCGAGTTTAAAATGGTGCACTTGATCCACTTTGAAAATGTATCGATGACTACGAGGAACATTTTGCCCATGAATGGGCCCGCATAGTCTACATGCACCCACGACCATGGTTTGGTGGGCCAGGGCCAGGGGCTTAGGGGGGCCTCCCTGGGGGCATTACTGAGTTGAGCACAAATGGTGCACCGCCAGACGCAGAGCTCCAAGTCCGTGTCAATGCCAGGCCACCAGACGTGGGATCTGGCTATGGCCTTCATAAGGACGATCCCCGGGTGCCCGTGGTGGAGCTCCCAGACAAACGCCTCTCTGCTTCACAAGGGCATAACTACTCGGCTGCCCCACATCAGGCAGTCTGCATGTAATGATACTTCATGCATGTGCCTATGGAAAGGTTTGATCTCCTCAGGGCAGGCATCGCGAGCCTCTGCCCAGTCACCAATTAAAACACATCTTTTGACTAAGGATAACGTGGGATCGCTGGTCGTCCAGGTTCTGATTTGGCGAGCCGTCATGGGCGAACCTGTGGATTCAAAGGCATTGATTGCCATGACCATCTCACAGTCCTGTTCGTCAGACCCTTCCGTGGTCACCAGGGGTAGCCTGCTAAGCGCGTCGGCACTGTTGTCTGTGCCTGGTCTGTGCCTTATTGTGTAGTCATAAGACGCCAGCATGAGTGCCCACCGCTGAATGTGTGCCGAGGCATGGCGTTTATTGCCTTGCACTCGGATAGCAGGGACGTGAGGGGTTTGTGGTCAGTTTCTAATGCGAACTTGGCCCCAAAAAGCTATTGGTGCATCTATTGGCGCCGTATACGCACGCGAGCGCCTCCTTCTCAACCATACCGTACCCGCGCTCCGCCCGCGAAAGTGACCTGGAGGCATAAGCAATGGGTTGTAATTTACCCGCATCATTGACATGCTGTAAAACGCACCCGACCCTGTACGCTGATGCATCACATGTAAGAACTAGCTTTTTACCTGGGTCAAAAAAGACTAAAACACTGTTGGAACATAGAAGGTTGCGCGCCTTATGGAAGGCGCGTTCTTGGGCGTCCCCCCAAAACCAATCGCGCCCCTTTCTGAGTAGCACGTGGAGAGGCTCCAGCAGTGTGCTTAAGTTCTGCATAAAGTTCCCAAAGTAATTGAGTAGCCTGAGAAAGGCGGGCAGTTCCGAGACATTCCGGGGCCTGGGTGCCAGACGAATTGCTTCTGTTTTGAATTCTGTTGGGCGGATTCCATCAGCGGCAATCCTTCTGCCCAAAAATTCAACCTCGGGCGCGAGAAACAGACACTTGGATTTCTTAACTCTTAGGCCTACCCGATCCAATCGACTTAGTACTTCCTCCAAATTGCGGAGATGGGAGTCGGTGTCCCTGCCCGTGATGAGTATGTCATCTTGAAACACAACCGTCCCCGGGATGGACTTGAGCAGACTCTCCATGTTGCGCTGGAATATAGCAGCTGCCGACCTGATGCCGAATGGGCATCGATTGTACATAAAAAGGCCTCGATGTGTGTTGATGGTGGTGAGTAGCTTAGACTCTTCGGTCAGTTCTTGCATCATATACGCAGATGTGAGATCTAGTTTCAAGAAAAGTTTTCCTCCAGCCAACGTGGCAAATAGGTCCTCTGCTCTGGGCAGTGGGTATTGGTCCTGTAGGGAGACTCTGTTTATGGTAGACTTGTAATCCCCACGGATTCGTACGGATCCATCAGGCTTCATGACGGGGACGATGGGACTTGCCCAGTCGCTGAATTCCACGGGTGAGATAATGCCTTCCCGCAGAAGCCGGTCCAGTTCGTGTTCAATCTTTTCCCTCATCACATAAGGCACAGCTCTAGCCTTGTGATGGACCGGTCTGGCATCCTGTGTGATGTAGATTTTAACTTTAGCCCCTTTGAAGGTGCCCACACCTGGCTGAAAGAGATGTTCAAAACGACTTAGAACTGTTGAGCAGGAGGCCCGTTCCTCTGACGACATGGCGTGAACATCATCCCATTTCCAATTTAGTTTTGCCAGACAGCTTCTCCCCAACAGTGCTGGGAGATCTCCGGGGACAATCCACAGGGGAAGTCGGTTCACTGTCCCTTTTTGTGTGACTGAGAGCATGGCGCTGCCAAGGACTGGAACGATTTATTTGGTATAGGTCCTTAGTTTGGTGTCGATCCTTGTGAGTTTTGGTCTGTTGCTTTTGTGCTGCCACAGCTGTTCAAATTGTTGGACGCTTATGAGAGATTGACTAGCTCCCGTGTCCAGTTCCATGTTGACGGGTATCCCATTGAGTAGGACCCTCATCATTATAGGAGGTGTCTTGTTGTGAGAACAGTGGACATTGATCGTGTTGACCCGCTGTACCCCGGCATCCCGGGCACTGTCCCCACCGTCTTCTGGTTCACTTTCCGACCCTTCTGATTCGTATACCAGCCGAGCTGCTGTTTTTCTGCACATGCGAGCCAGATGTCCTGTATAGTTGCAGTTTCTGCAAACAGCATGCTGAAATCGACACCCCCTTGTTGAATGCCTTCCCCCACATCTCCAACACAGACCGCTTCCATTGTTTCCGAAGGATGAACTGCGTCTGCTGATCTCTCTTGAGCTTCTCTCAGTCTGTAGTTGATTGCTCGCATTGTGGGTTGATGAGGTGTGAACAGCCATTCCTGTGGCCCTTGATGGCTTCTGGCACCACTGCCTGCTGTTGAGGGCCTGCTCTCCTGCCTTTGTCTGTGTGTGGGGGTAGTGGCTCGTTTCACGCTGTGAACCCCTTGTCCCGATGTTTCGTTAGTTGTCGTACCCGCAGTATAGATCAACCTCGTTTCTTCTTCTCCTGCCAAGAATGTCTGTGCGACCAGTGCTGCTGCTGCCTCTAGGGTTAAGTTCTTGGTCTCTATAAGCTTTCGGAAATGCCTGCGTGGCCTATTCCTTCAATAAAAAAGTCTCTCAGTACTTCTCTCCTTAGTTCATCGGAGAACTCACATAAACTAGCCAGCCTCCGAAGTTCCGCCACAAAGTCGGGAATGCTCTGGCCCACACAGCGTCTGTAGTTGTAGAACCTGTGTCTGGCCATGTGTAGGCTGCTCGCTGGCTTCAGGTGGTCTCTCACCAGTGTGCTCAACTCCTCAAACGAGTTGCTTGCTGGTTTCTCGGGTACCAGCAGGTCCTTCATTAAGGCGTATGTTTTCGAGCCACAGCTGGTCAAGAGATGGGCTCTTCTCTTGTCTGCCTTATTGTCGCCCAACCAGTCTTTGGTTACAAAGCTTTGCTGGAGCCTTTGTATAAAGTCCTCCCAACTGTCTCCAGCATTGTATTTCTCATCTGAGCCATTGGTAGCCATTCTGTGGATTCTGTGATCCCGTAACTCGTCGCCACTGTAAAGTCCTGACCCTGCAGAACAGACTTACACGAGGCACATGCTGAAGTCAAGGTCACTCTGGACCTGCACCTTTATTTCACAGCTCTCAAGTGCCACACTTGCCTGAGACCTGCCTTTACATACCTGTGTGGAACAGGTATGCAGTGTCTCCTGCTAGAGCAATCCTGGTGGTAAAGTATGCTTGTGGTTACAGGTCATATCTAGTTACAGTCATGTATAGCATGGTAAGATACAGTTATATACAGTAGTGTGAGATACATGACAGTTCCAATCACGATGGAGGTGGACACAGGGACGAGCCAGTCACTGATGAATCAGGTGGCTTTTGAGAAACTCTGGGACAATCCAATTGAACGACCTAAAATGATTCCAATCCAAGTGAAGCTTCTTACCTATACAAACAACACCATCCCAGTCATTGGCAGTGTGGATGTCCAGGTGTCCCTTATGGTGCGATGCACAAGTTACCTTTGTGGTTTGTTGCTGGGGGTGGTCCAACGCTGTTAGAAAGAAGATGGATGAAAAAGATCCGTTGGAGCTGGGAAAACCTCCAACCTCCAGCGATTGACGTTCTCCGTGGCCCCAAAGTTGGATCCAGCACAGCACCTGAAAAAGCAGCTGCTCAACTCGCTGCATGGAGACGACACAGACCGCTCAACCCAACGGCGAGATGATCCAGCCCAAACGACCCGACCTCATCTTCCAGGCTCCAGTGGCAGGACTCCGGAGGAAGAAAATCAGCGCAGAAGGCAACTTCCCTGCTTCCATGGCAGAACCTGGGGAGAAAAGGATCACCGCAGCCTACCTTGTGGAGAGAAAGAAGATGGCGCCCAAACCACGAGGTGAATCACCTGAAGTAAAGATGGCGGCGGCCAGATCATGAGGGACAGCGCTGAGGGAGCAACACGTGATGCCGAGCAGTGAACTGGATTAGGGTAAAGATTGCAAGGCCCTCTTAAAGGAGACCGGCAACCCATCACAATTAAAGGGACAATTCCAATCTTTATACAGCGATGCCGGTGATACCTATGTAAGAGATGAAACTGACAAATTCAAGTTTGTAAATGTAACTAACCATGATAAGTCAGGCAATTGCAGTCGGAATCGATGTATTGTGAGAGTAAATGAAGTGATGAGCGATGCTGGGATTTACATGCATGCCGACAAAACCAAGGGCAACCTCCCATCGGAAGCATCCAGGTCCAGCGGGCTACCCGACCATGTAGCATGCACCTCCGGGACCAATGTGATGCCCGGGGAGCGTGGCCACACACATAGGGAGCATACGCACTGCAGGGCCAGCAATCAGCGGATGGCAAAGGCACCACTACCGTTACCCTGCCCCTGATCGGCTCTATCTCTCTGGCCACCAGGGGCAGTACAGGGAGCAAGAGGCTATCATCCTCCAGCTTTCCCAGTGGGACCTGGGCTGACCAGGCTCCCATTATCGCTGAAGGGCAGCAAAGAGACACCGCAGTCCTCAAAGGAGGACAGGGAGGCCACACACTCCTGTGGCTCTTCCCACCACCAAGCAATGGCAAAGGCCCTGAGACTCAGCCAGATGAGCGATCCGAGCCCACCCAGCTGGCAGGGGGTGCTGCGCCGACATCAGACAACCTGGACACAGTCCGGTTACTCTGGAACTAGCGTCCTCACCCACCTGCACCTACACCCCAGGGGCAAGACTGTGATACCATGTATGTACCTTACCTGTAAAATGTACATGCTCCACTACTGCAGAACCTATGTTTTTTTTTGTTCTTTATTTCTGTATATGTATACACATGCAGGTGTTGAACCACACATATGGTCTATGTATGGGCGGGGGGGGGGGAGGGGGGGGGAAATGGATGTATGTAGCCATGGACACACATGGATCACACCCAGAACCCACTCAACCCCCACTGCAACCTCAAACCTTCCATTGCTGACCATTTCCCAATGTTGTGGCAATAAGGATTTGGGGGTCAACAGGGAGAGAGCCAAGCCAAAGCATAGACAAGGTGCAAGGGCTTTGGGCACTTAAGTCTAGGGCCAGAGCACACAGTGCAAAGGCCAGTGGCACAAGACTTAGGGGAGAGTGATGTTGTGTATGTCTTACATAAGTACACTCCCTGCACACTCAATGTACAGTTACATAATACTACTGGATGTACCTTCACACTGTATACACTATGCTTGTACCACCAGAGGGTGCAACTGGTGGAGACCTAGGGGTCACCTGTACACGACAGGTAACCAGGTATAAAATGGAGCTCACCATGCTGTACCCTCACTCAGGAGCTGTAATAAATGGACTAAGGTCACCACAGTTCACCTCGCCTCGTGGAGTCATTACTAGAGTGTTTATAGATACAATACACTTCACACAAAAACAGTGTTCAACACATATAGAATGAACTTCCAGGTCAGGTAATGGAGGAAAAAAACCCGGAAACATTTAGAAGCAGTTTTAATACTGCGATGGGGAACTGTCAGTTCATTCTGAATGGATACGCTAAAGTAGCTGGACTGGTCTGCGTCTATCTGGTGATCTAATTGTTGCTGAAGGTTAGTAGCTCTCCAATCCACGTATAAAGACGTGTGATGTATCTTTGATTGTTGCAACCCTACCCTCCAGGAAATACACTTCCGTTACTGAAACTATTGCAGTTTGCTCTCATGTAACAGTGTGGTCAGTGCATAGGGAAGCAATTAAAAAGAAAAAGTGAATAATCTCACCTGCAGGTGACACTTAAGTTGAAGGAGAAGTAATGAAATTCACCCAAGCAAAGCAAACAGCTTTAAAATGTTGGACAATCCTAACACTTCAGAACCTGTGACTCTACGGTGGGGGTGATGAACAGTGAACCACTTGGTCCTCTTGAAATTTTTTTTTAAAAACCATCGCCACACTGTGCTTTGATGTGCACTGCTAAAAACTTGGAGTGCAATTCAATAAAGATCCATCATTACAGAGAGTAAGTGGCCAAAATTGTCCCCACCGCCCCGACTGAAAGTAGGCGCACCTATCGTTTCTGAAGATGTTTTTCCACCCTACTTGAAAAAAGTTTTCATCTCCGGGCAGTGTTCAGGTCGGTTGCGGGCAGAAGTGCGTGTGGAGTGGATCAGATTGTCGATATGTGTCATCAGCGCGTTGTGCTGATGCGTCATAATGTCCCTCCATTTCAGTTAAAGGGGAGGGCCACTGCGAACTCTGCGGCCACATTAGTGGCAACCACTGGGCCACAATGGAGGGTTTCAGCCGGGCCAGTGGTCTGGCACCCAAGAAGGGGTGCCGAGCCAAACCCATGGCCACCATTGACGGGCCGACCTCGCAGTCGGCCGACAAGTAAAATAAAATTGCAGCTGTGGCGGTGCGCCCTCCCCTTTAAGGGCGGAAGCGCCGCCCAGCCACACACAGCTTCCCACCGGGGAAAGCAGTCAGTGGCATCAACTGGCGGCGGCGCTGCTCCCATGGGGCAATTGCCCTTGTAGGGTGGAAAGGGCTCGCCGCCGGTCGGAAGGGGGTTGGCACGTGCCCGACGAGGCGGCAACACTGGCGGTGTGGAAACTCATTTCCGCCGCACACGGTCCGGCCTATCTGCCTGCCCCCAGTCGATGAGGCTTATACACACCATTACTGCCTCTTAGAGGCGGTAATGGACCTTAAGGAGGAGGGCCATTTCGGCCCCTAAAGAGAGTGGCTCTAGTGATGAATAGTGTTTGCAAATAATGAAGATTTAGGTTTTTTTTAGAATCATTTTTGCGTGAATTTTTTTTTCACAAGTATTTTCACATTACAAGTATCCAGATGTCTCAACTGGTAAAGGCACTGCCCTAAGTGGGACTGAGTCAACAGACAAGAAAGCTCAGGTTTGATCCTTGGTTTGTTGGCCTCAGTGATCTTTGACTAAGATCATCTCCCAGCATAAGTCAATAAAAGTAACACCAATAACTTGCATTTAACTCTTTCCTTTAAGTAAAGAACATATCAAGATGCTTCACAGACAGGAATAGATAAGGCAACATATGCTAAGCTATGAAGGGGCGAAGGGAGAAATTCAAAGAAAGTCTGAGAACAGGTGGTACCACCGGGGAGGGTAGCATGGTTAACGGCCGCCTGTAATAAGAGCGCAGGTATTTTGGTGTCGCCTGCTGATTGAAATGAGCGCAGTGCAGAACCTCTCGTGCATCATGTTCTTTCTGGCGGTAAGATCAGCAGGAGGCCAAAGGTTGGGTCTAAAGGATCTTTGCGGCGTTCTCAGGAAATCGTGACTTATTAAAGTGAACTGCTATTTTTCCGATTATGTTTCTCGGTTGACAGAGAGGGTATGCAAGATAAATGAAAGCGTAAAAATACACTACTCTGTTATATTTTAAAGAATGCAACCAATATTTCCGATTCTACTCCCGAGAATACAAATAAAAGCAACCTATTCTTTTAGTACACATACAAAGTGAATAAGCTTTGTTATTATAGAGGCTTTTCACTGGATGACTTCTTATGACTATATCTCGCTAGAAAGTACCCGGATAAGCATTTTGAAAGTGCAATGGTGTATTCGAACTGGGAGATTTGTTTGGGGGGGGGGGTCAAATACTGGGGGGGTCAAAATTCAGGCATGCCAAAAACCTGGCGCATCTACGATTTCTTACCTGTTTTTACCGCCATATGAGAAGAGGTCAACTCCTGATCGATATTCAGGTCTGTGTCATTTTTTTTTTGACAAGACCGGAAGTCGGTCATGATAGGGACGTAAGTGCGTCGGTAAATACTGGTATGGGGCGGAAGTTGGGGCGGGACCATGTCTCCGCCGCTGTCATTCAGCGTGTGCGGCACTGCGTCTCTCCCCTCATTTAGAGGGAAAAGAATCGGCAATTTTGTAGGTTTGGCCACTGGGCCACCAGTGAGCGTGTCAGCCGGGCCAGCAGCCTAGCACCCAGTGTATTTTTACGCTATATGTGCCAGGCTGCCTGTTGGCGACCCGGCCGAATCCGGGGCAATCATTGGCCGGCCGATCGGGAAGTTGGCCGGCAAAAAAACATGCCGTCCGTGGCAGTGCGCCCTCTCCTTGTAGGGCCGCCGTGCTGTCGTGCCACACACACACACTAAGCAAGGTGCCCCGACAGAAAAAGCTGTCGGGGACACCGCACGGCAGAGCAAAGATCTTTGGAGGTAAATTTGGGATGGATTGCAATGTAGCTGCAGGATAGCGGCAGTGCGCGCTTTGATGACGCGCTTGCAGTGGTCAGCAGCAGTGGGACGGAAGCAGGGACCGGACAAAAAATCCACAAACTGAATTTGGGTCGTGGTGGTTAATGAACTGCGACGCGGCAGCCACTCGATTCCACCGTATGGCCGCCACAAAACGGTGGTAACGGGCTTTATCCAGACCCTGAATTTCGGCCCCTGGATGTCAGAGCTGGCATAGGTGATCCATGATCCCTGAATACACCAAGAGATGTGAAACGTTCACTGGATAGCCTGAACATCTGTTTGTGCAGGTTGCTGTGAGTTGGCTGTACGTTTCACTTTCCAGCCTCAGCCCGCATTGTGTCCCTGGTTACCGTGGCAACCGATCTTTTTGGCGCAGATCTTGGGCTCCACCCCCAAAACTAAATGACAGGCGCCAAAATGAAGAATTAAAACGGGGAAACTTGGATGATTTTTTGGGTGCATAATCTTTAAGTACAGCTTTGGGGAAAATTGAGCCCATACAGGATAAGGGGTCGGCCATTTAAGACTGAAGTGAGGAAGAATTTCTTCACTCAGAGGGTTGTGAATCTTTGGAATTCAACTATCTCAAAGGGCTGTGGATGCTGAGTCATTGTGTATATTCAAGGCTGAGCAAGTTAGAATTTGGATTCTAGTGGCATCAAAGGACATGGAGATTGGATGGGAAAGTGGAGTTGAGGTCGAAGATCAGCCATGATCTTACTGAATGGCGGAGCAGACTCGAAGGGCTGTATGGCCTACTCCTACTCCTAGTTCTTATGTTTTTATCTAAACATATGCTGGTCTGCACATATCACATTCTAGAAGTCACTGACCTGTTCTAGCTGAGTGCTGGTATCTAACATGGTATTCAATCTGCTGATCTGTTTCTTCAGCAAGCACCATGAGCCATCTCACTGGACTGGACATACTCTGCAGTGTTACTGAAGACTTTGGCGGTGATCTATAGATCTCTGCCACTTTCTCCCGGGTCTATGCACGAGCAACAGTTGCACACAGGGGCGTGCTTTGGAAAGGGCGGTAAGAGGAGCGACAATGCCCAAAATCGCTGAGCATGCATCAATTGCATTCAGATTGACGTCACGCTGCTTGACATTAAAATATTTGCAATGAGTGCAGGCAATGGCAGCACTGCCAATCTGTACAATATGGCGGCCGCTGTGTTTTCCGCCAGAAGTGGGCAGGAACCAGGTGGCCACCAATTTTACTTCAAAACTGGCCTTATCAGTCAGTGGTAAAGATTCCAATTTCTAGGCCTAGGATGGAAAGCTTGGTCAAAAAGATACAGTTTGTGAAGGATTTTCAAGTTGGAAAGAGAAGAAGAAATGGCGATCGAGAGAAAAGGGCTGAGGTAGCTCAGGTTCTACCACTAATTGGGTTACAAAAGGTGGCTGGGTTGCACAAAAGGCCAGAGTCAGAGGACTAGAGTGTGCAGGAGGATAAAGCTGGAGGAGATTACAATGATAGAGTGGGACCAAGGCACAGAAAGAATTATAAACAAGAACAAGAATTTTAAATGGAATACTTTGGGGGACTGAGAGGCAATGTAGCTCTGTGAGGACGGGATAATGCACGCAGTGCAGGACAGGATATGTACGATTGGATGAATAATGGCTATGTTGGAGGATGGGAGGCCAACATGGAGCACACTAGTGTAATCGCAATCGCACTCGCCTTTGCCGTCGGGTGAGGCGGGAGCGCGGCTGGAGTGTCGCAGAGGCCTGGTCCTCTTTGTCCCCCTAAGTGCAGACCTGGAGTTTTTCCGCCTTGGAGAGTTTGACCCTTGTCCTTCGGTGTGGTGGGCATGTCTGTCCCGGCATCGTGGTCAGGCACGGTCGGGCCAGCCTTTCCAGCACGGCTGTCGTTGCTGAGTCCACGGCCAGATCAGCCATGATCTTATTGACTGGCGGAGCAGGCTCAAGGGGCTAGATGGCCTACTCCTGTTCCTAATTCTTATGTTCTTATGTAATAGAGTCCGGAAGTGGCAACAGTCTGGATAAAGATTGTAACAGGGGAGGAGCTGAGATAGAGGTGGAGGCAGGGCAATGCTGGGGAAGTGGAAATAAGCTATATTAATGCTGAATAAATCTTGAATAAATCAGTTCAGGGGTCAGCAGCATGGCGAGGTTTTGCATGGTCTGGTTAAGCCTGAGAAAATAGCCATGGTGGGGGTAACAGGGTGGCAAGGGAGTGAAGCTGATGCTGGACGTGAAAATAATCGCTTTGGTCTTCCTGATGCTCAGCTGGAGGAAACTGCGACTCATCTACATCAAAATGTTTAACAGGCCCAGATTCAACCACAACAGGAGCACAGCCTTAAACTTGGAAGAGGAAGGGTGAAAATGCATTTTTAATATGACTACTTTAGGCAGAAGGTGATGAATGTATAGAATATACTGCCAATGGGGACAGTGGGAGCTATTGCATCAGCAAATTGAGGAAAGAATTAGACATGTACCTGAAGAAACATTTGATAGATATGACAGGCATCGTGGGATGTAACGACTGCCCGTTTTACGCCCCCACCAAAGTTGAAAGTGTCGCCCACCATTTCTTAAGCACTGGGACTGGCCAAATGGAAGACAATGGTCTTTTCTGATCCTCTACATTCCCATGTTCCTAAGATGTTGGACAATTAATCGGACAGTGCGGTGTTGATGATTGGATTGAGAAAAATAGTGATCCAGTGATGTGACACTCCCAGTGGACAATGATGCACGCAGACATTGCAATTCAGGAAACTGAAATGAATCTCAATGGATGGAAAATCACCAACTGTGCATCTACTATTTTCCAAGATACGCTCCCTGACGAAGGCATCCGATTCTTGAATCTTCCCCAACACCTTCAGGCAAGACACTATAAAGGTCTTTTCATAATATTGGAATTTTGGTAAACTCAAAGGTTTTTTACAGTTGGAAGATAATTTCAGAAGTTGCTGCAGCCCATGACACTTCAAGTATAACGCAATTGTTTTAAATTACGAAATGGATAATTCAAGCAATTACTGTTTCAAGAAATGTTTCTGCATACTTTGTTGACGCACTAAAAATGTTATCTGACAAAGAGGTATTTTGGTATCACATACTAAATCTGTCACAAGTAAATAAACTACGTCACTGAGGTTTTCCTGTGCCATACGAGATAACTGTTAACAGTGTCATACATTCAGAACAAGTTAGAAGTTCAAAAATCAGCAACTTCAACTTTGTATCTGACATCTTTCAGCATTTCCCCCTCAGGTTACACAACCCAACCAGTTGTGAAATTATCAATACGATAGCTACATAGTGGACACCCACTGGAGTGAGGTGGACAGGACAACTCATAGATCATGAACTTCCAAGTCAGTTGCAGTAAATGGCAATGCGTGCTCTATTTATTACTCATTGCATTTCCAATGTGTTAATAATGAATTTTGTGAGGTTTTCATTCACTTCTTAATTTGCAAATGGTTTTGACCCCTTTTCCTCAACTCTTTCAGGTGATACCATTAAGTATATTTGTCGAAATAGAACAGAATTAACAGGATTTCATGTTAATTTCAGCTCCAATCCATGTCATAAACAAGTAGATCACTCCAATATACCTCAATATTAAACACATCATATCCAGCAGGCACCTTATGCTTTTATACAAGATGAGAAATGTTTACAAATGAATGCAGTCAAGTCTTAATCTTTCTCAAGAAATTGAAAATTAAAATAAATGAAGGAATAAATTATAGCCTCCCAGTGTTGAACATTTACCAGTTCATTTTTATTATTTGGTCTCAGGATATGGGTGATGCTGGAAAAGCTATCTTTTTATCGCCTATCCTTAATTGCCTTTCTCGTTAATAGGTAATCTTTCAAAATTCACAGATGTACAACTCATGCAAAGTGTTACAGCACATGTCCTCACCTGTACCAAGGCCTGCACCCCTATCACACCATCTCACCTCCATCCCCTTATTAAGATCCTCACCTGCACCAAGGCCTGCACCCCTATCACACCATCTCACCTCCATCCCCTTATTAAGATCCTCACCTGCACCAAGGCCTGCACCCCTATCACACCATCTCACCTCCATCCCCTTATTAAGATCCTCACCTGCACCAAGGCCTGCACCCCTATCACACCATCTCACCTCCATCCCCTTATTAAGATCCTCACCTGCACCGAGATTTGTACTCCCTCACACTTCCCTCCCCATCCTTTTCAAGCCGCATCTGCATCAACGCCTGCACCCCCATCCCATCACCTCACCTCCATCCTCATCCTCTTCAAGGCCTTCACCTGCGTCACCTTCCCTCATACTTCCCTCCCCATAGTGTCATCTGTGGCTCAGTGGGTAGCACGCTCACCTCTGAGTCAGAAGGTCATGGGTTCAAGTTCCACTCCAGGAAGTTGGGCACACAAATCTAGGCTGATGCTCCAATGCAGTACTGAAGGAATGCTTTACATGCCGTCTTTCGGATGAGATGTTAAACCGAGGCCCCGTCTGCTTTCTCAGATGAACGTAAAAGATCCCATGGCACTATTTTGAAGAAGAGCAGGGTAGTTATCCCCAGTGTCCTGGCTAATATTTATCCCTCAATCAATATAACAAAAACAGATTATCTGGTCATTATCACATTGCTGTTTGTGGGAGTTTGCTGTGCGCAAGTTGGCTGCCGCGTTTCCCACATTACAGCATCATAGGCAGTCCCTTGAATCGAGGATGACTTACTTCTACATCAAAAGTTCACAGATGTTTCAATAAAGGACCTAAAATTCCAGGTCCCAAACGAAATCTACACAGTGACTGTGCAGTGACTACACTCCGAAAATACTTAATTGGCTATAAAGCGCTTTGAGACATCTGGTGGTCATGAAAGGCGCTATATAAATGCAAGTCTTTTGTTTTTTTTCATTCTTTACTGGCTCCATGTGCATCAAAAAATTGACTTTAAGATTATTATTCTTGCCAAATCTCTTCATGGCCTTATCAGCACACACCTCCTGCCACCTCTTTCTGCTGCCTCAGTCATGTATCTGACATTATTATATATAACTGTATCCTAACATGCTATACATGACTGTAATAAGATATGATCTGTAACCACCAGCATACCTTATCACCAGGGGTGCACTTGCAAGAGACAGGTATATAAGGACAGGTCTCAGGCAAGTGCAGCATTCCAGAGCTGTGAAATAAAGGTGCAGGTCCAGAGTGACCTTGACTTCACGACATGCCTCGTGTGAATCTGTACTGAGGGGACAGGACTTTACAGTGGCGACGGGTTACAGGATTACAGAATCCACAGAATGGCGAACAATGGATCAGATGAAAAGTACAATGCGGGAGACAATTGGGAGGACTTTATAGAAAGGCTCCAGCAAATCTTTGTAACCAAAGACTGGTTAGGCGACGATAAGGCAGACAAGAGAAGAACCCATCTCTTGACCAGCTGTGGCTCGAAAACATACGCTTTAATGAAGGTTCTGTTGGCACCTGAGAAACCAGCAAGCAAGTCGTTTGAAGAATTGAGCACACTGGTAAGAGACCACCTGAAGCCAGCGAGCAGCCTACACATGGCCAGACACAGGTTCTACAACTACAGATGCTGTGTGGGCCAGAGCATACCCGACTTTGTGGCGGAACTTCGGAGGTTCGCTAGTTTATGTGAGTTCTCCGATGAACTGAGGAGAGAAATGCTGAGAGACTTTTTCATTGAAGGAATAGGCCACGCAGGCATATTCTGAAAGCTCATAGAGACCAAGAACCTGACCTTAGAGGCAGCAGCACTGGTTGCACAGACATTCTTGGTAGGGGAAGAAGAAACGAGGTTGATTTACAATGCAGGTACGACAACTAACGAAATATCAGAATAAGAAGTTAACAGCAGTAAACAAGCTGCTACCTCCACACACAGACAAAACCGGGAGAACAGGTTCTCGACAGCAGGCAGAAGCCACCAAGCTGCTACTCCCACACACAGACAAAACTGGGAGAACAGGCTCTCGACAGCAGGCAGAAGCCATCAAGGGCCACAGGAACGGCCGGCCGTTCACACCTCATCAACCCACAATGCTAGCAATCAACTACAAACTGAGAGAAGCTCAAGAGAGATCAGCCAGATGCAGCTCATTCTTTGGGAACTCTTTGACCAATGGAACAGGTCGGTGCTGGAGGTGTGGGGGTGGGTACTCGTCAAGGGGATGTCAATTTCAGCAGGCTGTTTGCAGAAATTGTGAATATACAGGACATTTGGCCTGCATGTGCAAAAATTAAGCAGCTCGACTGGTATACGAATCGGATGGTGGGGACAGTACCTGGGACACCGATGTACAGCGGGTCAACACGATCAATGGCCGCTGCTCCTACAACAGGACGCCTCCTATAATGATGAGGGTCCTACTCAACGGGATATCTGTCAACATGGAGCTGGATACGGGAGCGAGTCAATCTCTCATGGGCGCTCAACAATTTGAACAACTGTGGCCGCATAAAAGAGACAGACCAAAACTCACAAGGGTCGACACCAAACTAAGGACGTATACTAAAGAAATCGTACCAGTCCTCGGCAGCGCCATGCTCTCTCTCACACAAAAAGGGACAGTGACCCTACTTCCCCTGTGGATTGTCCCCGGAGATCTCCCAGCACTGTTGGGGAGAAGCTGGCTGGCAAAACTAAACTGGAAATGGGATGATGTCCATGCCATGTCATTAGAGGAACGGACCTCCTGCTCAACAGTTATAAAGCGATTTGAACATCTCTTTCAGCTAGGTGTGGGCACTTTCAAAGGGGCCAAAGTCAAAATCTACATCACACAGGATGCTAGACCGGTTCATCACAAGGCCAGAGCTGTACCCTATGTGACGAGGGAAAAGATTGAACACGAACTAGACAGGCTTCTGCGGGAAGGCATTATATCACCTGTGGAATTTAGCGACTGGGCAAGTCCCATCGTCCCAGTCATGAAGCCTGATGGATCCGTACGAATCTGTGGGGACTACAAATCTACCAATCTGCCATAAACAGAGTCTCCCTACAGGACCAGTACCCGCTGCCCAGAGTGGAGGACTTATTTGCCACATTGGCTGGAGGTAAACTTTTCTCAAAATTAGACCTCACATCTGCGTATATGACGCAAGAATTGACCGAGGAATCCAAGCTACTCACCACCATCAACACACATCGAGGCCTTTTCATGTGCAATCGATGCCCATTCGGCATCAGGTCGGCAGCTGCCATATTCCAGTGCAACATGGAGAGTCTGCTCAAGTCCATCCCGGGGACAGTTGTATTTCAAGACGACAAAATTATCATGGGCAGGGACACCGACTCCCATCTCTGTAATTTGGAGGAAGTACTAAAGCGGTTGGATCGGGTCGGCCTACGAGTCAAGAAATCCAAGTGCCTGTTTCTCGCACCCGAGGTTGAATTTTTGGGCAGAAGGATTGCCGCTGATGGAATCCGCCCAACAAAATCCAAAACAGAAGCAATTCGCCTGGCACCCAGGCCCCGGAATGTTTCAGAACTGCACGCCTTTCTCGGGCTACTCAATTACTTTGGGAACTTTATGCAGAACTTAAGCATGCTGCTGGAGTCTCTCCACGTGCTACTCAGGAAGAGGTGCGATTGGTTTTGGGGGGAAGCCCAGGAACGCGCCTTCAATAAGGCACGCAACCTTCTGTGTTCCAACTGTGTTTTTACTTTCTTTGACCCAGGTAAAAAGCTAGTTCTCACATGCGATGCGTCAGCGTATGGGGTCGGGAGCGTTTTGCAACATGTCAATAGTGCGGGCAAATTACAACCCATAGCTTATGCTTCCAGGTCACTTTCGCGGGCAGAGCGCGGGTACGGAATGGTAGAGAAGGAGACACTCGCGTGCGTGTACAGTGTCAAAAAGATGCACCAATACCTTTTCGGGGCCAAGTTCGCGTTAGAAACTGACCACAAGCCCCTCACGTCCCTCCTATCCGAGAGCAAGGCAATAAACGGCAAAGCCTCGGCGTGAATTCAACGGTGGGCACTCATGCTGGCGTCCTACGACTATACCATAAAGGCACAGACCAGGCACAGACAACTGTGCCGACGCGCTCAGCAGGCTTCCCCTGACGACCACGGAAGGGTCTGACGAACAGGACTGTGAGATAGTCATGGCAATCAATGCCTTTGAGTCCACAGGTTCGCCCATGACGGCTCGCCAAATCAGAGCCTGGACGGCCAGCGACCCCATGTTATCCTTAGTAAAAAGATCTGTCCTAACGGGTGACTGGGCAGAGGCTCGCGATGCCTGCCCCGAGGAATTAAAACCCTTTCACAGGCGCATGCATGAGCCATCACTAGAAGCAGACTGCCTGATATGGGGCAGCCGAGTAGTCATGCCTCTGCGAGGCAGAGAGGCATTTGTCCGGGAGCTCCACCACGAGCAGCCGGGGATCGTTCTCATGAAGGCCATAGCCAGATCCCACGTCTGGTGGCCTGGTATTGATGCGGACTTGGAGCTCTGCATCCGAAGGTGCACCATTTGTGCCCAACTCAGCAATGCCCCCAGGGAGGCTCCATTGAGCCCCTGGCTCTGGCCTACCAAACCGTGGTCGCGGGTGCACGTAGACTATGCGGGCCCATTCATGGGCAAAATGTTCCTCGTAGTTGTAGATGCATTTTCAAAGTGGATCGAATGCACCATTTTAAACTCGAGCACAACCTCCAGCACTGTGGAGAGCCTCGCAACCATGTTTGCAACGCACGGAATCCCTGACATATTGGTCAGTGACAATGGTCCGTGCTTCACCAGCGCAGAATTACAAGACTTTATAATTGACCACGGCATAAATCACGTCAAGACGGCACCGTTCAAGCCGGCCTGCAACGGCCAGGCGGAGAGAGCAGTGCAAATCATTAAACAAGGCATGCTTAAAATCCAAGGTCCCACGCTGCAGGGTCGCCTGTCGTGACTGCTGCTGGCATACAGATCTCGTCTGCACTCACTGACTGGGAAACCCCCGCGCAACTGTTGATGAAAAGGACTTTAAAAACAAGGCTCTCGTTAATCCTCCCAGACGTGCACGAAATCGTTGAGGCAAAGCACCGTAAGCTGACTGAGTACCATGATAGAAATTCGAGGGGGAGATGGAATGAGATAGGGGACAAAGTGTTTGTACTAAACTATGGCAGGGGTCCCAAATGGCTTGCAGGGACAGTAACGGGCAAGGAAGGAAACAGGCTACTGGAAGTACAAATGGACAATGGCAAAACCTGCCGGAGGCATGTAGACCAAGTCAAAAGCAGATTTACCAACAGCACTGCGGAACCAGAGGCAGACTGCAATGTGGAACTCGCACCACACCTGGTGGACAGACAGAGGGAACAACCTGAGGAAAGGGCAATCCCAACAGACAGCCCAGGCGAGTCAACAACAATCACACCAATCGAAACAGACAGCCCAGGCGAGATACCAGCAACCACACCCAAAGAAAAACAGACAGCAAGGCAAACAGCTGAACTACAACTCAGACGCTCCACGCAAGAGCGTAGACCACCTGAGAGACTGAACCTATAAAGACAATAAGACCTTGGGGGAGGGTGATGTCATGTATCTTACATTATTATATATAACTGTATCCTAACATGCTATACATGGCTGTAATAAGATATGACCTGTAACCACCTTACCTCACGGGGTGCACTTGCAAGAGACAGGTATATAAGGAGAGGTCTCAGGCAAGTGCAGCATTCCAGTGCTGTGAAATAAAGGTGCAGGTCCAGAGTGACCTTGACTTCACTACATGCCTCGTGTGAATCTGTACTGAGGGGACAGGACTTTACAGCCTCCAAGTCACCATCGTTGGCCTCACCCTCAGCCATCATACGTCTTCCCTCTGGAACTCTCTGACTCAGCACCACTGCCATATAATTTTCCTCCCTCAATAGCTGCCTTAATATACTTCTCATCAACCATACTTTAGCACACCCCACTTTTTTTAGCTGCCCCCTCCACCCCCGCTTGTTGTCCACTCTTTGCCCATACTCTGTATTGTAGCTTTAGCTATCGCTTTGAAGGCAGCGATGCTGTGCAAAAAAGGTGTAATTTAATTGTCATATTATCAGTAATATGTTATTAAGAGCCTCCCTCTGCTGGTCATAAATTTCTATTTCAGCAGCGGCATTGTTATTTTTTTAAACAGAAACACAACTTTTAAGAGAGAGTAGAGTTGTTCTTAATTGAAATTGCTATTTGGCTATCTTTCCTTTGCTACCAACTCACTAAAAGTTGATACTAACTAATTGTTTTAATACATCTATTCTTAAATTTAAAGAAAGAATGAATGAATTTTCAATTATATAGTGCCTTATCATGTTGTCAGGACATCCAACATACCTTACAACTGATGGATTACTTTTGAAGAACATAAGAACATAAGAATTAGGAACAGGAGTAGGCCATCTAGCCCCTCGAGCCTGCTCCGCCATTCAACAAGATCATGGCTGATCTGGCCGTGGACTCAGCTCCACTTACCCGCCCGCTCCCCATAACCCTTAATTCCCTTATTGGTTAAAAATCTATCTATCTGTGATTTGAATATAATCAATGAGCTAGCCTCAACTGCTTCCTTGGGCAGAGAATTCCACAGATTCACAACCCTCTGGGAGAAGAAATTCCTTCTCAACTCGGTTAATTGGCTCCTCTGTATTTTGGGGCTGTGCCCCCTAGTTCTAGTCTCCCCGACCAGTGGAAACAACCTCTCTGCCTTGATCAAGTCTATCCCTTTCATTATTTTAAATGTTTCTATAAGATCACCCCTCATCCTTCTGAACTCCAATGAGTAAAGACCCAGTCTACTCAATCTATCATCATAAGGTAACCCTCTCATCTCCGGAATCAGCCGAGTGAATCATCTCTGTACCCCCTCCAAAGCTAGTATCTCCTTCCTTAAGTAAGGTGACCAAAACTGCACGCAGTACTCCAGGTGCGGCCTCACCAATACCCTGTACAGTTGCAGCAGTTGCTCCCTGCTTTTGTACTCCATCCCTCTCGCAATGAAGGCCAACATTCCATTTGCCTTCCTGATTACCTGCTACACCTGCAAACTAATTTTTTGGGATTCATGTACAAGGACCCCCAGGTCCCTCTGCACTGCAGCATGTTGTAATTTCTCCCCATTCAAATAATATTCCCTTTTACTGTTTTTTTTTCCCAAGGTGGATTACCTCACATTCTCCGACATTGTATTCCATCTGCCAAACCTTAGCCCATTCGCTTAACCTATCTAAATCTCTTTGCAGCCTCTCTGTGTCCTCTACACAACCCGCTTTCCCACTAATCTTTATGTCATCTGCAAATTTTGTTACACTACACTCTGTCCCCTTTTCCAGGTCATCTATGTATATTATAAACAGTTGTGGTCCCAGCACCGATCCCTGTGGCACACCACTAACCACCGATTTCCAACCCGAAAAGGATCCATTTATCCCGACTTTCTGCTTTCTGTTAGTTAGCCAATTCTCTATCCATGCTAATACATTTCCTCTGACTCTGCGTACCTTTATCTTCTGCAGTAACCTTTTGTGTGGCACCTTATCGAATGCCTTTTGGAAATCCAAATGCATCACATCCATCAGTACATCTCTATCCACCATGCTCGTTATATCCTCAAAGATTTCCAGTAAATTAGTTAAACATGATTTCCCCTTCATGAATCCATGTTGCGTCTGCTTGATTGCACTATTCCTATCTAGAAGTCCCGCTATTTCTTCCTTAATGATAGTTTCAAGCATTTTCCCCACTACAGATGTTAAACTAACCGGCCTATAGTTACCTGCCTTTTGTCTGCCCCCTTTTTTAAACAGAGGCGTTACATTAGCTGCTTTCCAATCCGTTGGTACCTCCCCAGAGTCCAGAGAATTTTGGTACAGTCACTATTGTTATATGGGTAACTGAATAACCACAACAATGATTTGCACTTATATAGGGCCCAAGTTTGCCCCCTCTGCTAGTACAGAACGGCGCCGATTTCTTACTTCCGTATTCTCCCCGTTGGTTCCAGGCCTGTGGCCTGTGGCGCAGCACGTGGTGGGTGGAGCTACAGCCTTGCGCCAAAAAGAGTGTCGGAAGCTGCATGCATGCGCAGTGGAGTCTGTGCGTGTGCACAGTAGCTGCTAGCCCTCCCAGCACTTCCTGGCTCCAGGTGACCCTATCCCTGGCCGAAGGGATGATGCGATGTTCGCCGCCCCTATCCTGGGCCAAGTGGCCTGCCGCACTGGCAGGCCGCTGCCTTCCCGTGCTGAGGGCTACAAGAGACAGGTTGGTGGGGGGGGGAGAGGAAGAGTTTTGGTGGGGGGAACGGAGGAGTTTTGGGGTGGGTAGGGGAAGAGTTTTGATTCAGCGGGGGGGGGGCGGTGGGGGAAGGGAAGTGTTTTGATCTGGGGAGGGGGGGGCTGCTGCGGGGAAGAGTTTTGATCCGGCGGCGGGGGGAGGGGGGAGCGGGGAGATTGATTTTCCAGTACTTTAATATCTTGCTACCTTTAGCAAAAATATGCTCAGTTTAATCAGGCTGTTAGCACCTACACCCTGTTCCGTCTTGTTACTTGGAATTAAAAAAAAACTAGCATTCCTATCATAACACTGTCATTTGGAGGCTACCTGCGCTCATCTCTTAACTCACTGCAGGGTTTTTCAGAACGTGCAAAAGTGGCCACTTACTCTGGCCCAACTTAATGTGGAGTAAGTTTTAGCTGGCTAACCTTGCTTAACTGACCAAAACAGACCTAAGTGGCTGGTAACGCCCCCTTTTGAAAAAAACTGAACGAAACCTAACTGACTCACTTACACTGGAGCAACTTAAATGTAAATGGGAGAATTGAATTGCGATTTTTAAGTTACTCCAAAAAAATCTAGTTGCTCCAAAAAAAACGGTGCAACTCCTGGGGAAATTTGGGCCCTATGGTACCTTAAACATAGAAAAGGTGTTTCCAAGGTGTTTCACAGAAACATTATTGGACAAAAATTGTCACCGAGCCAAAGAGATATTATGTCAGGTGACTAAAAGCTTGGTCAAAGAAGTTGGTTTTAAGCAGGGTCTTAAAGGAGGAGAGAGAGGCATAGCTGGGAAACAAGAGGAAAGGAGGAGATAGGAGAGAAGAACCAAGAGGGGTAAAGAGGTGAGAAAGAAATAGGAAGATGGAAATAATGGGCAGCCAAAATTTGCAAGCAAATGGACACAGATGAAATTCAGGTTACATCGGCATGACAAGGATGAGGATAGATATTCCCTTGTTGTAAACAAAGGAAAGAGAGGTGTTGTCCTGATGGCAGAGAAATCCAAAAGTTGGGAAGTCAAATTTGAGCAGAATTTTGGCTGTTTAAAAGAGCACAGTGAAAACAAAGGATGCAACCAGTGTGGAGACCGCAATGTCCCTGAACAGTAATTGAATTAATAACAATGTCGTCTGTTTTTGCTGGTTTTGGTTGAGGGAGGAGTGTTAGCCAAGAGAACTCTCTACTATTCTTTGAATAATGGCATGGAATCTTTTACACCCATCTGTACAGGTAGATGTCTTAAAGTCTGATATCAAAGATGGTACATCTGACAATTCAAGTACAGGTTGAATCTCCCTTATCTGGAACCCTCGGGACCTGGCCTGCTCTGGATAAGGGATTTTTCCGGACGAGGGTTGGTCACATTAAATTGGATGGTACAGGTACTGAGCAAGGGGTTGGCTGGCTTGGGGCTGGGAGTGTGGCAGAAAGATCATGGGGTGGGGGGTGGGGGCAGTGGATCGCGGGATCAGGCCAGTGATTGCAGGAATCGGCAGTGAGGAAGGGCTTCAATTTGTTCAAGTTGGAGTTCTGCCCATGTGCCACCCGATGGCTGGGAATGGTTCTGGATGAGAGGTGGTTCCGGATAAGGGAGTTCTGGATAAGGGGGGTTCACCCTGTGCCTGCTTCTGTAACCCTTAATGCCATTGGCAATTAAAAATCTATCAATCTCAGTTTGGAAATTTTCAATTGACCCAGTCTCAACAGCCTTTTAGGGGAGAGAGTCCCAGATTTGCACTACCCTTTGGATGAAGAAATGCTTCCTGACATCACCTCTGAGTGGCCTAGCTCTAATGTTAAGGTTATGCCCCCTTTGGAAATAGTTTCTCTCTATCTACACTATCACCTTAAACACCTCAATTTGATTACCCTTCAAACTTCTATTCTTGAGGAAATATAAGCCTAGTCTATACAACCTGTCCTCATAATTTATCCCTTTTAGCCCCAGTATAATTCTAGTGAATCTGTGCTGCACCCCTTCCAAGGCCAATATAATCATTCCTAAGGTGCGGTGGCCAGAACTGAATGCAGCACTCCCGGTGGGATCGAACCAGAGCTCTGTACAGCTGTAACATAACTTCCACCCCTTTATATTTAATTCAGAGACCATGGTCCAGAACTTAAAGAAGGGTAACTTTGAAGGTATGAGGCATGAATTGGCTAAGATAGATTGGCGAATGATACTTAAGGGGTTGACTGTGGATGGGCAATGGCAGACATTTAGAGAACGCATGGATGAATTACAACAATTGTACATTCCTGTCTGGCGTAAAAATAAAAAAGGGAAGGTGGCTCAACCGTGGCTATCTAGGGAAATCAGGGATAGTATTAAAGCCAAGGAAGTGGCATACAAATTGGCCAGAAATAGCAGCGAACCTGGGGACTGGGAGAAATTTAGAACTCAGCAGAGGAGGACAAAGGGTTTGATTAGGGTAGGGAAAATGGAGTACGAGAAGAAGCTTGCAGGGAACATTAAGGCGGATTGCAAAAGTTTCTATAGGTATGTAAAGAGAAAGAGGTTAGTAAAGACAAACGTAGGTCCCCTGCAGTCAGAATCAGGGGAAGTCATAACGGGGAACAAAGAAATGGCAGACCAATTGAACAAGTACTTTGGTTCAGTATTCACTAAGGAGGACACAAACAACCTTCCGGATATAAAAGTGGTCAGAGGGTCTATTAAGGAGGAGGAACTGAGGGAAATCTTTATTAGTCGGGAAATTGTGTTGGGGAAATTGATGGGATTGAAGGCCGATAAATCCCCAGGGCCTGATGGACTGCATCCCAGAGTACTTAAGGAGGTGGCCTTGGAAATAGCGGATGCATTGACAGTCATTTTCCAACATTCCATTGACTCTGGATCAGTTCCTATCGAGTGGAGGGTAGCCAATGTAACCCCACTTTTTAAAAAAGGAGGGAGAGAGAAAGCAGGGAATTATAGACCGGTCAGCCTGACCTCAGTAGTGGGTAAAATGATGGAATCAATTATTAAGGATGTCATAGCAGCGCATTTGGAAAATGGTGACATGATAGGTCCAAGTCAGCATGGATTTGTAAAAGGGAGATCATGCTTGACAAATCTTCTGGAATTTTTTGAGGATGTTTCCAATAAAGTGGACAAAGGAGTACCAGTTGATGTGGTATATTTGGACTTTCAGAAGGCTTTCGACAAGGTCCCACACAGGAGATTAATGTGCAAAGTTAAAGCACATGGGATTGGGGGTAGTGTGCTGACGTGGATTGAGAACTGGTTGTCAGACAGGAAGCAAAGAGTAGGAGTAAATGGGTACTTTTCGGAATGGCAGGCAGTGACTAGTGGGGTACCGCAGGGTTCTGTGCTGGGGCCCCAGCTGTTTACATTATACATTAATGATTTAGACGAAGGGATTAAATGTAGTATCTCCAAATTTGCGGATGACACTAAGTTGGGTGGCAGTGTGAGCTGCGAGGAGGATGCTATGAGGCTACAGAGTGACTTGGATAGGTTAGGTGAGTGGGCAAATGCGTGGCAGATGAAGTATAATGTGGATAAATGTGAGGTTATCCACTTTGGTGGTAAAAACAGAGAGACAGACTATTATCTGAATGGTGACAGATTAGGAAAAGGGAAGGTGCAACGAGACCTGGGTGTCATGGTACATCAGTCATTGAAGGTTGGCATGCAGGTACAGCAGGCGGTTAAGAAAGCAAATGGCATGTTGGCCTTCATAGCGAGGGGATTTGAGTACAGGGGCAGGGAGGTGTTGCTACAGTTGTACAGGGCCTTGGTGAGGCCACACCTGGAGTATTGTGTACAGTTTTGGTCTCCTAACTTGAGGAAGGACATACTTGCTGTTGAGGGAGTGCAGCGAAGATTCACCAGACTGATTCCCGGGATGGTGGGACTGACCTATCAAGAAAGACTGAATCAACTGGGCTTGTATTCACTGGAGTTCAGAAGAGTGAGAGGGGACCTCATAGAAACGTTTAAAATTCTGACGGGTTTGGACAGGTTGGATGCAGGAAGAATGTTCCCAATGTTGGGGAAGTCCAGAACCAGGGGTCACAGTCTAAGGATAAGGGGTAAGCCATTTAGGACCGAGATAAGGAGAAACTTCTTCACCCAGAGAGTGGTGAACCTGTGGAATTCTCTACCACGGGAAGTAGTTGAGGCCAATTCACTAAATATATTCAAAAGGGAGTTAGATGAAGTCCTTACTACTCGGGGGATCAAGGGGTATGGCGTGAAAGCAGGAAGTGGGTACTGAAGTTTCATGTTCAGCCATGAACTCGTTGAATGGCGGTGCAGGCTAGAAGGGCTGAATGGCCTGCTCCTGCACCTATTTTCTATGTTTCTATGTTTCTATATTCTAGCCTTCTTGCGATAAAGGCCAACATTCACATATTTTGGGCAACTCATTCTATAATTTCTAGGCTTCGTCCTCTGATCCCATAGTGCTCCTTGAGTACTGCACTAAAGTGGCAGCCTAAATTATATGCTTAAGTCCACAGTGGATTCATAAAATCATAGAATGGTTACAGCATGAAAGAAGGCTATTTGGCCCATCGAGCTCATGCCGGCTCTCTGCAAGAGCACCTCAGCTAGTCCCAGTGTATGTTTGCTTACATAAACAATAGTGACTGCAGTTGAAAAATTTAATTGTTTGAAAGCATTTGGAGATATTTGAGTGTGATAAAGTGCTATACAAGTACTTTATCCTACAGATACCTATAAAACACAGGGCAGGGCAGGATGGATAGGTGCTGATGTGTCGTACTATGGGGTGTTTGGATGCAGGTTTAATCCTGCCACCAACTAGCTTTTACATTGTAAATACCGTGGATGCGCAGAAATTTAAAGAGACCATGCAGTAAAAGAAACTGAGTAGCTCACAGGGAACATTTCTTGCCACTCCATTAAGTTCTCAATCTCAGCTGTGCTAATGTGGGGATATATTGAGCAGAAGTCATGAACTTTAGCAAAGGGAAGCGTGAAAAATGCAGTCATTTACAAATCATTGTACAATCCCTGGTGTCCAACACAAAGCAGCACAGTAGAGGCCTAGGAGCAGATTAACCTCTTGTCCACGGTTGTTTTGTAACTCAGAGACTGAGCGAAATGTGGGAAAACAAATTTTATACCTTCCAAAAAGTGTAGCACTTGGCTTCAGCATCATGTGCTATATGTTGCACATTTCTACCCTATTTTAGTAACATAAAGACATAAAATTTCTACCCTATTTTAGTGATGTAATGACACACCAGCTCTTGCCGCTTTCCTGTATTTATTTTCTATCACTTGTCTATTGACAGTAGCAGTGAACTAAACAGCTATAGAACAGTAGAACATTGCAAAAAGGGTAAATCACTATGACTGGGTGAGGATATTCACAGGCAGTGTGTGTTCCTTTAATGTTTTGGTGATCAGAAGACTTTATGAACATAAGGTTAATAATGAGAAGCAGCTGCAAGTGAGGATGAAGTTAGAAGAGAGGCAAAGTCTAATCTGGGAGTACTGCACATTTTTAATTAATAAATGGTAGACTCCTTATGCAAAAAAACTGAAATGTTAGCTAGTTTTCATCTTGAAGGGACATCCCAAAGTGTTTCACAGGTGGGCACGAAGAAACAGATTAGGAAGGGGAACTGAAAGCTTAGTCAAAGAGATGAGTTTAGAGGTGGTTATTAAAGGAGGAAAGGTGGAGAGGTTCAAGGAGACTCAAGTCTATCCCATCAAATTTGGGTTGCAGGGTATTGAAGTTCCAGATTCCCACTATCCTTCGTGAAAATGTACTTCCTGATTTCACTCTTAAGTGGCCTAGCACTAACTGTAAGATTAGTTGAATCTGTAGGTCAGAGAGGCATGTACAAGGGGTTCAGCAATAGGTGCAGAAGCTTTGATAAGTGCTTTGATATGAAGAAGACTATGGGGAAAGAAATGAAAGGTCAGCGTTAACCACTGAGCTGAGCTGAATCTATAGCAGGGAAAAAACACTCAATTATGGTTAATCAGGCAGAAAGGATTACAAGAAAATCCATACAAGAGGAAAATTTCCTAGCTGCACCAAATGTAGTGAAATCGTGTACCCTTTCTTTACACTTTGTGCACAGAGAATACCTTCTCCACATAAAGGAACAGTATGCAAATTTTCAAATGTTGTGCTGTCAGCACAGAGCTTCACACATTGAAAATGCATATCAGGAATTTGAGCATACACCCAATTTGCGATCCCAAAATTTTCCATCCACTAAAATTATTGGACAGATCCTGATGGCCATGATATTCGGGCATGTGTCTAAATTCCCAATATTTCTTTCTGGTATGTGAAGCGCTCCCTCCTGTGGTGGGAGCACTGAAGATGAAAATCCATTCTATTATTCTTATTGAACTTCCTCTTCATTTTAAATGTTATGCTAATGTAAAAGATCTAGAACTTATTAAAAAAACATATAAACACATTAAAATTAAGCAATTTTAAAAGAGGATGTAATCTAATTGTATGTTAAAACATAGATATGAATTGCAAACTAGGTAATTTAGCCTATAATTAGCAAGAGTGTAAAAGCGGATCAGCAAGTGCACAGGGCAGGAGCAATAAAGTCTGAAAGATAATAACAGCTGTGTGTTCACCCCATCAGAGGGTAACATGTAACCATACCAATCCTACTAATCATCAGTGGACTGTGACTGCAAGGTGACCTGCAGTCTGTCAGGGACAAGTATGTATTGGATGCACAGCTCACCCTTATGTCAACTGTAAAATTAATTACCCTTCCCTTTATTGGTGAAAGCAATTTATTTTTTACAGCCCAATATATATTTAACAAATCAATGTCTGTACTTAACATAGCCACATTAATATAGTCGCTAATTCCTTCACTAACAAACTATGACCCGGATTTCTTAAAGAGGTATTGAGTTCATTGTCACATTTTTCACAGAAGTGGATTTGATCTCCTTTTTCCTTTTAAGACATGCTGTTAGAAACAAAATGAAAGTGAATATATATGTACCAAAAAGTGTTTCATCGACATCTCTCCAAACTTAGCCTATTTAATGAGAAAAGAATTGTACAATTAGGAACAATTTTGGATCGCCCCTGAAGCATTTCTTGTCTATGCTAAAACATTTTATTGAATTGTTGTTCTTTGCATTCTGAGTGATCCAACAGCAGCCATATTATAAAACCAAAAACAGAAAGTAAGCATGACAGGTGCCAGTGTCTGCTGAGGTCATATTGTCTTCTGATAATTGATTTTAGCAAAAAGAATGAATGTAAACGTGGTGCACTGCCACAAGGCTATAATGGACTGTTTAGTGCCACTAGGAGGATTGTTCCATGTCCATCCTGAATGCACATATTGACTGCCATTCGAGAACTCCCCTGTCCTCCCATCTCCTGTGGCCCCTCCTCCTTTTTCTGTTCTCTTTCCTATTTCCCGACCAATTTGAATCCCTTCTCAACCAGTGCACTGTTTCCCTCTATCCCAAGTTTGGACCACAATGCCCACAGCACCCACTATTGGCTCTTCCAGGGCAGTACCACAAATTTCCTCATTCCCCTTTTCCAGCACACACCCTGATCTTGCTTTACAAGGGTAAACTTCTCCGACTTTCTCCCTAACCTGCTTGAACTTCAAAGGGGAAAATATGCTTAAAACGCGAGAATCTATGCGTATTCCAGAGTTCCAACAAAATGCATTGTGGGAGTTGCAGGCTGACATATTTCACGCACGCTATTTCATCGCGAACGGTGCATCTTGCGATGGCATGTTGCATATCAAAGAACATCTGGTTCATCTAAAGAAACTGTTCCATTCCAAGAAGCTAAAAAAGCTGAAGGTTGTTTTCTGAAAAAGATTTATTGTTCCTTTGTGAGATGTTCCCAGTTCTCTTAATCAAGCTTTGTGCTGTTCAATAATTTGTCTAAGTTTTGGTTTCTGCAAATTATTTGACCATTAGATTAGTCTATGCAAGGAACTGACATTTGTAGCCAGATGGCTCAAGAAAGAGAGCAGAGCCAGAGAAGGCAATTGGTGGACCAAGAGACAGAGTAAATGTAGGCTGACAGTTTCTATGGCAAGCTCACTCAGTTGTCTCAACACCAACTGTTTGGCTGACTCAACCCAACTCCCAGTGGATGCAAGCCCACAGCATAAAACTGCCCATGCTTTCTCTAATTGGCATTAATCTGGCACTTCTGGGCAGAAAAACTATATTTGGGGAAAGGTATTGGTGAAGGACTGATTGGGATTAAGTCACAATATTAGCACTGAGAAGAGTGAGTTGCTGCCCTTACTTTAATGGTCGCAAATAGTAACAATTTAAAATATCTGGGCTGCTTATAATGTATCAGTAGAAACATAGAAATTTACAGTGCAGAAGGAGGCCATTTCGGCCCATCGTGTCCACGCCGGCCGGCAAAGAGCCGCACGGCCCTTGGTCAGCAGCCCTGAAGGTTGCATATAAACCTATAAACAATGTCGGAAAGGCAAAGAGCACCCAGCCCAACCAGTCCGCCTCACACAACTGCGACACCCCTTATATTGAAACATTCTACATTCCACCCCAACCGGAGCCATGTGATCTCCTGGGAAAGGCAAAAACCAGATAAAAACCCAGGCTATTTATTTTTGCACCAATAGGAAGGGAATCGAAATGTAAAACATAGAATTATAGACATTTACTGCACAGAAGGAGACCATTCAGCTCTTGTGTTTTTGCAAGAAAAATGCAGGGAACAGCACCAATCCATGTCCTTGGTCTTCTTTGACTTTACACTGTCAACCGCGAGGGACAATGAAGCGTCCTCCTCCGTTTCGGCTACCCCCGAAAGTTCGTCACCATCCTCCGCCTGCTCCACGACGACATGCAAGCCGTGATCTTGACCAACGGATCCACCACAGACCCAATCAACATCCGGACTGGGGTCAAGCAGGGTTGCGTCATCATGCCAACCCTCTTCTCGATCTTCCTCGCTGTGATGGTTCAGCTCACACTCAACAAGTTCCCCGGTGGAATGGAACTAAACTACAGAACCAGTGGGAACCTGTTCAACCTTCGTCATCTCCAGGCTAGATCCAAGACCGGCCCAACCTCTGTCGTCGAGCTACAGTTTGTAGATGATGCTTGCGTATGCGCACATTCAGAGACTGAACTCCAAGTCAAAGTCAACATCTTCACTGAGGTGTACGAAAGCATGCGTCTTACACTAAACATCCGTAAGACAAAGGTCCTCCACCAACCCTGACCCCGTCACACAGCACTGCCCCCCCAGTCATCAAAATCCACGGCGCGGCCCTGGACAACATGGATCACTTTCCATACCTCGGGAGCCTATTATCAGCAAGGGCAGATATCGACGATGAGGTTCAACACCCCTCCAGTGCACCAGCGCAGCCCTTGGCCATCTGAGGAAAAGAGTGTTCGAAGATCAGGCCCTCAAATCTGCCACCAAGCTCATGGTCTACAGCGCTGTAGTGATACCTGCCCTCCTGTATGGCTCAGAGACATGGATCATATACAGTAGACACCTCAAATCGTTGGAGAAATACCACCAAAGATATCTCCACAAGATCCTGCAAAACCCCTGGGAGGACAGATGCACCAACATTAGCGTCCTCAATCAGGCCAACATCCCCAGCATCAAAACACTGACCACACTCGACCAGCTCCATTGGGCGGGCCACATTGTTCGCATGCCTGACACAACACTCCCAAAGCAAGCGCTGTATTCGGAACTCCTACACAGCAAGCGAGCCAAAGGTGGGCAGAGGAAACGTTTCAAGGACATCCTGAAAGCCTCCCTGATAAAATGCAACATTCCCACCAACACCTGGGAGTCCCTGGCCAAAGACCGCCCTAAGTGTAGGAAGAGCATCCGGAGGGCGCTGAGCACCTCGAGTCTCGTCGCCGAGAGCATGCAGAAAACAAGCGCAGGCAGCGGAAGGAGCATGCAGCAAACCAGTTCCACCCATCCTTTCCTTCAATGACTGTCTGTCCCATCTGTGCCAGAGACTGTAATTTCGATATTGGACTGTTCAGTCACCTAAGAACTCACTTTTAGAGTGGAAGCAAGTCTTCCTCGATTTTGAGGGACTGCCTATGATGATGATGGTGTTTGTGTCAGCTATTTGCTGAAGCAATCCAACATTAATCTCAATGTCCTGTTCTCGATCCCATTGCCCTGTATATTTCTGTTTCAAATAATTATCCAATTTTACCTTAAAAGATGCAATAGTCTCTGCCTTAACCATTACCTTTGGCAAAGAATTCCACACTCCAACAACCACAGGAAATAAATTTCTCCTAAATCAGCTCCTAACTCTCCTAGTGACAGTTTTAAATTGATGACCTCTTGTTACTGACTCACTACCGGAGGAAATAGTCTTTCCCTATTTACTCTATCTCTTAATATTTTGAAAACCTCTATTAAATCGCCTCTTCAACCTTCTTTGTCTCGTGTAAATAGTCCCATCATCTCAAGTGTGTACTTATAACTATAGTTTTCCATCCCTGGCCTCATCCTGGTGATTCTATGCTGTGCATTCTCTATGGCTTTAATGTTCGTTCTATATGGGGCACTCAATACTATGGGCCAAGCATTGCTTTATACAACTTTATCATTACTTTTTTACTCTTGTACTTCATACTCTATTTAAAAAACTCAATGAGGGCTAAATTGAATAAGGCCTGAAAATGGACGCGGGGATCACCCGTGGCCATTGAAAGTAATGTAAGCAGCGCACAAAATTTGTGCTGCCTGCTCAGTACCGTCCTTGCAGTGCTGAGCTCAGCGCTAAATGCATTGCTGGATGGCTCAGTGCTCAACTGGGGGCCCAATATCATGTTGAGTCTGCCCTCTATTTAAAGGTTGCCTGCAGAGTGAGAGGTTCTCTGCACTTTTTAAAAGAGAGATGCTTTGTTACAAAAGTACCTCATTGTGACTGGAGTTGGCGCAATGTCTCAACAGGGAAAAGAGTGTGCACATCGGCTTTCCGCTGCAGCACTGGAGGCCATGGTGCAGGGGGTCTACTGGAGGAGACAGATCCTCTACCTGTAGGGGGGGCAGGAAGCCTTTCAGACACACTGTGCAAAGGCAGTGGGAGGAGATCGCTGAAGCGGTCAGTGCTGTCATATATGTATACTCTGTGTATATACTATGCTGGTACCACTAGAGGGTGCAACTGTGGGAGGCCCGGGCAGGAGCTGCAAAAAGGCTAGTCACCACGCGGTGAAGGCACTCTGCAGTTACAATAAAGAGACTAAGGCCACAGCAGTTCAAGCACAGCACTAGGCCTCGTAGAGTTATTCTACAGATAAGTAGAGACATATTAACTGGCGATGAGTACAGATCATGGACTTACACACAGAGATGGCTGCCGTTGGTAGTTTAGAAAAGTTTTCAGAGGGTGAAGCCTTTACTCAGGTTTCGCTGGCCAGGTATCGCTTTTACACACACCGCTCCACCGAGGACCAGGATTTAGCGGAATATGTCGAAGACCTACGAAGGCTCGCGGAACCGTGCGAATTTGGCAAATTCCTCAACAATGTGTTGGGGGACGTTTTCGCAACAGGACGGGACGTGAAACGGATCATCACCTTAAGCCAGGCGATCACGACCTCAACGTTGAGATTCTCCCAGAATCAAAACTCACTGGCAAATACTGTGCAAAAAATAACTGTTGATCAAAGAATTAGTCCGACTCAGAGTCTGCCAAGGGTGTAAATGTGAATCGTTTAACATGCTGGCATTACAGGGGTAACCATCGGGCCCATCTGTGTCGATTCAGACACTATGTGTGCAAAGGCTGCAGCCAAAAGGGCCACCCACAGCGAATGTGCAGAAGAAGTACAACTCAAAACATGGCAGAGGAGTCGGCAGGAGGTTTCCGATCCAGCAAAGATCATAAAGTACAAGCTAGAGGCAACAGCCCGAGGAAGCAGTGCACGGGGTGCACACCTTCACTACCAAAAGTACCCCCATGATGATGAAAGTCAAGATAAATGGCATTCCTGTTTCCATGAAGTTGGACACGGGGGCGAGTCAGTCACTTAAGAGCCAGAAGGCATTTGAGAGGCTGTTGGGCAACAAAGAACAAAGACCCAAGCTGAGCCCGATTCAGACAAAGCTGCGCACTTACACCAAGGAACTGATCCCAGTTATCGACAGTGCGAACGTAAAAGTATCCTATGATGGAGAGATACATGAATTGCCACTCTGGGTTGTACCAGGCGACAGGCCAACGCTGCTTGGCAGAAGCTGGATGGGGAAGATTCGGTGGAACTGGGAAGACGTCAGAGCACTATCTTCAGTGGATGATGCTTCCTGTGCTCAAGTGTTGAGCAATTTCCCATCCTTATTTGAACCAGGCATCAGCAACTTCACAGGCAGATCCACTTGGTTCCCGAGGCATGGCCTGTTCATCACAAGGCTCGAGCGGTCCCTTACATGATGAGGGAGAAAGTGGAGATCGAATTGGGCATACTTCAATGCGAGGGAATCATATCACCAGTTGAATTCAACGAGTGGGCCAGCCCGATTGTTCCGGTACGAAAGAGCGATGGCACGGTCAGAATCTGCGGCGACTACAAGGTAACGATCAACTGAGTTTCATTACAAGACCAGTACCCGCTACCCAAAGCCGATGATCTCTTTGCGACATTAGCAGGGGCAAAGGCATTCACCAAGCTGGATCTAACCTCTGCTTACATGACCCAGGAGCTGGCTGAGTCGTCGAAAAAATTGACATGCATTAACACACACAAGGGACTGTTTTTGTATCACAGGTGCCCGTTCGGGATCCACTCGGCTGCAGCCATCTTGCAAAGGAACATGGAGAGTCTGTTGAAATCAGTTCCATGCACCGTTGTATTTTAGGATGACATCCTAATCACTGATTGCTACACCAACGAACACCTGCGCAACCTGCAAGAGGTTTTAAGTCGACTAAACAGAGTCGGATTCCGGCTGAAACGATCCAAGTGTGTCTTCCTGGTGCCAAAGGTAGAATTCCTGGGGAGGAAGATTGCAGCAGACGGCATCAGGCCCAAGGACTCGAAGACAGAGGCTGTTATGTCTTTAGTTGCTCTGATAATGACTCCACGAGGCAGTGTGTTGTACTTGAACTATAGTGACCTTAGTCCTTTATGGATAACTCTAGAGTGAGGATCACACATGGTGGCCTGCCTTTTATACTAGGCCAGGCACACCTGTACAGGTAACCTGCAAGTCTCCCACTGCTGTGCCCTCTGGTGGCACACCTTGTGATGGTGCACATAGTAACCATGTAGGATACATGACATCACTCTCCCCCAAGTCTTCAGTGCAAATCGCCTTTGCATCGACTGTGCTCTGTGCTTAGCTCTATCTGGTTCACCTTTGGCGGGTCGTTTCTATCTTGGGTGAGTGGTTAGTGTTTCGTTGGCAGTAGAGTGCTGGTGGTTTCTGTTTGTGTATCCATGACCACTCCATTCTCTCCACTCCCACATATAGATTGTCAGAGGCTCATTACATACATATACATTCAAGTCCAGAAAAAAAAATTTGCATCAACAGCATTACATTTGCGGCTCAGTTGTGAGGCAAGTACATTTGACTGGTGAGTTACATTCTTGATTCATACAAGGGATCGGTAATCGGTGCGTAAGGACAAGCTAGTTCCAGAACTGCTGGATGGTGTCCAGGCAGTCTGGTGGTGGTGCGGTGTCCCGTGCTGGCAGTGGGAACCCGATTGACTCAAGTTGCCTGCTCTCGGGGCTGTTGCTGCAGTTCCTATCGTCGGGCAGGTTCACAGATGCCTGTGACCTCCCTGTCCTTTCTTTGCCTTCTGGGTCGCTGCTTCTCCCTGAGGAGCTGTCGTGCTGCAGTGCACAGGGAACTGCTGACTCACTGGCCTGGGCGTTGTTTGGTTTGGGATCCTGGCTGGCTCCGGTCCCCTTTAGGAGAACTGTTGCGGGTGACCCTTTGTTCCCGGGTATGGCCTTGGTGGCTATGGGGTCTGGGGGCTG